>NC_081405.1:291750050-292072758 GCF_030272615.1 Cryptomeria japonica
TCGTGTACTAGGATATTAAGAGGGGTCATATGTTGTCCTAAGGGGTCATATAGTATCACTAGGGGTCATATGGGGTCCTAAAGACCCACACATGTGTTAGAGCACCATATGACCCCTTAAAACACCATTTGACCCCTTAGGACACCATATGACACATTCTAGGGCATCATATTGTCCCAAGGGATCATATGGTATCATAAGTGGTCATGTCATGTAGTAGGATTTTAAAATGGGTCATATGATGTTATAAGGGATCATTAGGACATTATATTGTCCTAAGGGGTCATATGGTGTCATTAGGGGTCATGTCATGCGCTAGGATGTTAAAAGGAGTCATATGGTGTCCAAAAGGGTCATAGGACACCATATGACACCTTAGGACACCATCTGACACCTAACAACATCATATGGTGTCCTAAGGGGTCATATGTTGTCACAAGGGGTCTTGTTCTGAACTAGGCTATTAAAAGGGGTCATATGGTGTCCTAACGGGTCATAAAATACCATATGACCACTTAGGACACCATATGACCCCCAACAACACCATATTGTGTCCTAAGGGGTCAAAGAACACCATATTACCCTTTTGGACACCATATGACCACTTAGGACACCATATGACCCCCAATGACACCTATGGTGTCCAAAAGGGTCATATGGTGTCCTAAGGGGTAATAGATTACCATATTACCCCTTAGAACACCATATGAACCCTTAGGACACAATATGACCCCTAACGACAACATATGGTGTCCTAAGGGTTCACATGGTGTCACAAGGGGTCATGTCATATACAAGGATTTTAAAAGAGTCATATGAGGTCCTAAGGGGTCATAAGACACCATATAAACCTATAGGCCACCATATGGTGTCACAAGGGGTCATGTCATGTACTAGGATGTTAAAAGGGGTCATACAGTCTCCTAAGGGGTCATATTGTGTCCTAAGAGGTCATAGGGCACCATATGACCCCCAACGACATCATATGGTGTCTTAAGGGGTCATATGGTTTCCTAAAGACATCTAATATGCGTCTCCATCTGAATCTTTCATACTCTATAATTTGTTCCATCAAGCATAGGAATTTCTCTGGAAGATAGGTGCAGATTAACTAGATGAACTTGAACTGTTAAATGCCATAGGATATTCCTCAAGAAGTTAAGCTTCTGTAGAGATGACCAGAGCTCTGATACCAATTGTTAGATAGTTCAAATATTTGGAGGACAATTGGGAAGGGGGGGTGAATTAGTTGTCACTAGATTACCAAAATCTTAAGCATTTAAAACTTTATTATCAAAGAACATAAGATCAATACCAAAATACATAAACCAATTATCGGAATAATAGATATACCAATTAAGCACAAGAAACAATTAGAGAATAGTTACCATCCACATGAGACCAATATTTGTACATGGAAAACTTGGTAAAGAGAAAAACCATGATGGGAAGCCTACCCATAGTTAGATAATACTTGTACAGTAAGTATGTGATTACAAATTGAGGAGCCTATACTTGCAGGAAGGCTAACAACCTACAACATAGTGCTCATCACAAAAGAAGCCTCATTGACTACATAAGAAATCCAGACTACAATCCAGAAGAAAAAATGAACTACAATATTAGCATCTCCTATGCCTGAGTACAATTACAGTTAAGCTCAATACCGGAGGTTTTAAATCTCTTGAATAAACCCAACTCAATCACCTATGATCAACCAAATCCTCTACATGAATGATTATTGCATTATTTGCTTGCATACCATGATCTAAAATGAGATCACACATATATATATATATATATAAACCCTAGACCTTAAACAATTAGGTCAGCCGCCCATACAATAAACCTATTACATAATTATAAAACATGTCAGCCTGAGGCCAAGCAAATATCATCCAACCCATAAATCATCCTAGAAACACATTGAGGAGTTCCAACAACATGTTACATTAAGTTGGTCCATAACCTAGATAGTACCAAACCCAATTTAGGTCCACACACACTAAAGAAATGATTGCAATCAGTAAAGCCTCAAACACAATTACCATCGGCATCCTGAATCCCTTCTAGAAGCCGCACCAACACCACTTATGCATAATGTCAAAAGATCTTCAACAAAGATCTGTCGGTGAAACCCTTACTGGATCAATAAACCAGGCTTACCAGCATATAAGATAGCATCTAATCACCAAACCAATATCAACTGACTAAACATATATCTGAATAGCATGAATAGTAAATCTAAGCCAATTCCATAAGAAAAAGCACACCGGAGTATACCGGATCAACATGATCTGTCAACTGGAAACCAATCATCCTACCAAGACCAACGGATATCGGTAAACAGTCAAAGCAACTAGTGTTGACACCAGTGACAAAACATCATAATCAATTCCATTAAATTGACAACAGTTTGTTCCATGAGTGGGATATTTTCCTTGCTTGAAATGGTACATCTATTTTGTGGATGGTGTGAGTTTTATTACTTGATGTCATTCCTTGTGTGACATTGTGGTTTCTTTCCCAAGGGTTCTCTCTTATACAATAGGTGTAAGTCCTTGACTATAATATCTTTCACACTTGGTAATGTACATCTATAATAAATTCACCCATTCCCATTGGGATAAAAGTGAGTCATCCTTCACCAAGAATCCCTTTCACCTAGCAATAGGAGGAAGGATTGAATTCTTGTTCTCTTTTGTGCTTCATTCTAGAAGATGTTATATTTGTCTAAGACAACTCCTCTTGGAGGTAGATGTCTATTGAGGAAAGATCTCTTCTCCTCCAAGGATCTCCTTTACACTTATAGCAAGATATCTCTTTTCAACTATCTTATCCTTTCTTGAAGAGTATCCTTGTTATAATTTCCTTAAGATATCAACATTAAACTACATTGACATCTTAAGGGGGGGTGGGCACCCACACTACTCCTTTTGGATTATATTTCTCTAGTGCATTGTATCTCTTATACAATGGGTCATTCTATGAACGAGATGTTACAACTTTTCCCATATATAGTGGGTCATTCTCAGAACAATATGTCGCCACTTTTTCCTTATACAGTGGGTCATTCTTAGAATGAGATTTTGCCACTTTTCCCTTTTACAATGGGTCATTCTCACAATGAGATGTCACCACTTTTCTCTTATACTATGGGTCATTATCGGAACAAGAGGGAAGCCTCTTAGAATAAGATGCCACCACTTTCTTGAGATTTATACTATACATTTTATATAGGTTGTAGCATACTCGGGCATAGACTCCTATGAGGTTCTTTGGACCTCACTTTCACACATGTGCACAAGGTTGAGTGGAACTAATCATGTTCTCACACTTCTCCCTTACATGGATTACCTAGATGAAATCTACAGGCTAGTTTTCCATATCCTTTTTTCTCCATGGATCACCTAGTTCTAGGGGCAAGATTTCCATGGTTCCTTTTGTTTGCCTTTCTTCTCATGGATCACCAAAGTGTGTATTCATATCCTCTCTCTTCTTGCTCTCATGAAATCATAGTTTTACTATTGATGGTTCATGGATAATTCCATCTTTTCTCTTTTATGTAGTTATTGGTGTTTATGCGATGGCATTTGTCTTTGTGTTTTAATTAGTTGTTGAGACATTTGAGTATCAAGGTCTCTTTGGCTAGTTGATTTGTGGTCTTGTGTTTTATTTTTGTCATGTGTCTTGTGTGCTTTACCTTGTTTGTCTTGTTCCTTTTGTCTTGTATGCTCTTTCATATGTTTGAGTGAGTTAAGATCCTAAGATTGGGGGCTTTGTTACTTAAGATTAGTGATGTCTTATACTCCGTGTGGTATTTCTCCACATTTCTCATCTTCATCTCTCTCTTTCTTCTACATTATCGATAGTATTGGCGTAAGCCATACTCCTACTAAAGTGGGGGCTAAATGTAGCATCATAAAATTGTGACCCTTGCAATTTTGATTGCATTTTAGGTCTTCACCCTATAAACTGCATCTCCCTACTCAGTTGATACCCCTTTTGGCATTATTCTTCCAAATCTCCTTCTATTTCATCCCTTCCATCACCTTTGGAACTTGTCCAAGCCCCAAAATAGGGCAGGATAGGGGTGTGGCACCCGTTTCCTCCCTCTTTGGTTGGCCATAATATGGGTCCATTTGACCCTTGGACCTGTTTTTCTATTCGGGAATCAATTTCCCCTATGTCGGCCTCCTATGAGATGAAAATTAATTCTCCTAGGCAAGTATAAAAAGGGATTTATTCATCTAATTTGCATATACAATAATAAGCAAAGATAAGCAAAAATTGGGAAAACTAGTGGAAGGTCTCAATTATTGTCATCAAGAATTCAAGTCTTCAATCATTCATCAAGTCTTCTTCTTCTTCATGTGTCTTCCACATTTATCCATTGGGACAACATTACAACATTCATTTGAAAGAGTGTGTGTGTGATAGGGTTTTGTAATGTTACATACTATTTCATGCAACACTTGTGATTGCATTCAAGAAGCAAAGCAACCATCATCAACAAATTGCATATCTACAAGGTATACATTTCCATTATTCACATTTAAGTATTTGCAATTACTTTCTTTCAAGGTTGATTCCTCAATTGGGGTTTGACTAGGGCAAACCCCAATCCACAACCCTTCTTCCCTTCTTTTATATTTGTAGGTTGTAAGTGCGCAACTATAATTGCATATTTAGGCTTCATTTGGAGAGATAGAAAAACCCTTTTCGACTGGTGGATTTATTGGAGGACCATGAGCAACTTGCACATGGTCCCAACAAATTTTCTCCAAATTTGTAGGGTAGGTTCGTATCTGTCTAAATACCTCAGATCTGAAGTTACAATGTGATCCCCAATTGGTAGCTCCTTTTTTCACCCATTTTGTCTTTATTTTCTACATAGTCAACAAGTCAACTCTTCTACTTACAAAAGAGGGTAAATTGTATTGCACCCTTGCAATTCACTTTGTATTCAGGTGTTTATTCACTCTAAGGTTTGGATCTAATTAATTCAACCCCTCTTTTTAATTTAAAGTATCTCTCAAGTGAAAATCATCCTAGTGATTTCATTTCTCTCCCCTAGGTGGGGAATCACTAGGGTTCAGTTTTCCACTTTATAGGTGTCACATCAAGAAGAATTTTAGGATATATTGTTTCAGTATGAGGCATTGAAGTAGATCTAGATAAAGTTAAAACAATCATGGAAATGGAATTACCCAAAAGTATTAGTCAGCTAAGATCACTTCAAGGAAGACTCCTGTCTAGTAGGAGGTTAATATCTCAACTAGCTGATAGATGTCACCCTTTCACTCACTTTTTGCATAAAAATGCTCAATTCAGGTGGGTTGACACATGTGAAGAAGCCTTTAATGAAATAAAGGAATATATAATGAATCCACCCATTCTAATGTCACCCATCAAAGGCAAGCCATTATTACTTTACATATCATCCACTAATGGATCATTAGGACTTCTCTTAGTACAGTTGGATTTTGAATGAAAAGAACGAGCTATTTACTCTATCAGTAGGATCTTAGTTGGAAATGAGTCAACTACTCATCGATTGAGAAGGCATGCTTAGCAGTAGAGTTTGCATCCTAGAAGATGAGGCATTATATGCTAACCTATTCATTGAAACTGATAGCCAAAATTGATCCAATGAAATATCTTCTTAGCAAGGCAGCCTTGACAGGTAGATTGGCAAAATGGGTGGGTATGTGTAGGATCATGGTGGGCCAAAACAAGGCCTTAAGTGGCAATGAAATATAAAAAAATTAGAGTTATGCAACTTGACATGAAAATTTGAATAAGTTATGAACATTATTTTAAAAATATGTAAGAAGAGGATCTATAGAAAATTGAATGTAGTTTCTAAGATACTAGTTGTTTTTTTGAAAAAAAAAATCTATTTGATGAAAATTTGAAATTTGAATATAGTAATACTAAAATTTCAAGAAAAAATATAATAATTAGGCGTATGTTTGACCACCCTAACCACAATCAAATCTTAATATTTTTTATAAGATTTATAATACAAGTAGTAGACTCATGTCTTGATGTGGCACATTTTTTTATAATTTTTTTTAAAGTAAATAATTAATTATGAATTATATACTACAACTTTTTCCGAAATTCAAAAACTTGTACGTCTGACCACCACAACTTGATCTAAACTTTATGAAATTCAATTTTTTTTTAAATTATTATTATCTTATAATAGACGAAGCATAGAATGTGACACAAGTTTCGGATTCAAAAAATGCGATACCATTTGAAAGTTATGGGTGTTTTTCAATCACCCTATCACTTAAGACTTTAGTTAAAATTAAATTAGAAAATAAATAATAATTATTTATTAAAGTCAAAATAAGGAAAACCTTATAGCTTTGGATGCTAAAAAATGCCCTTAAAAAAGCCTTTTCATTTTATCAATTTCAGCTAAAAAAAAGTTGTCAGCCACCAGAACGAAGTCTGGAAAAACAAGGAACACTAAAAAACACATTTTTTCTGTTGACTTTCCAAGCTTGGCATTTCCAAGCCAAATTTCAAAATTTTAAATTTTTGTTAGAGAAATCAAAATTCTGATTCTAATAAGTTTTTATTATGAATATATTAATAAATTATATTTTATATCAATATAATATATAATATATTAATATATTAATTTA
This sequence comes from Cryptomeria japonica, assembly GCF_030272615.1. NCBI lineage: Eukaryota > Viridiplantae > Streptophyta > Pinopsida > Cupressales > Cupressaceae > Cryptomeria > Cryptomeria japonica. The sequence continues at coordinate 291,756,713 of NC_081405.1, forward strand.
CATTATATTAATATTTTATATTAATATACAATGTATCAATATATTAATATATATTAAACAAATTATATATGTCCAATGGGTTGAGCTTAATTGGTTAAAACATTGGGTTCTCACTATCGAGACCCAAGTTCAATTCCAATAGGGACATCTAAAATTCTAAGCTGTGACTCTTGGCCTTCCATAAAAATTGGAAAGGTCTAGGGTCAATCTAATCAAACATAATAGTAATAATAATAATAATAATAATAATAATTCAAAATACTGCGGCTTCGGCCTATTACCTACCAAAAACAAAAAAAATATTATATATTAATACTATAATATATAATTTTATATATTAAAACATATTATTAATATTTTTGTTAGGGGTCATATGGTGTCGTAAGGGTTATATGGTATTATAAGGGGTCACATGGTGTCATTAGGTGTCATATGGGGTCGTAAAGGGCAACACATGTGTTAGAATAGCATATGACCCCTTAAGACACCATATGGACATCATATGGTCCTAAAGAGTCATATGGTGTCCTAGGGGGTCATATGGTGTCCTAAGGGGTCATATGTTGTCCTATGGGCCCACACATGTGCTAGAACAATTCATATGACACCTTAGGACACCATATGACTAGGGTAATCTTGTGTACAAGGATGTTAAAAGGGGTCATATGGTGTCCCAAGGGGTCATATTGTGTCTTAAGGGCCCACACATGTGTTAGAACACCATATGGCCCATTAGGACATCATATTTTTCTAAGGGGTCATATGCTATCATAACGGGTTATGTCATGTACTAGGATATTAAGAGGGGTCATATGTTGTCCTAAGGGGTCATACAATATCAGTAGGGGTCATATGGGGTCCTAAAGACCCACACATGTGTTAGAACATCATATGACCTCTTAAAACACCATTTGACCCCTTACGACACCATATGACCCATTCTAGGGCATGATATTGTCCTAAGGAATCATATGGTATCATAAGTGGTCATGTCATGTAGTAGGATGTTAAAATGGGTCATATGATGCTATAAGGGGTCATTAGGACATTATATTGTCCTAAGGGGTCATATGGTGTCACTAGGGGTCATGTCATGCACTAGGATGTTAAAAGGAGTCATATGGTGTCCAAAGGGGTCATAGGACACCATATGACACCATCTGACACCTAACAACACCATATGGTGTCCTAAGGGGTCATATGTTATCACAAGGGGTCTTGTTTTGAACTAGGATGTTAAAAGGGGTCATATGGTGTCCTAACAAGTCATAGAATACCATATGACCCCTTAGGATGCCATATGACCCCCAACAACATAATATTGTGTCCTAAGGGGTCAAAGAACACCATATTACCCTTTTGGACACCATATGACCACTTAGGAAACCATATGATCCCCAATGACACCTATCATGTCCAAAAGGGTCATATGGTGTCCTAAGGGGTCATAGAATGCCATATTACCCCTTAGAACACCATATGAACCCTTAGGACACAATATGACCCCTAACAACACTATATGGTGTCTTAAGGGGTCACATGGTGTCACAAGGGGTCATGTCATATACAAGGATGTTAAAATAGTCATATGAGGTCCTAAGGGCTCATAAGACACTGTATAAACCCGTAGGCCACCATATGGTGTCACAAGGGTTCATGTCATGTACTAGGATCTTAAAAGGGGTCATACAGTCTCCTAAGGGGTCATATTGTGTCCTAAGAGGTCATAGGACACCAAATGACCCCCTTGTGACACTATATGACCCCCAATGACATCATATGGTGTCTTAAGGGGTCATATGGTTTCCTAAAGGGTCATAGAACAACATATGACCCCTTAGGACACCATATGACACCCAACGACACTATATGGTGTCGTAAGGGGTCATAGAACAACATATTACCTCTTACGACACCATATGACCCCTTACAACAACATATGATGTCTGAAGGGGTCATATTGTGTCACAAGGGGTCATGTCATGTACAATGATGTTAAATGGATCATATGGGGTTCTGAGGGGTCATAAAACACCATATGACCCCTTATAACATCATATAGAGTCACAAGGGGTCATGTCATGTACTAAGATGTTAAAAGGGGTCATATGGTGTCATAAGGGATCATATTGTGTCCTAAGAGGTCATAGAACATTATATGATCCCCAATGACACCATATGGTGTACTAAGGGTCCATATGGTGTACTAAGGGGTCATAGAGGACCATATTACCCTTTGGGACACCATATGACCCCAAACAATGTCATATGGTGTCTTAAAGAGTCATATGATGTCTTAAGGGGTCATAGAACACCATATGACCCCTAACGAGAGCATATGGTGTCACAAGGGTCATGTCATGTACAAGGATGTTAAAAGGGTCATATGGGGTCCTAAGGGGTCATAGGACACAATATGTCCCCTTAAGACATATGGTCACATTGTGTACTAGGATGTTAAAATGGGTCATATGGTGTCCTAAGGGGTCTTATTGTGTCCTAAGGGGTAATAGAACACCATATGATCCCTTATGACACCATATGACACCCAACAACACCATATGGTGTCCTAAGGCATAATATAGTGTCCTAAGGGGTCACAGAACACTATATGATCCCTTAGAAAACCATATAACCCCTAATGACACCATATGGTGTCCTAAGGGGTCATATGGTGTCTTAATGGGTCATGTTGTGTACTAGGATGTAAAAAGGGGTCATATGGTGTCCTAAGGGGTCATAGGACACAATATGACCCCTTACAATGCTATATGACCCCTAACGACATGGTATGGTGTCCTAAGGGGTCGTATGGTGTTCTAAAGGGGCATAGGACACAATATGTCCCTTTAGGACACCATAGAACCTCCAACAACACCATATGGTGTCCTAAGGGTTCATATAACACCATATGACCCCTTAAGACACCATATGACCCTTTAGGACACCTTATGACCTACAACTATACCATATGGTGTCCTAAAAGGTCATATGGTTCCTTAATGGGTAATGTCGTGTACTAGGATGATAAAAAGTGTCATATGGTGTCCTAAGGGGTCATTGAACACCATATGACCCCTTAGGACACCATTTGACCCCTAACGATACCATATGGTTTCCTATGGGGTCATATGGTTTCAAAACGGGCCATGTTGTGTACTAGGATGTCAGAAGGGGTCATTGTTGGCAACAATAATGAATGAAAACTGAGAGGGGGGTGAATAAGTTTTCATCAAATCTAACAATTTAAGCATAAGTTCTTATTTGATCAATTGCAGAAAGAACAAAGATAATCACAATAACATCAACACACATAATACCAATATTTTGATGTGGAAAACCCAATTAAGGGAGAAACCACAGTGGGAACCTACCCACAGTAATATGATACTCTATCGCAGTATGTGAAAATATTACAATGGGGAATGTACATGCATTCAGGTACATTTCCTAGAGCTCACAATTCAAAAATAAGAAGGGCTACAACCTTGTTGGAAGGCTCATTTCCTTACAAAGATTGGACAACAACTTGAATTAGATGAGCTGAAAGAATATCATCTCCAAATGCCTGACGATAGTTCTAGTTAAGCACATTTGTCTACCCTGCAACACTCTCTTCTCTATACTTCTCACCAAAAGATGAATTCACTTGTTCACACATAAACCACTCTCTGATAATGCAAACACAACACCAATACCTATATAACATGAAAAAGACACATATTTATACAAATCATCAACCTTGACTACAAGGTCGGCTCAACCCTTAAGACTTAATTATAATATTACATCACACAATACATAAATCAACCACTGGACCAATACAATTCCATGAAGACATAGAATGAGCCCAAATCAAATACATGAACATGCAACACCACCAGAAATATTGTCAAGATCATCCGCAACACACTACACCATCGAAAACGCGAAGAATATACCAGACCCATAAGATCTTCAATAACGTGCACAATGATCAATGTGGACTATCAAAACAAATAGGACATGATTAGGAAACACCAACAAGAATGTTAGAACCATCCTCAATAGCTGCACCAACACCACTTAATTAAATCTTCATTGATCAACATGTTGATACTCAAGAACACTCAACAACAACAACTAGGACTAGAAAGATAACTTGCGAAACATCAAATCATGAACCATATGAATTTAAGATACATGTAAACATCTCAAACATTTTCCCAAATCTACAGCTCAAGATATAATCATTCTCCTAAACATACCAGAACACTGCAACATACCAACTGAAACAACCAAACCAACTCTTTGCAATGCAAGAATATAGGAATATGTTGACATCAATGACAACATATCCTATTAGCAACAATATCCAACAATATACCCCTTTGGTATTGATTGCAACATATGAATGTGAAAAACAATCAATGCAAAGAAAATAATCAACACTAGCAATCTCCCCCTAAGATCATGCACACAAAGCTTCCAAAATAATGTAGTTTTTCACATGCTTCTCTCCCCCTTTGACAATAATTCCAAAGACACATATAATTCATTATTCTCTCCCTTAGAGACAATCTCTTCCCCAAGCACAAACCATTGAACCACACACTGACTACTCCTACTGAGTAGTAGCACATGCTCATCAATCCAGATAAGAAGATAAGACTATGAAGTCCACCGGATTGATGCATCTCAATGCATCTAGTTCTTATCAGGAGGGGCAAAGACCCCTAACTTATTTCTCAAAAATACAACTGTGGGTAAAGACTTGGTAAAGATATCTACAATCTAATCCTTTCTAGATGCATACTCCAATTTGACTTCTTCCTCACTGACTTTCTCCCTCAAGAAATGATATTTGATTGATATATGCTTTGTTCTAGAATGTACTATCAGATTCTTGGAAATATTAATAGCACTTTAATTATCACAATATATAATAATAGGCTCATCATATACAACTCTAATGTTCTTTAGCATCTGCTTCATCCAAACTACCCGAGTACAGTTGCTAGCAATAGCAATGTAGTAAACTTCTACAATAGATAGAGAAATAGCATATTGCTTCTTACTTTCTCAAGAAACCAACTTCTTTCCCATAAAGAATGCACCACCGGAGGTACTCTTCTAGTCATCAACATCACCTACCCAATTGACATTAGTATAAGCACACAAAATGAAATCATCACTCTTTGGATACCACAAACCATAGTCAATTGTCCCCTTCATGTATCTAAAAATCCTCTTTAGAGAAGTAACATGACTTTCTTTAGGATCATCTTGAAATATTGCACAAAGACAAACAACATGCATAATATCTAGTCTAGTCTGAATCAAGTATAGAATTCCACCAACCATAGATCTATAAAAATTCTGATTAGCTTTCAGAGATTTGTCATGCTTAGAGAACTTGCATCTAGTCACCATAGGAGTTCCAATAGGTTTGGAGTCATCTAATCCAAACTTCTTCAAGAATTCCTTCACATACTTATATTGAGAAATGTAAATGCCTTTAACATTATGTGTAATCTGCAATCCTAAGAAGAATATCATCTCACCTATCATAGACATCTCAAACTCTTTTTGTATCTCATCAATAAACCTCATACTCAAATCATCATCTCCTCCAAAAATAGTGTCATCAACAAATACTTAAACAATCAAAATGTTATCATTATCAACCTTAAAGTATAAATTACTATCAACAATACCTTTATAGAATCCCAACTTCATCAAGTACATTTCCAATCTAGTATACCAAGCTTTAGGGGCTTGTTTAATTCCATAGAGTGCTTTCTTCAATCAGCATACCACATCTCCTTGATCTAATAATGAAAACCCATCTAGTTGCTTAATATAAACTTCCTCTTCCAAATCACGATTCAAAAAGGTTGACTTCACATCTATCTGATTTACCTTGAAATTCTTATAAGTAGCATATGCAAGAAGTAATCTAACAACTTCAATTATAGCTACTAGAGAAAAAGTCTCCTCATAATCAATTCCTTCCATCAGCGAGCATCCATTACACACTAATATTTCTTTGTTTCTAACCACTTCACCCACTTCATTCAATTTATTTTTGAATACCCATTTTATACCAATCACATTCTTGTCTTTTTGGTATCAAAACAAGTTCCCATGTATTGTTCTTCTCAATCCGATTCACCTCTTCTTCCATAGATTTTATCTAATTCTCAACTTTACAATCTTCAACAACATCTTTAGGTTCAATCTTAGAAATAAAACATATTTCTTCAGCAACAATCCTTCTCCTAGTCATCACACCTTTATTTTTATCACCAATAATCTGATTTTTTGAATGATTTAATCTCACATACCTGGAAGTCTTCTGATTATTCTGATTCTTGGGTTCTTGAACTTTTTCACCAGTAGCAACACTATCTAGATTAACTATCTTTACCAGATCATTTTGCTTTAGGATCTCAGTATTCATTTGTTTTAAAATAATATCTCGATCATCAAACTCATATCTGTATGCTCTGATCTACTTTCCATGACATTCATCAACCTTCACATTTGCACTTTCCACTATCTTTTTCAACCTCTTATTGTAACATCGATAGACCTTTCTCTTAATATAATAACTCAAGAAGATTCCTTCATCACATATTGCATCAAATTTTCCTCTATCCTCATCTCTCTTGATATAACATTTTCTTCCAAATATTCTGAAATATCTAACTATAGGAATATGACCAAACCATAACTCATAAAGAGTCTTACTAGAATCACCTTTTATATGCACCCGGTTGAATGCATATACAACAGTGCTAACAACTTCTCTCCAAAAAGTCTTCAAAACATCCCCTTCAATCAACATAGTCATAACAATATCCAAAATAGTTATGCTCTTCCTTTCAACAACTCCATTCTGCTGAGGGGTTCTAAGAGAAAATAACTATCTTCTAATTCCATGCTTTTCACAAAATTAATCAAACTTACTAGATGTGAATTCTCCTCCTTTGTCAGATCTCAAACATTTTAGCTTCAATCCTATATTTGTCTCCACCTTAGATTTGAATATCTTGAATTTATCCAATGCTTTTGATTTCTCTCTTAGAAAAGTAACCCACATCATTATAGAGTAGTCATCAATCAACAACATGAAATATCTGTCACCCTGCACACTTCTCACTCTCGTAGGACCACAAAAATCAATATGCAGAAGATATAATAATCTATTATATGTATACTGCTTACTCTTGAATTAAATTATTGTTTTCTTTCCCAACTGACATTGTTTACATATTGGATTATAAGGTTTCACAATCTTAGGAAAATCTCTAATAGCTTGAGTAGAACTTATCTTAATCATGCAGTCAAACTCAACATGACATGTCCTTCTATGCCACAACCAGCTTTCATCTATTTCAACAATCAAACAACTTTTCTCACCAACATTCAAATGAAACATATTACCTTTAGTCTTGGTTCTCGATGCAATCTCTATATTGGAGGCATTCAGAGTCTTGCATTTACAATTCTAGAATTGCAAATCATGTCCCTTATCAACCATCTATCCAACACTCAAAATATTATGCTTTAAACTTTCAACATACAAGACATCATCAATATTATGTTTAGCATCAAAAGAAATAGAACCTCTACCATATATAACAAAATCTTTATCATCTCCAAACCTTACCATACCACCATACTTCTTGATATTCACAAATTTACTTTTATCATGTATCATATGATGTGAACAACCATTTTCAATTACCCATTCATCTCTCTTGAATCTTAATAGCCAAATATTTCTCCTCAACAATGCACCTTGTAGAATTCATTAGTACCAGATCATCTTCCTTGATAGAAATAAATATAAATTCATCTTCTGAATTCATTGACTCTTCATCTGTCACACCTTCTTCAGTAGCATAATAACATTTCTTCTAATATTTGTACTTTCGGTTAGGCTTATGGGGGTTATCATACTTGTCATGCCTCTCATATCTAACATGTTTATCAAATTTATCATGCTTATCATGCTTTGACATTCTTTAAGGACACCTATAAGAAAATTTCCTATATTATTACAAGAAAAATATTTCAAAGGTAACTTCCCATCATAGTTATCAGCTCCCTTAGGCAATCTCTGAGCAATAAGTGCTTCAATTTCTTCCAACTCTCTTTCTTGTTATTCCATCTCTCTAAATTATTTTTAATATTTGGAAACCCTAGATGAACTTTCTCTTAGATCATACTTCTTCTTCTTGGATATAAAGGCTTTAAATGCGGTCTCAAATTTACCATGTGATTCTCCAAATTCTCTCAACTCAAAAGAAGCAATTTTACCAACTAGTATGTCTCTTTTCATAGTGGTCATAGTCTAGATCTCATCAACAATAATAACTTTAGATTTGTAAGTAGGAGGCAAGGATCTCTACACTTTAGCAACAATCTTATCCTCTTCAAGGGTTCCACTAGCACATCTGATGTTCATAAAAATTTCATTCACTTTATCTATAAAGGATGATATGTTCTCATCATCGACCATTTTCAGCATCTCATACTTTTCTTTCAAACTCTATAGCTTAGCAACTTTGACATGTTTATCTCCTTCATACAAGGTCTCGAAATTTTCCCAAATCTCATGTGCAGTCTAAAAATACCATCACATTAGTCATCTCTAAATCGGTCAGGGCACTCAACAATTCTTCTTTAGCTCTTATTTTATTTTCAACATCCTTGATCTCATATGCAATAAATAGACCATTCTAAGGAACATTGCAGGTATTCTTTGTAATCTTCCAATAATCCTCTCCAAGACACTTCAAATGACACTCCATCTAGTCCTTCCATATAGTGTAATTGCTTCCATCACATCTCAAACTCTCTTTCTTGAAAACATAGGTTTCCATCCCGGATCTCCTCAAGAGGTCAAGCTTCTTCTGGAGAAGCTAGCTCTGTTACCAATTGTTGGTGACAACAATGAAGGAAAACTAAGAGGGGGGGTGAATCAGTTATCACCGGATATAACAATTCAAGCATAACTTCTTATTTGATCAATTGCAACAAGAACAAAGATAAACACAATAACAACAACACACATAACTCTAGCATCATAAATTGTACACCCTTGCTAGGGTGGTCTAGTTCTATGCTTAGTTTAGCACCCGCCTTAGTGTTTTTGCATCTTGCATTGCAATTTCCCTTTAAGAATGTTGTTCACCAAAAGTGATAAACCCAAGTACACCTGCAAATCTATCTATGAGATAGCCAATCTCAATCAATGAAACACTTCAGGGCCTGGACAACATAACATAGGACCCTAATTGATCCTCCTGCACTTCAGGTTCTGCTAGACCTAGGGGGGACACCCTTTTGATGCATGAAATTAACTCATTTACTCACCATGACAACATCAATGAAGCAGATAAACCATTCCACAAACTCATCCAATTTAGAAACACACTACAAATTGGCTAAAATATGTATAAACCATAAATGAAAACAGAGCTTGAAATGAAAAGAACACACCCCTACACATAAATGGAAATAGATTTGTCTTTATAATTGTAAATCTGAAAACTATCCCCAAATCTACAAGACCAGTGTCTTGTTCATTGGGCAATAGAGTCACACATAGAAATGCAAATGTGCATCCTAGTCACAAATAGGTTCTCCTTAAACAATATTCCTGCATTAAAACCTTATACTAATGCATTACTCAAACTATTCATAAAATCATAAGATCTGGGACACATATTTCATTTATTCATGACTGATCATAGAGTTTAAAACCTTCAATGAAGGATACCCACAAGCAATCACACAACCTCCTTGAAATTGACAAATTTCATCCTCCTTGAGGATTGAATTCATAATAATGAAACACATATACAGAGACAATAATGTGGGAAACTTACTCATGCCTAACACAAGTAAGATCTGCAACTAGAAAACAACATCTACAACACTGCACTGCAATATCTATACCCTGAATAGATCCATAGAAGTTTACAAGTTTGGGTCAAGAAATTCAAAAATGGAAGCCATGAAAACTGGAGCACTTCCTCTAAAATTCTAGAACCCCTACAATGAAAAGAAAATTGGAATAATAAGGAAGAGGGAAAAGATTAGGTCTCCAACCGAAATTGCCAAGTGTCTCCTTTCTAATTGAATTTCATTCCCATAGAAACTTCTCCCAAAATATCTAATCTTTGTTAAAACAAACTTCATAACTGCATTCCTCATCTCAAGAGCTTTCTAGCAATATATAATACTTGGTATTTTGGCAAAAAATGGACCTCTGGGCGAATTAATTCTTCATGTGGCTCTGTCATTTAAATTTTTGAATTTTTAATATAGTTGAAACTATATATTAAACTTGATTTTAACTTTTATTTTTCACCCCCTTCTTTGGCCTAATGCCCTGCCACATGGCGGTCTTTGATTGGCTGATAGGATCCACTGGGTGCCATTTGGGATGACACCTCATCACCTCCATGTGTACGCCTCGTCACTACTGCTTGGTTGCTTGTTCATCCCCACATCATCGCCATGTGTCCACCACCTTTGTGCCACGCCAGCACCATTGGACAAGACTCGTGAGCTAGACTGCCATGTCATCTTGCCACCTGTCTTTCACCATTTCACGATGGCTAACCTTCGAGCAACTTTAGCTTATGAATCAACACCGACCATCAGATCATCTTCGAGATGCATGATCTTTAACTCCTTTTGCTGAGCCTAAGTTTTTCGCCATTTCATAGCCCTTAACTGGTGAGCATCTCTCCTTTGTGAAGTCTGCTGACTATCAATCATTTGCAACCTACTCACTAGTTCAGTTGCTCCTTCTCTGCAAAACTTCACCTGCCTCAAGATTCGTGCCTATGTGGGGTCCACCTATCATCGCTCAATCAGCCTCCTTGGTCATCTTGGGATCCACACCCATGCATGTGGGGTCCACCTTGGGCGCCCATGAGCACCATCCCTCAAAAGAATTTTGTGGCTTTGACATGTTAGATGGGTGTCTTATTTGTTATAAATAGCATAAAATACTCCCGCCCAACCAATGTGGGACTAAAGCTTATACTTGGGACTGCACTTTTGAAGCTTTTTCTAAAACTTTTAATGGCGACCTTTTACATTTGCTTTAAAATTTCTATTTGTCTCTCCTCCAACCAGCATGCCACACTTCACACCATGAATTTGGTTGAAAAATTCTTTATCCTTTTCAAAAACATTGCCCTCCACGTAGCCCCTTGCACTTGCCTGGAGGTTTCCATGGTTTTACCAGCCAATGCACAGGCCCAGTCAATTACATTGCTCTGTTTCTATGGGCTACTACATTTTTCTGACAAAGGAGGATGTTGGCAAAGTTTACGTGGAGCTGGGCCTTACACCAAATAAGTGCATTTGCTTCAAGTTTCTGCTGTTTGCATTTTTCTAGGAGTTACTTACCAATTGCATTAATTTTAAATCTGAAAACCCCCACGTACTACAAAGGAGGAGGCATGAGCTACTGGTTGCATTTGGTTTGAGTTTCTAAACCCTTTCCCATGCCATGCAAAGGGAGTTTTATATTCTGCCATAATGCCATTGGCATTTGCTTTGAAGCTTCTGCTATTGCCTTTGATTTGAAGTTTATTTGCTACTCAAACTTCAATGGCTCTTCAACACCACGTACCACAGCATGAGGACTGGTAAAAGAAAGACATTTCAATATGCCAATTGCATTTGTTAAAATTTTCTATGCCTTTCCAACTCCTTCAAACAACAGGGGAACTGACAAAGAAATTGGAATTAAGTTTTATATCTGTTAATTGAATTTGCCTAGAGTTTCAAAAGTTTGCCAACTCCACTCTATTCAGCACTATTTTCCTTCCATTTGCGTGGAGGTTTCTAAGTCCTTCCAAAAACTACAGCAAGGGGGAGATTTAGGTAAAGTCGATTGGCATCATGGCTGCAAATTGCATTTTGAAAGTTTTAAAACCCTCTTCCAGAAACTCCACATGCCAAGTGCATGTTTTAATGTCTTTTCTCTGTCGCTGAAGGAGGATTTGGCATTAAAATTGCCAATCTAAAATTTCCTGAAGGTCTACAATCTTTTCAAACTCTTATGACATGTCCCATGATTACAATCCATATTTAAATATTTTGAAAATCTCTCAGTGAACAAAGTCACCAATAAAATAATACAGCACAGGCATGAGCCAGGTCGCGCCTCAAAGTGGGTTCGACTAAATTTTTTTTCATTTTCATGCAACTGACCTTTGAAATGTCTTAGAAACCTTGAACGTACCTCTGGAATCCATCGGCACCATTTTTGGATCATCAGACTGAGTTTTACAACTTTTAGGCACTTACGCCACATTTTCGCATTTAATCGCAAAGATGTATTTTTCAAGTTAGTCAAAACACCTTTCTGGACCTTGCCATCTAATAGGCATGTACTCTGATATACAAGGATGGACTCTACCAAGCGGTTTTCCAAGACGAGTCCCGAGTGAAGAGATATTAATTTTCAAAAATGCCCAACTGGCTTTGTCGACACTGCGAACCTGATGAAGTCAATGTTCTAGCAACACATGATGCCTTTCTCAAAAATATCAAACGACCTCCATAGACCCTCAAATTTGAAACACAGGTACCTTGAAGTATATTTTAAATCTTTGGATTCTTAGTTCGACCAAAAGTTTCACTAGGTGCAAATGGCGCGCTCATGAAAATGGCTACTTTAACTGATATAGCACTGAAAGTACGGATCATTGAAAATGATGACTCAATGAACCCTTTTGAAAATCGATCAAACGAATTGGTAGGAGCCTGAAACTGGAAACATAGCTTGTCATATATACCAATAATAACCTGGAGTAAACGTTCTGACATGACACTCACTGAGGCAACTTTTACACTTGTGCGAAACAGGGCTCCAACTAGGCACTGAAACAGGGACTTGTCAAAACATTCAAACTGCAACTAGTTCGAGCTTGGCAAACTAAGCAAATGGATTCATGAAGACTTGAAATTTTGTATGCTGACTCATTTTTATGCATATAATTCAATCCATTTTGAAATTCATCATGAAAATCAACAAGGCAAAAGATACAAACACCCAAATTAGGCTACTCAATAAAGTTTGCATTTGTGCCTAAAATAAACTTTCAACTCACCCCTCGAAATGGGTACCTAGTAAACTTATCCAAATTGAAACCTAAAAGTTGCACATTACTGCATAGGCCTAATGAAAGGTGTAGGACATGATTCTCGAGCCTTGCCCTTTAAAAATCAATTGGCTCCATTTTGCCCTCTCTCTAACTAGGGCATTCAGACTGACTCATTTGGAAATGCAAATCAAAAATTTGAATGGGCCTCTAAACTTGACTCAGTTTTAATGAGTCCCAATAGTGGCTCTGACTGAGGGTGGTTGATTGCAAGATCAACACAAGAATCTGGATATCTATGGTTAAGCAGACCACCCAAAAATGGATCACTTCCTTCTCTTCTCAAAAATAGGGCTTCCTTATTCTACCCAAACAACAGGGCACTTTATTGAAGACCACACAACGTAAAGCAAAGCAACTATACAGTATATACAAACATAATTACAACTGATTATAAACTACTCCACTTTCCTCAACATTTACCTCTGTCAAAAATCTGATTCTCATCTCTTGATGTTATGATCCAAACAAAGACACCTTCCAATAACAACTAAGCATAATTGTTATAATCAAACCTTACCATCATACTACTATAACAACTGGTGTGTTGGGACTGATTAAAATTGAGTCAAAGTTTGTAGGCCTATTTCAAAATTTTGCTCAGTATGTCAGAAAGGCACCCAAATAAGTCAGTTTGAATGGCCTAGTTAGCAAGGGGGTAAAATGGAGCCAGTTGATTTTCAGAGGGTAAGGCTCGAGATTCATGTCCCACACCTTTCATTGGCCTATTCAGTGTGTTGCAACTTTCAAAATTCAGTTTGGAGAAGTTTATCAAGTACCCGTTTTGAGGGGTGAGCTGAAAGTGCATTCTAGGCACAAGTGCAAATTTTATTAAGTAGCCTACTTTGGGTGTTTATATCTTTTTCCTTGTTGATCGTCATGGATAAATTCAAAATGGATTCAATTGTATGCATAAAAGTGAGTTACCCTACAAAATTTCAAGTCTTGACGAATCCGTTTGCTCCGTTTTCATAGCCAAATCCGTTTGTAGTTTGTGATGTTTGCACAAGTGTAAAAATGTTCTAGTGAGCGTCATGTCAGAATGTTTGTTCCGGGCTAATGTTGGTATAAATGGTGAGATATGTTTCAAATTTCAAGGCTCTACCAATCCGTTTGATCGGTTTTCAAAAGAGCTCATTTTGCCATCAAATTCAGTTATCCGCATTCCCAGTGTTAGATCAGTTAATGTAGCCATTTTGGTGAGCGCGCCGTTTGCATCCTATCAGTCTGGTGATCGAACTGAGAATTCAAAGATTTAATATGTACTTAAAGGTACCTATGTTCCGAATTTGAGGGCCTACGGAGGTCGTTTGGTATTTTTAAGAAAGGCATCATGTGTTGCTAGAACATTGACTTGATCAGGTCCGCAGTGTCGACAAAGCCAGTTGGCCGTTTTCGGAAATTAATATCTATTCACTCAGGACTCATCTTGAGAAACCGTTTGGTAGATGTCATCCTTGTATATCAAAGTACATGCCTGTCAGATGGCGAGCTCCAGAAAGGTGTTTTGACAGGTTTGAAAATTACGTCATCGCGATTAAATGCAAAAATTGTGGCATAATTGCTTGAAGGATGTAAAATGCAATTTTATGATCCGAAAATGGTGCCGATCGATTCCAGAGGTATGTTTGAGGTCCGTGAAGATATTCCAGAGGCCAGTAGCTTGAAAACGAAATTTTTTTTAGTCGGACCCACTTTGGGGCTCGACCTGGCTCATGCCCGTGCATTAAATTTTATTGTGAAATGTTCTTATTTCATGGCAAGTAATGCATATCAATACTAGCTCAAATGCATATTGGCAAATTGGTTTATTAAGAGATGATTTCGTTTCGTTATGTGGGCATATAACTGAGAAGTTTTTATGGAACTTTATGGTATTCCTTTGGCTGGCAATAAAAACTTCAAATTTTGAATTACAAGGTGTAGTTCCAAATTCCAGAACTCTGTTAATGTCCTCCTTGCTGTGTGTGAGGAACATGGAGGTTGAAAAGACATTAGAATGTCCTCAACAAATGCAAATGGACATCCCACACTCCACGTGATTTTGCCAAGCATCCTCCCATGCTCATGTGGTGATGGAGAGGGGGCAGCAGAAGGTGCTGGGCATGAAGTTAAAGAAAGGGGCAGCAAACAAAATCCCCATGGTCTCCCCATTCCCTCTTTGTTGTTGCTTGGCCCATTAGAGTTTGTAGACTGCAGTGAGCAGCATGTATAAACCTTCAAGCAAAGTGTAAGCAACATTAAAATGTTTCAAGTAAATAAACTACAGCAGTCCTCCCTCACGTGCCCTTCCATCTGCTGCAAGCAAGTGCATGGAGGATGATGAAGGTGCTGGGTAGAAATCCTTGAAGAAAATGCATGGAGAATGCTGTTGAAAAGCATTAATAAACTCAAACAAATGTAAAACAACAGCAATCAGCTCCTCCTCCCACGTGATTGGTGAAAGGGGCAATTTGGATCAGCAAATGAATGTTTTTCCTCCTGCGTTGTGTTTTGTGGAAGGCACAGAACATTCCAAACCAATGAAAACCTCCCTCACGTGCCCTCCAATCATCCTCCCTCTGTGCTGTTAAATAATGGAAAGACATTGAAATCTTCAGCCAATGCAATGGAAAAGGGTAAGTAAAAACAGTTAAAATCTTTATGCAAATCAATTACCAGGTGAAGCCAACACTCTCCTTCACGTGGCTATTAAACTTTCAACAAATCCCATTCACAAATGAAAGCCCCAGGCAAGGCGCCATTAAAAGTTTCAAAAAATGCACAGTTTCAGGCAAACACATTATCCCACATTGGCTGTGCACTGGGAGTTTTTGGTATTTATATACAAAAACGCACAATAGTATAATGTCTAAGCCTTAAAGGCTTTTGACACAAGGTGCCCATGGGCGCCCAAGGCGGGCCCATGCATGAGCACACTTCCCGAGGTGATGGAGGAGTTGACTGGACCAAGACCAAGTGGACCCCACGCAAGAACGCTTCCCGAGGCAAATGTGCGAAATTTTGCAGACGAAGGCCGGGTTAACGAGCGAGCAAGTTCGAGAGAGATCAACGACGCGCGCTATTTCGCGAAGGAAGATGCACGTAGTTTAAACCCCGCGAAATAGCGAGAGTGAACGACAGTCGTCCATGTGGCACATAGGTGGCGGGTACAGTCAGCGGTCCAGCAGGCGGGTCCCGGTGAGGTGGCACCCAGTGGCGATGACGTGGCATACAAGCAAGCAACTCAGTGGCGGTGACGTGGCCGACAAGTGGCAAAAGATGAGGTGTCATCCTAGGTGGCGCCCAGTAGACCCCATCAGCCAATCAGACCCCGCCACGTGGCAAGGCGTCAGAGCACATATGGAGGCAAAAATCAAATTTTAAATGATTAAATGATATAGTTTAAACTATAGAGAAATTCGAAAAATTTTAAATGATGGGTCCATGTTGAGGATTAATTCGCCCAGGGCTCAATTTTTTGCCAAAGTATAAAGTGTTATATGTTTTCGGAAAGCTCTCGGAGCGAGGAATCCGATTATGAAGTTAATTTGGACAAATGTGGGATATTTTAGAAGCAGTTTCTACGGGAACAAAATTCAGTTAGAGAGGAGAGACACTTGGTAGTTTTCAGTTGTGGATTTGTTTTTCTTCCTTCCTCTTTTTATTCCCCATTCTTCTCAGTTGTAAGGGTTCCAGAATTCTGTGAGAATGGCTCCAGTTTTCATGGCTTCCAATTTTGAGCATTCTTGAAGATTGTACAGGGCAGGGCTTTTCCTTCAGTAATGGAGTTCAATTCTTGCTATAGGTGTTTTTAGTTGCAGGGTCTTGTGTATGTAAGGCATACATAAATTCACACAGGATTGTCTCTAGATTTGTATTTCCATTTTATTAAATCAGATCCTCAAGGAGGATGAAATTTGTTATCTCAAGGAGATAGTTATGATTGTTTGCAGGGATTCTTCAAGGAAGAATTTAAATTCTACAGTAAATCATAAAAATGGAATATAGTTTCAAGATCTGATGATTTTGTGAATGATCTTAGTAATGCATTTATGCAAGGCATTAATGCATGAATATTTAATAATGAAGATGGATTTGCAATCAAAGCTTTCATTTATAGTTTGATGTATGACTCTGTTTCCCTTGGATAAGGCACTGATCTTGCAATTAAAGGGGTTCTCAAACCAATTTAAAATCCAATCAGAATACCTTTAGTTTGTGTTATGTTTTGAAATGTTTCATCTATCTCATGCTCAAGTATAGTTGAGTTTTATGTGTAGATCTAGCCCATCTGCAATAAACTACTTGTTTTGGA
The DNA here is from genome assembly GCF_030272615.1 of Cryptomeria japonica. Lineage (NCBI taxonomy): Eukaryota > Viridiplantae > Streptophyta > Pinopsida > Cupressales > Cupressaceae > Cryptomeria > Cryptomeria japonica. Next base: position 291,774,191 of record NC_081405.1, read on the forward strand.
GCTTTAGTGAGATCTATCTGTTTATGTTGATGCTGTCATAGGTGTGTAATAGGTTTAATTCTAAGCATCAAAGGTATACCAGCCTAGGTTTTGCAGAGCCTGAAGAGTAGAAGGATTCATATCCTTGTCATGTTGTCCAAGCCCTGAAGTTCTTCATAGATTGAATTGGCTACTTCATAGATCAATTGCAGGTGTTCTTGGGTTATCACTTTTGGTGCACAACAATGCATGCCTTTTGTCTAATTTTGAACTTTATAGTCACACATTACTTCAACAAAAGTAAAATCCTGAGACAAGGCACAATAGAGGTCTTCCCACAAGCTGCCATACCTTTCACTATCCCAATAAATTCTATCATTTGCAAGGGCATCATCATGCTGAACTTCAAAAATAAAGCATTCAATCTCACTATTGTAGTTCTTATCAGCACATGCCTTATTACCATTTAAATTCATAGAATGAGGGGCATTACTTACTGATTGATACGAACAAGGAACATAAATATTACAATCTGGATGTGGCACTTCTCTATGCTAGTCACACTCCTTACTATCCTTGTTCATCAAGCTCAAAACCTCTGCATTCTCAATATCCATTCATGGAAAAGGAGGCATACCTCTGGCTGAAGTAAATCCTCAGCTAAGTCTTTCTCATTTAGACTTATATCCACCTGAAAAACTTCCATTTGTGGTCTAAAGTAATCATCACACAACCCATGCCTCTTATCTTCATCATGAAACATGTCACTACTACATGGAATGGTATCAGCATTGTGGACTGGATCATCATTCACAACATCTGGCTGATCAATTATTTCTTCATACAAAGGGTTAGAAACCAAATGGAAAATCCCCTTATGAACATTATGACAATGAAGTGGCTGGTCCATGTCTATGTCAACATTGAATAGAACATTAGAAAACTTGCTAAAAATACCATCCACCATATCATCATAATCATCTTCACCAAACAAAGAAGAAATTGAAACTAGGCTGGAACTATTCTCAATGTTCCATGTTTCACAACCACAAATTTTCATCCTATGACCATCATTCTGAAAATCAAGATAATCATACTTATCTTGCCACAATTGATCTTCTTTACCAATAGAACACTCATCATCAGCCAAAGAACAAAGATGAATATCTCTACCATTTACTTCATTTGATGATTTTTTAGCATGTTCACTAAAATTTTCTATCATAAAACCATTTGTGAGATCAGCATGTTGTTCATCAAGTGTACAAGCATTCAGTTCACAGTCTTTTTCTAAAAAATCGTCTTCACCATATTGAAGAAGGTCTTCATTAACAACTTTAAGGCTCTCCAACATTTCAGCCTTCTTGTCCACAATTTCAAGAGCTTTCCTAAGTCCTTCAATCTTCTGGACTTGCATTGCACTTTGCTGTTCCATATGACATTATTTAAAATTTTGTTCATCAATGTGTGCTACATTTTCATTGCAATCATACATACCATTACAATTTTCTGAATTAACTTTGTGCGTAACTTTCAAATTAGAAAGATCATCAACATGATTATAAGAAGTGAAATCTGAAAATACTTTCACCTCATCCTCAACACAATTGACTTTATCAATATTTAAGCGAGGATCAACCATTGTTTGCACCAAACAACTCTAATTTTGATTGGGAATGAAATTGTCATGGTTGCCAACACAAGTATGAACACCAAAACTCTGAGAATTACTTCTCACTTCCCACTTAGTTGTAGCATTACAAACACTATGACAACAAACACTAGTGGATACAAGTCTTTTAGGAATGCCATATTTCAAAATTTTCTCTGTCCGTGGCTGTCACAAATGCTTGATGCAATGTTTTTGGCTCTTTATCCCTCAACCTGTAACTCATCTTACTTCCAAAGGTATCCAAATAAATCACTAAAGACACTTCATCATTTAGTTTATACCCTTGTGGGATCTCAACCAATGCTTTGGAGAATCTGACATTGAAGGCTGGGACTAATTCACCTTCCTCAATTCTAATCTCCATCAATTTCCTCAGTGCATCATTAAAGTTTATTCTCTCAGCAAATTGCTCAAGAAAAGATGCAACTAATTCTTCCCATGAGGGAATAGAATCTACTGGCAAAAAGGAGAACCAATCCCTTGCATCCTCTTTCAATGATTGAACAAGTAACTTCATACACACATCTTCTTGACAGATTTCAAATTCTCCCATCAAATCTAAAAATATTTTCAAATGTTGACATGCTGATTTAGATCTTGTCCCACTAAATACTAGCAAATACTTTCTAATTTCTGTGGGTATGGGATTTGGGTAACCCGGAATACCTTCAAAGCTCGGAGCAGCATAATACTTCATACTGAAACTTTTCGTATTACATGGTTGTTTTGGTTTACTAGGCATGGTCATATGTGGAAATACACAAGGCTGAAAAACTTCACTACTTATTTCTTCTTGCTTCTACAAATAATTATACAACCTTGCATTGAATAATGAAATTTCAAGCATATATCATCATACTGATCTATTCATAACATTGTTTGATACAAATCTTTCCCAAATTTTCATACCGTAACAGAAGAACATATACTCTGGATATTACAATAGAATAGATATGCAAATGGACTTTGAAATCCTCTCTTTCCCTCTTTACTAGTGTTGTTCACTAAATGGTTAAACTATTTTACTAATTCAAATTTTCAGAACAAATTGTTTTGCATTTGAAACCTTTGAAAATACCTGGAGATTTGTAGCTGTATAAAACTTGTAGATCTGAAGATTAACTTCTACTTTCAGCATGGTCTTTTATCACAGAGTCGCCACCTCTTGCACAGAGGATATTTTGAATAGCAGAATACCATTCAACACAAATTTAAATCTCTATTTCCTCCTTCAATCTCGCTGCAACCAATTCACTCCAGGCTGCTTAACACATAAATTTGGAAAATACATCAGACTTATGTATGAACTGAAATCTTTTACTGCACTTTTTATAAAACTTTTATGATGAAAGCACCATGTCTACGAATCTGCTAATTAAATCATCTGCATCTTAATATGATTCATAAGATTATCTACTAATCTTATGAAAGTCTTGGAAATACAAACTTCTTTCAAGCACTAGTACAAAGACTAGAGTCGCCACCCAATAAGGAATTGGGGAAAAATTTGCATACAGCTGCAAGGACTTGCTCACAACTCAACAACATACATTCACCGTTACTCCTTCATTAAATATGACATGACAAACATATCATTCTACAGATCCAGAACAAGGAACATTTATTTCATCATAAAATCACTTTCAAACTTTGTGCATACACAATGGACTGACTAACTGGATGAAATTAGGCAATTTCTATTCAGGTTCCCCAACAGAGTAGCCATTTTTGTTGTTCACCAAAAGTGATAAACCCAAGTACACCTGCAAATCTATCTATGAGATAGCCAATCTCAATCAATGAAATTAACTCAGTTACTCACCATGACAACATCAATGAAGCAGATAAACCATTCCACAAGCTCACCCAATTTAGAAACACACTACAAATTGGCTAAATCTATATAAACCATAAATGAAAATAGAGCTTGGAATGAAAAGAATGCACCCCTACACATAAAGGGAAATAGATTTGTCTTTATAATTGGAAATCTGAAAACTATCCCCAAATCTACAAGACCAGTGTCTTGTTCATTGGGCAATAGAGTCACACATAGAAATGCAAATGTGCATCCTAGTCACAAACAGGTTCTCCTTAAACAATATTCCTACACTAACACCTTATATTAATGCATTACTCAAACTATTCACAAAATCATCAGATCTGGGACACATATTTCATTTATTCATGACTAATCATAGAGTTTAAAACCTTCAATGAAGGATACCCACAAGCAATCAAACAACCTCCTTGAAATTGACAAATTTCAACCTCCTTGAGGATTGAATTCATAATAATGAAATACATATACAGAGACAATAATGTGAGAAACTTACTCATGCTTGACACAAGTAAGATCTGCAACTAGAAAACAACATCTACAACACTACACTGCAACATCTATACCCTGAATAGATCCATAGTGCTTTACAAGTTTGGGTCAAGAAATTCAGAAATGTAAGCCATGAAAACTGGAGCACTTCCTCCAAAATTCTGGAACCCCTACAATGAGAAGAAAAATTGGAATAAGAAGGAAGAGGGAAAAGATTAGGTTTCCAACCGAAATAGCCAAGTGTCTCCTTTCTAACTGAATTTCATTCCCATGGAAACTAGTCCTAAAATATCCAATCTTTGTTAAAACAAACTTCATAACTACATTCCTCATCTCAAGAGCTTTCTAGCAATATATAATACTTGGTATTTTGGCCAAAAATGGACCTCTGGGCGAATTAATTCTTCATGTGGCTCTGTCATTTAAATATTTGAATTTTTAATATAGTTGAAACTATATATTAAACTTGATTTTAACTTTGACTTTTCACCCCTTCTTTGGCTTGACGCCCTGCCACGTGGTGATATCTGATTGGCTGATAGGATCCACTGGGCACCATCTAGGATGACACCTTATCACTGCCATGTGTATGCCTCGTCACTTCCACTTGGTTGCTTGTTCATCGCCATGTCATCGCCATGTGTCCACCACCTCTGTGCCACGTAAGTGCCACTGGACGAGACCCATGAGCTAGATCACCATGTCATCTTGCCATCTTTCTTTTGCCATTTTGCAATGGCTAACCTTCGAGCAACTTCGGCTTGCGAATCAACGTCGACCATCGAATCATCTCTGAGATGCACGATCTTTAACTCCTTTCGCTGAGCCTGGGTTTTTCACCATTTCGTAGCCCTGAACTGGTGAGCATCTCTCCTTCACAAAGTCATGCCAACCGTTGATCATCTACCACCTACTCACCAGTTAAGTCACTCCTTCTTTGCAAAACTTCGCCCGCCTCAGGATCCGTGCCTGCGTGGGGTCCACCTATTGTCACTCAGTCATCCTCCTTAGTCATCTTGGGATCCATGCCCATGCGCGTAGGGTCCGCCTGGGGTGCCCATGAGAACCATCCGTCAAAAGCCTTTTGTGGCTTTGACATATTAGATGGGTGTCTTATTTGTTATAAATAGCATAAAATGCTCCCACCCAGCCAATGTGGGACTAAAGCTTATGCCTAGGAGTGCACTTTTGAAGCTTTTTCAGAAACTTCTAATGGTGGCCTTTTACATTTGCTTTAAAATTTCTATTTGTCTCTCCTCCAACCAGCATGCCACACTTCCCACCATGAATTTGGTTGAAAAATTCTTTATCCTTTTCAAAAACACTACCCTCCATGTAGTCCGCTGCACTTGCCTGGAGGTTTCCATGGTTTTACCAGCCCATGCACAGGCCCAGTCAATTACATTGCTATGTTTCTATGGACTGCTACATTTTTCTAACAAAGGAGGATGCTGGCAAAGTTCACGCGGAGCTAGGCCTTACACCAAATAAGTGCATTAGCTTCAAGTTTCTGTTGTTTGCATTTTGTTGGGAGTTTCTTACCAATTGCATTAATTTTAAATCTGAAAACCCCCATGTACCACAAAGGATGAGGCATGAGTTGCTGGTTGCATTTGGTTTGAGTTTCTAAACCCTTTCCCATGCCATGCAAAGGGAGTTTTATATTCTGCCATAATGCCATTGGCATTTGCTTTGAAGCTTCTGCTATTGCCTTTGATTTGAAGTTTATTTGCTACTCAAACTTCAATGGCTCTTCAACACCACGTACCACAGCATGAGGACTGGTAAAAGAAAGACATTTCAATATGCCAATTGCATTTGTTAAAAGTTTCTATGCCTTTCCAACTCCTTCAAACAGCAGGGGAACTGACAAAGAAATTGGAATTAAGTTTTATGTTTGTTAATTGAATTTGCCTGGAGTTTCAAAAGTTTGCCAACTCCACTCTATTCAGCACTATTTTCTTTCCATTTGCCTAGAGGTTTCTAAGTCCTTCCAAAAACTATAGCAAGGGGGAGATTTAGGTAAAGTCGATTGGCATCAGGGCTGCAAATTGCATTTTGAAAGTTTTAAAACCCTCTTCCAGAAACTCAACTTGCCAGGTGCATTTTTTAATGTCTTTTCTCTATCGTTGAAGGAGGATTTGGCATTAAAATCGCCAATCTGAAATTGCCTGAAGGTCTACAATCTTTTCAAACTCTTATGACATGTCCCGTGATTACAATCCATATTTAAATATTCTAAAAATCTCTCAGCGAACAAAATCGCCAATAAAATAATACGGCACAGGCATGAGCCAGGTCGAGCCTCAAAGTGGGTTGGACTAAAATTTTTTTTCATTTTCATGCAACTGACCTTTGAAATGCCTTAGACACCTTGAACGTACCTTTGGAATCGATCGACACCATTTTCGGATCATCAGACTGAGTTTTACAACTTTCAGGCATGTACACTACATTTTTCGCATTTAATCGCGAAGACGTATTTTTCAAGTTGGTCAAAACACCTTTTTGGACCTCGCCATCTGACAGGCGTGTACTCTGATATACAAGGATGAACTCTGCCAAGTGGTTTTCCAAGATGAGTCCTGAGTGAAGAGATATTAATTTTCAAAAATGCCCAACTGGCTTTGTCGACACTGCGGACCTGATGAAGTCAATGTTCTGGCAACATATGATGCGTTTTTCAAAAATATCAAACGACCTTCGTAGACCCTCAAATTTTTAACACATGTAAATTGAAGTATATATTAAATCTTTGGATTCTTAGTTCGACCAAAATTCTGACTGGGTGCAAATGGCGCACTCATGAAAATGGCTACTTTAACTGATATAGCACTAAAAGTATGGATCACTGAAAACGATGACTCAATGAACCCTTTTGAAAACTGATCAAACGGATTGGTAGGAGCCTAAAACTGGAAACATAGCTTTTCATCTATACCAGTAATAACCCGGAGCAAATGTTTCTGACATGACACTCACTGAGGCAACTTTTACACTTGTGCGAAATAGGGCTCCGACTAGGCACTGAAATAGGGACTTGTCAAAACATTCAAATTGCAAACAGTTCGAGCTTGGTAAACTGAGCAAATGGATTCATGAAGACTTGAAATTTTGCATGCTAACTCACATTTATGCATATAATTCAATCCATTTTGAAATTCATCATGACAATCAATAGGGCAAAAGATATAAACACCCAATGTAGGCTACTCAATACAATATGCATTTGTGCCTACAATGCACTTTCAGCTCACCCTTCGAAATGGGTACCTGGTAAACTTATCCAAACTGAAATCTGAAAGTTTCACATCATTGCATAGGCCAAATGAAAGGTGTAGGATATGATTCTTGAGCCTTACCCTTTGAAAATCAACTGGCTCCATTTTGCCCTCTCTCTAACTAGGCCATTCAGACTGACTCATTTGGAAATGCAAAGCAAAAAATTGAATGGGCCTCTAAACTTGAATCAATTTTAATTAGTCATATTTCATCACTTCCCACATCATAAAATTGTACCCTTTACCCTAAGTGTGCCCCTTTTTATTTTATTCCTCCAATAAATAATTAAATCATAAACCGTAATTATGTCCTATTTCAACCTTTAAGGCCCGATTTCACATATCAAAACATCTTGAAATCAACTGTAACTTTGGGATTCACCTTAATATTATTATATCTAACAACACTGAAAATTTAGTGAAAAGTTGATCGGACCATGTGCAAGGTGCACATGGTCCTCGATTTTTTTCTTGAAATTTCGGGAGCATAATTTTATGATATTATAATGCTTCACCCCAAAATATTGCCAGGAAATTTAATCTATAAGTCATCCTAAAGATGAAATTAAGATCTAGGGTTTCATACATAAGAGTTCTCTTTCTTCATTTGAAGGGATCTAAGGAATCGAATCTAAGGAAATCTAAATCTAGGAACAAGCGATTACAAGGAGCCTTCTATGTAGTGAAAGAGAAACCTATGTGGAGTCTTAAAAAAAATTCAACAACATTCATGAAACATTTGTCAAGTATTCATCATTCTCATTTACATTTACATTGTATTTAGGGTTTACACTCCAAAGCATAAGGTAGCTCTAGTTTCTTATCTTTCTCATATAGGATCTTGCATACACACAAGGTTCTAGCACACACATTTTTAGTACATTATCGACTATTTGTGGAGTTGGAAATCACCAACACATGGGTTTGATTGAGGCAAAACCATATATAGCCACCCAAACCCTCTCTTTTGAGTTGCAGTGCAGGTACAGGTACCTCGAAGGACTTACAGATCAGCAAAAGGCACAAGGACAACCCAAAAGATTTAGATCTGCCTTAATCGATCAGAGATAGGGTTTGCGGTGCCCTGATCCTACCCAAGACAGGGCGTGGTTCTCGGGTCCCCCTCATTTTTAGTAAATTTTGGTAAGGTGCAAGTTCAAGATCTTTAGTTTGCAATTTCTCAGTTGCAGCTTTATGTCAGATTCTCAGGAACAGGGGTGTGGTGCTCTGGTCCTAGTTAGTTTGGCTCATCTTTTAGCATCAAGTGCACATTCTAATTCCTCTCCCTTCTCTACTTGTAGTAACTCAGCCCCAGATCTGCAAGTTTGTGCAATTTCAGTTCATATGTGCTTCATTGTTTATCTCCTAGTCTAATTGATCAATAAAACCCTATTTTTCTCATCACTTACAACAAGAGGAATAGAAACCCTAAGATATAATCCTTGACTCTCTCTTTCCTACAAGAAGTAACCAAAGTGATCTATCTCCGTGGGCTCTTTTGTATTCCCAATGTGTTGGTAAAAGTGGGATTAGGTCCTAGTCACCCGATCTCTCTTTTTCCGCCTCCACATTTTGGTGAGCCTAACATGAATCCAATATTCTTTAATTTGGATTTATGTTCTCATATCTGAGTGTTTTTTCTATTTAAATTCAAATTTACATTTACAAGTTTCAATTCCTTGCAAATTGAAAAAATTTCGAGGTTAATTTTGCTCAAACCCTAATTTTTCAATTCAAAATTGAACTTGTGGATAGCTTAATTGGGATCATTAATTTCAGATCTGATAAATTTCATTTTCTAAATAAACATTTAAAGTTATTGAATTGGTTAAAATTAAACATTTCCTTCTCCGTGTTATCATTTGAAAGAGGAAAATTGTTGTCATGATGGATTTATTTCATAGATGTGATAATGGGTTAGCTTCCCTTTCTTCAATTTTTCCCTCTCTTAAAGAACCTCCTCCTATGTATGAAAACATTTTAGTTCCTAAAAGATTTGTTACCAACCCCTTCAAATCTCTCCCATGCTCTAAGGATGTATATTTGAAGAGTGATCTTGACAATTCTCCTAAAATGTGTCCTTCCCATCTAGCTATCTTACATGAAGAGGATGATATCATAAATACCTTTCTTAATGTTACTTTACCTTCCCTACATGATGCATCTCTAAGTGAAAAAATATTGATGGACATTGACTTATCTTCTCCTAAATTTGGTCTTACCAATGGATGCATGTTAGTACAACAAGAGGTTATGAGCATTTCTTTCAAAGATCTCCTTCCTAATAATGAATCTTTGGAGAAAGATGTTTATCTCCCTCCTAAATATTACTCCCCTCATGAGGTTAATTTTTTTTGAGAGGATGGTATTGTCCCTACTTTTCCTAGCGATGGTATTTCCTCTGTTGAATTCAACAAAATTCCCACTAGAGATGATGCATTAATGAGAGATGCTTCTCCTTGCCCCGAAGCTTGTCTTACCCATAAAGATGCCTTAGAGAAAGAATATGAAATCATAATCAATTTCTTTAATTCTCTCTCCCCTAAGGATCATATTGAAAACATTTTGAGGGAAGAGGATGATTTAAACACATGTATTCATGATCTCCCTCCTAAGGATGAAGAATTAATAAACAATGTTATCCCTTCTCCCAAAATTGGCAATAACAATAAGGACATCTTTATGCAAGATATTTATAATAATTTTCTCAATGAGCTTACTATTTGGGATGAACCATTAAAAAAAGGTAATGATTATTCTCTACCCCATGACAAAACCCTAGCCAAAAAGGATAAAATCATGATTGATAACTCTCTTGATAGCATCTCACCTTCTATGGGTCTCAATCATTCTCCCTCTAAAAATAAAGCATCTCCCTCTCCTCAACTTGGTTCTACTCATAAGGATACCCTATTTCAAGGTGATATTGTTGACATCTCTCTCAAAGATCTCCCTCTCAAAGGTGAAACTTTAGAGAGTAATGTTGATCCTTCTCTTACAGAGTCTATTCCCCATGTAGATACTTTGATGATTGAGGATGATATGACCTTTCCTACTAATATTCTTCCTTCCAAAACATCAATGCCTACTCTTAGTCTGCCTCCTAAAATATAACTTGTCCGTGATAACATTTTAGTGCAGGATGAGACTATCAACACTTCTTCCAACAATCTTGTTCATTCTTCTTCTTAAATTCATAAGGACACCTTTGATATTCCTAAAACATCTTAAATCAATTTGATACATGTGAATGAAACACCTAATAAACCCGTCTTCATAGTTCAAGGTGCTTGTCGTTCTCAAAATTCCCAATGTAAGCCTATCTTAGTGGTTCAAGGTGGTTATGGTAATGATTCTTTTTGCACTCCTAAGAAACCTATTATTACCGTGCAAGTATGTTATCCTACTAAGAGCCCTTATGAGTATGATAAGAAAATTACTGGAGAAAGTTATAATGCATTTGCTCATACTTACAACACAAGAAACAATAGGCAACCTAACCATCCTCCAGGTAACCCAACTTCACTTCCTCCCTCTCAACCTACTTTTCCACAAACACCTCACATTTTACAGACTCTTAGTAAGGAGTATGATCTCATTGAAAAACTTAAAGCTACTCGTGCCAAGATTTTTATTTGGGATTTGGTTCAAACCTCACCTTCTTATCATGGGATATGACAAGATGCTTTGAAAAACTTAGATGTCCCACCTACAGTGACACCTAATAACATGGATTCTTTGATTTATCCTACGAATAAACCCAAAGCTCAAATTGTATTTACACAAGATGAGCTACCTTCTCATGAAATCCAACATCAATATGATCCTCTTATGATTGTGGTTATTATCAACGATACTGCTATAAGATGAACCCTTCTGGACAATGGGTTTGGCCTTAATGTTTGTGGTGTGAACTTATTGGATAAGATTAATGTGGATCGTTCTCTCATCAAACCTTCTTCTATTTCCATTTGAGGCTTTGATAATGTTGCTAAACAATGTTTAGGTGTCATAACCTTTCCTATTGAGGTAGGTCCTATTACTTTACCCACACCTATTCATGTCATGGCTTGTAATTTTACATATAACCTTCTATTAGGGAGACCATCAATTCATAGCATGCAAGTTGTGCCCTCAACTTTGCATAGGCAGGTCAAGTTCATTTATAACAATAAGACATACACCTTGTTAGTTTATGCCGATCTTCAAGCTCCATTAAAAACTAGATCTTCTTGTTCAACTACTTACCATATTCTCTTAATCCTCCAACTTCTTCAAATACATCTAATTCCTTTAATGATCTTATTCCTTCGAGTACTCTTGATTCTTCTACTCAATCAGAATCTCCTCCCAAGGATATCCTTTCTCCCAAAGGAGTTCTCTCAAATGTTGATTGGGGATCTCTAGACTTTAACGCTACTTTTGTAGGAGAGTATAGCATATCTTGGAAAATATCTAAGATTGAGAAGGAGAAATCTAAGGAGGAACCTAAAGAGAAACCTACTTTGTCTAAACAACTAAGTAACCACTTTGTGGCTGCTTCTAATTCAAATGATTCTTCAAATCATTCCTCTAATTAATATAGCATTGATACCTATGAGGTGCAACCATCTCTTTCTGATTTGGCATCCCTTTATTGTCCTAGTTTTCACATTTTAGCTAAGAGTGGCTATGATGGCAATTGTTGTGGTGCAAATAAGCAAGGAATTAAAGTTCTTTTAGAACATAACACACACGAAGCTTCATTTGGACTTGGATATAATCCTTCTAAGCCCACCAAAGCATCTAAAAGACCATCTCTCAATGTGAATTCTATATTTAGTAGTGATGATAACTTCACCTCAATTAAATCATCTTCTACTTCTTTCAACACTCATCTCCCTTATAAGGAAATCTTGGTGATGAACAAATCTCTATGAATCTCCTCAAGAGATTTCTAATCCCACTTAAATGAGGATTTATCTTCTACTCATTCTAAAAACCCTTTTTCTAGATATAAGGCTCTAATGAATTACACTTATCCCTCTCCTAAGATTTATTGTGTGTGAGAAAAGTATGACTTAGTGGCCTATTATTATCCTATAAACTTTTCTCTTTCTAAAGACTTTTTAACATTCATCATCTTAGACATGTTTTTAATCTCACTTATAGTAGAGCATTTAACATGTCATATTCAAATACCTCATTCAATCTATCACGTCTTTAAATAACATTAATGGCTATTATGTTGCTCATGATTATGTGACATTGGTATCTCACTTACCAGAGGCTCATTGTCATTCATGATGGTAGAATTTCACGTGAAATCATACTTTTGGAAGAAATGTAATAGCCTATTTCTATCTCATCTCTTCTCCCTATATATGGGGGGAAAGAGTTATTTCAAACATCTCTTCTTCTTAAGATTAAAATTTCCCCCTTGGTGTTGAAAGTCTTTGATCTTTCATCAATTTCTTTTCTTCATTGAGTAGTATCTTTTATAATAAACCCTTCTATTTTGTGAATGTGCATATCCCTGATGAGGATCTCTTGCCTTCTTTAGAAGAGTGTTTCTATAAATAATCTCTTTGATGTCATTTCAATCCTCCATTCTTTTCCAATTTCCTTTATGGAGTTGCATTTTTGGATTATATCTCTTGCATTTGTTTTCATGTAAATATTTCATCTTTTGTTAGAGAGCTCTCAAATTATCACACTCTTTTTTGTGTTGGAATTGAGGTTTAGTCCTCTTTCCTACCAAATGATTCTCATTAGTTTTTTATCATGTATCAAATCTTCTTGTGAGCATTTATCATCAATATTCTTTCACAATTGGATGTGGTAAACATGATACCCTGTTTCAACTCACTAAATTAGAAATCTAAAACAGGGGGAGCATATAGCTACCCTATAATTTTCATCACCTTCCTTAGTATGTATGTAGGTGATTTTGTGATTTTATTTAACGTGTGTTTTTGTAGGGTGTGATTCCTAACTGTGTACTATAGATACCACTGGGGGCTTCGTCCGACAACTTATTGATATATCCTTTTTCATGAATGTTTACTTTTATTTACTTGAGCTTGCATATGCACATAGTTTCATATGATCGCTAAAGTGGGGACTAAATGTAGCATCATAAATTATACACCCTTGCTAGGGTGGTACAATTCTATGCTTAGTTTGGCACCTGCCTTAGTGTGTTTGCACCTTGCATTGTAATTTCCCTTTAATAATTTAATTAATTAATTTAATTAAATCTAAAGTCATACTTCATCACTCCCCACATCATAAAATTGGGTCCTTTACCCTAAGTGTGCCCCTTTTTATTTTATTCCTCCAATAAATCATTAAATCATAAACCCTATTTATCTTATTTTTCGACCATTAAGACCTGATTTCGCATATCAAAACATCTTGAAATCAGCTGTAACTTTGGGATTCACTCTAATATCATCATATCTAATGGTCCTAAAAATTTGGTGAAAAGTTGGTAGGACCATGTGTAAAGTGCACATGGTCCTCGACTTTTTTCCCAAAATTTCGGGAGCATATTTCTATGATATTATAATGCTTAACCCCAAAATATTGGCAAGAAATTCAATCTCTAAGTTGGCCTAAAGATTAAAGTAAGATCTAGGGTTTCATACATAAGAGTTCTCTTTCTTCATTTGAAGGGATCTAAGGAATCGAATCTAAGGAAATCTAAGATCTAGGAATAGGCAATTACAAAGAGCCTTCTATGTAGTGAAAGAGAAGCCTATGTGGAGTCTTCAAAAACATTAAACAAAATTCATCAAGAATTTTTCAATTATTCATCATTCTCATTTATATTTACATTAGATTTAGGGTTTACTCTCCAAAGCGTAGGGTAGCTCTAGTTTCTTATCTTTCTCATTTAGGATTTTGCAAACACACAAGGTTCTAGAACACACATTTTCAGTACATTATTGGCTATTTGTGGAGGTGAAAATCACCAACACAGGGGTTTGACTAAAGAAAAACCCTATATAGCCACCCAAACCCTCTCTTTCTAGCTAAAGTGCAGGTATAGGTACCCCAGAGAACTTATAGATCAACAAAAAGAACAAGGACAACCCAGAAGCTTTAGATCTGCCCTAATCTATTAGGGATAGGGGTGTGGCACCTTGGTCCTACCTAGGACAAGGGTGTGGTGCCCTAGTCCCCCTCATTTTTAGTGAATTTTGGTAGGGTGCAAATTCAGGACCTTCAGTTTGTAGTTTCTCAATTGGAGGTTTCTGTCAGATTCTCAGGGATAGGGGCATGGCTCCCTAGTCTTGGTTAGATTGGGTCATCTTTCATAATTAGGTGCACATTAAAATTCCTCCCCCTTCTTTTCTTTCAGTATCTCAATTCTAAATCTGCAAGTTTGTGCAATTTCAGTTCATATGTGCTTCATTATTTAACTCCTAGTCTAATTGATCAATCAAACCCTATTTTTCTCATCACATACAACAAGAAGAATAAAAACCCTAAGAGATAATCCTTGGATCTATCTTCCCCACAATAAGTAGCCAAAGTGAGCTATCTCCCTAGGCTCTTTCATATTCCCAATATGTCGGCAAAAGTGGGATTAGATACTAGTCACCCTATCTCATGTTTTCCACCTCCACAATAACACCAAGATCTTGATGTGGAAAACTAGGTTAATGGGAAAACCGTAGTGGGAACCTACCCATAGTAAGATGATACTCTACATTAGTATGTGGAAATTTTACAATGGGGAATGCACATGCATTCAAGCACATTTCTTAGAGCTCACTGCTCAAAAACAAGGGCTACAACCCTAAGGAAGGCTCACTTCCTTACAAAGATCAGACAAAAATCCAGATTAGATGAACTAAAATAATAGCATCTCCAAATGCATGATGACAATTCTGGTTCAACACATTTGTCTGCCCTATAATACTCTTTGCTCTACAGTTCTCAATGAAAGATGAATTCTCTTGTTCGCACATACACAACTCTCTGATAATGCATACATGACACCCATACCCAAATCACATGAATAAGACACCCATTTATACAAATCATCAACCTTGACTACAAGGTTGGCTCAACCCTCAAGACCTAATTACAAAATTACATCACACAATACATAAATTAGCCACCAGACCAATATAATGACATGACGATGTAGCATGGACCCAAATCAAATCAACGAATATGCAATACCACTAGAAATATCACCAAGATCATTTGCAACAGTCTACACCATCAAAAATGTTGCATAACAGGAAGAACATCACTAGACCCATAAGATCTTCAATAACACACACAATGATCAATGCAGACCAACAAAACAAATAAGAGATGGTTAAGAAACACCAAAAAGCATACTAAAACTATCTGTAATAGTTGCACCAACACCACTCAATTAAATCTACATCGATCAACATGTTGATACTTAAGAACACTCAACAACAACAAGTGGGACTAGAAAGATAACTTCCAGAGCACCAAATCATGAACCATCTAAATTGAAGATACACATGAACATCCTAAACATTCTCCCAAATCCACAACTCAATATATAATTATTCGAGAGCACAGCAGATCAAATACCAAAACACTGCAACCAACTAAAACAACCAAGCCAACTCTCTGCAATACATGAATACAAGAATATTTTGATATCAATGACAACAAAATATCATAGCAACAGCTATATCCAACAATAATATGGTGTCCTAAGGGGTCATAGGATACATTATAACCCCTTAGAACATCATATGACCCCTAACAACACCATATGGTGTCTTTATGGGTCATATGGTCCCTTAAGGGGTAATGTCATATGACTTGTTAGGACACCATTTAAACCCTTAGGACACCATATGACACCTAATAGCACCATATAGTGTCCTAAGGGGTCATATGGTGTCATAAGGGTCTTGTCATGTACTAGGATGTCAAAAGGGGTCATAGAATACCATATGACCTCTTAGGAAACTATATGTCTTCTTAGGACACCATATGACTCCCAACAACACCATATGGTGTCCTAAGGAGTCATATGGTGTTGTAAGGGGTCATAGAGCACCATATGACCCCATGGACACCATCTGACCCATTAGGACACCTTATTGTTGGCATTGAGTTGTCATTGATGACAACCGGTATTGCTGGCTACCGATAGAGGTATATCAACTTGGTATGAAGAAGATTGATCCAGCATAAGGAAGATTAATATAAAGGCTTGTCAACCGGTATGGTGGAAGACAAGCAGGTATTGAGATTGTTAGTGATATCATCAGTAAGAGGTGATATGAAGTTGTGTGTTGGCATGAAAAGTTGTAACTGATATAAAGGCTAGTATTTGCTTGTGATAATGTTTGTGATAAAGAGGCAAAGTGACAAAGAGATCACAAACCATCAAAGGTGAAGTTGTGCTACTCATGTAGTGTAAACTACCAGTTAGTAGCAGGACAAGGTCTCATTGGTAAGGGCTTGTGTCGGTATGAGTTTGATGAAGGATCAAGTTTAAATTGACCTTGTGCCAGTGAGCTGAGTGTATGCCGATGTGATGGCACATGGAGTTGAGGTGGTTAGCATGCAGAGGTCGATGAAGTTTCTATCGACATGGTTGTATTAGACAGTTCAAATAACCAAAAGACAACTAATGGGGGGGTGAATTAGTTGTCACAAATTACCGGAACCATTAGCAATCAAAACTTTAAGACCAGAATCCAAAAAATTAATACCAGAATAGTAGTTAAACCAATTAAGCATAAACAATAATCATTGAATAAATACCATCCATATGACACCAAGATTTATATGTGGAAACCTAGTAAAGGGAAAAAATATGGTGGGAAGAATACCCACAGTCAGATAATACTTTTGTAGTAAGTATGTGAATTACAATTGAGGGGCCTACACTTACAAGAAGGCCAACAACAATAGAGCACACACTCATCATAAAAGGAGCCTCATCGACTACATAAAAATCCATTCTACAATCCAACGAAGTGTTGAACTACAAAAGATAGCATCTCCTATGTCTGAGTATAGTTCTAGTTAAGCTCAATACCGGAGGACTAAATGCTCTTACATAAACCCAATTTGATCTCTAATGATCAACTAAATCCTCTGCCTGAATGATATTATATTATTCACACATTACATCCCTTTCCCATAACCATGATGATCTACAATGAGATCTTACATCTATATATACAAACCCTCGACCATAAACAATCAAGTCGGCCACCAAACAATAAACCAATTACAAAATTATAAAACATGTCGGCCTTAGACCAAACAAATAATATCCAACACACAAGACATCCTAGAAACACATCGAGAGGTCCAATCCACACGTTTCATTAAAGTCGGTCCATAACCTAGATCAATCGGGACCCAGTATAGGTCCACACGCTATAGCAATGATCTCCATCCACCAAGTCTCAAACATGATCACCAAAAACATCCTAAAACTCCACTAGAAGCTTCACCAACACCAATTATGCAATTCACCAAATATCTTCATGAAAAGCTCTATCAGTGAAACCCTCGCCGAAACTAGAAGCCAAGCTTCTAAGAAAACAAGATAGAATCCAATCACCAGACCAAAACCAACTTAATGAATATGAACATGAGTATCATGAGTAAGCCAATTCCATAACCAAATCATATCGGAGCCTACCGGATCATGCCAGATCCAAACCAACTAGAAACTACTCAATCTACCAAGACCATAAGGGTGCAGGTAAAGCATCCAAATAGCTAGTGTTGGAATCAATGACAAAACATCAATGCATCACATAATCAATTCCACCAAATGGCCAACAATCTCCCCCTTTGGCATTGATGGCAACACTAGATGTGAAGAATATCTAAGTACCAAGAAATGCCAAACAAGTCTCACCCAATGGAACACAACCGACAATCTTCCACATACAATTCTGAAATAAAGACCAAACTCCCCCTATGAATGATATCTCTGTAAAGCTCTAAATTATACATGTATCTCTCCCCCTGATGTATACAACTCCTTAATTTTTCTTTTTCACATCAATATCTCTCCCCCTTTAACATCAATGCCAAAAATCTGACATAAATATCAAAGCAAAAACATAAACCACTAAATCACAAAGCTGACTACTCCCCTTGAGCAGTAGCATCCCCAAATTAGTGTCGGAATGAATAGTATCTCTGATAATGCATATTGGACTGATGCCAAACCACATCAATCAAGTCTCTACCAGAGAGGCAGAAACTCTCAATCTGTCTCTCAGGTACTCAAATGATTCTTTAGGCAAAGGTTTGGTGAAGATATCTGTAATCTATTCTTTAGTGTTCACATAAACCAATCTAACTTAATTTGCTTCCACCTTTACCTTCAAAAAATTATACTTAATATCTATGTGCTTTGTCTTAGAATAAAATATCAAATTCTTTGATATATCAATAGCAGTAGAGTTATCACAGTGAGTAACTACTGGTGCATTATAATCCACCTTTATATCCTTCAATATTTGCTTCATTGATAAAACTTGTGTACAGTTAGTAGCAGCAACAACATGCTCAGCTTGAGCAGTAGATAAAGAAGTACATAATTGTTTCTTGCTGATCCATGAAACCAACTTCTTTCCAAGAAAGAAAGCTCCAACATAAGTACTTTTTTAGTCATCAACATCTCCAACCCAATCAGCATCTGTATATGCACATAAAGTAAAGTTATCATCCTTAGGGTACCACAAACCATATTCTGATGTACCTTGTAAGTATCTAAAAATTGTTTTCACCGCACTCTCATGATTTTCTCTAGGATCATTCTAAAATATTGAAACAATACAAACAACATTCATTATGTCAAGCCCAGTCTGAGTCAAATAAAAAAGACCTCCAATCATAGATCTGTATCTGGTAGGATTTATCTATGCATGAACATCTTTCCTTGTCAATTTATCACTTGTAACCATAGGAGTACTTACCAGTTTAGAATCTCCCATACCAAATTTCTTCAACAATTCCTTAGCATACTTAGTTTGACAGATGAAAATACCTTTGTTAGTCTGAGTAATCTACAAACCTAAGAGAAATTTCATCTCTCCAATCATAGACATCTCAAATTATTTCTCCATGTTAAGAAAATTCTATGCATAACTTATCTTCACCTCCAAAAATAATGTCATCAACAAATACTTCAATAATCAGTATATCATCATTAGTGATTTAATAATATAAATTACTATCAGCACTACCCTTAGTAAAACTAAGCTTCAAAAGATATTTATCCAACCTTTCATACCAAGCTCTAATTGCTTGTTTCAATCCATATAAATCTTTCCTTAATCTTCAAACCATGTTTGTATCATCTGATAGTGAAAAACCATCAAGTTTCTCAATATAAACTTCCTCATCAAGATCCTCATTAAAAAATGCACACTTAACACCCATCTGATAAACTTTGTAGTATTTATAAGAGCATAGGCAAGAAATAACTTCACAGCTTCAATCCTAGCTATAGGTGCAAAAGTCTCTCCATAATCAATTTCTTCCTTCTGAGAATATCCTTTACAAACCAATCTAGCCTTATTCCTTATAACTTGACTACCCTCATTTAATTTATTCCTAAAAACCCATTTAGTTCCAATAACATTCTTATTTTAAGGCCGGGGAGCCAAAGTCCATGTGTTATTTTTATCAATCTGATCTAATTCTTCTTCCATAACTTTCAACAAATATTCATCTTTGCATGCCTCAATTACTGATACTGGTTCAACTTATGAAATTAAACATACCTCATTAGTTTCCAGTCTTCTTCTTGTCAGTACTCCATTGCTCTTATCCCTAATGATCTGATCTTCTGAATGATTCAATATCACATACCTAGGAGTCCTTTGACTCTCTGTTCCTCTTCACTATTCTTCAGTCACTATAGAATTCTCTGATATTGCCAGAGTAACTGGTTCAACACTCATTTTTGGTAAAGTTTCTACCAGTTTAGATATAATCATTTCCATCACAGGTTTCCTTCTCATAAACTCTAATTTGACCTCTATTCAGCTCATCTACTTTGACATTAGTACTCTCCACAATTCTTTGCAATCTCTTGTTATAACATCTATATGCCCTTCTTTCATTAGAATAACCAAGGAATATGCCTTCATCACATCTAGGATCAAATTTCCCAATGATATCATCTTCTGATATAACATTTACTACCAAAAAATTTGAAATACTTAACTGTAGGTGTATTACAAAACCATAATTCATAAGGTGTCTTACCGGTTTCTCCTTTTATATGCACTCTGTTGAATGTATAAACTATTGTGCTCACTGCTTCTGTCCAGTAGATATGAGGTAGACTAGCTTTCATCACCATTGTTCTAGTAGCATCCCAGATAGTTTTGTTCTTCCTTTCCACAACTCCATTCTGTTGAGGTGTCAAGGGAGTAGAAAATTGTCTTCTTATACCATGCTTCTCACAAAAGTTATCAAACTCACCGGATGTGAATTCTCCACCATGATCTGAACTCAAACATTTAATCTTCAATCCTGTCTCAATTTCCACTTTAGCCTTAAAGATTTTAAAATTTTCAAATGCCTCATATTTTTCTTTTAGAAAAGTAACCCACATCATTCTAGAATAATCATCAATGATTAGCATTGAATATCTATCACCTTGAAAACTTTTTAACTCTAGAAAGGCCACACAAATTAGCATGAATAAGATCAAGAACATCATTTGATTTATCTTGTATTCTCCTAAAAGAGGTTCTGACTTGTTTACCCATTTGACATTCTTTACATACCGGATTATAGGGCTTCATAATCTTAGGTATATCCCTAACTGCCTTAGTTGAACTGATCTTTACAATGCAATCAAAATTCACATGACACAGCCTTTTATGACATAGCCAACTCTCATCAGTCTGTGTAATCAAACATGTCTTTTGACTAGAATTCAAATGAAATATATTACCTTTTGTCTATGTACTAGTTGCAATCTTGAAACCAGATCTGGTAATGATTTTGCATTTTCCATCCTTGAACTGTAATTGAAATCCCTTATCCACCAATTGTCCTAAACTCAAAATATTATGCCCTAAACCTTCAATATAATAAATATTATTGGTATTGTTCTTACCATCCAATGATATAGTTTCATTTCCTTTGATCATACATGCTTTGTCATCTCCAAATCTAACTAGACCACCATCAAATTCTTGCAAAGATCAAAACTTCCCTTTTTCTCTAGTGATATGATGTGAATAACCACTGTCAATTACCCATTCATCTGTGTCTTCAATTTTAGTAGCAAGTGCCTTCTCTTTAGGTACATTCTCTTCTAGTGGCAGATCATCTTTCTTGATAGCCAGGGAACACCCATTCCTTCCCATTGCAAAAACCACTAGCAGAGTCTTCTAACGGTTCATCATCATAATTAGTAATATGCCTTCCTCATCCACTATGTAGCAAGATTTGTCTATGTTTTTCTTGTACTTATGATTGCTCTGATATCTAGGGTTAGGCATAAAAAATATCTTCTAACTCTTTCTTCAAATCTTGAATTCCTTTCAGGATATCTAGATGCAAAATTACCAATCTTATTACATGCAAAACATTTAAAAGATGCCTTTCTTTCATACTTACTTCCTACCGGTCCTTTAGGTACTCTTCTAGAAAATAGTGCTTCAAGTTTCTCAAACTCATCATCTTCTCTCTTCATATCTTCCAATTCCTTTGCATATAAGGCTTTCCAATTTTGCTTACCGGTTATAGATGCAGATGCATGAAAAGCAGGTTCATTCTTCATAGCTCCAGAAGGTCCAAATTCTTCAAGCTCAAAAGTAGATAATTTTCCAGCCAAAGTATCTATGTTGACAGATGTATTAGCCATTATTCTCAACTCATTAATAGTAGTAGCCTTCATTTTTTAATTCGGTGGTAAGGCTCTCAAAACTTTAGAAATAATTTCATCTTCGCTCAAATTTCCACCACAACATTGAATTCCCATGAAAATCTCATTTACCCTTTCCATGAATGCAATAATCCTTTCATCTTCTTCCATCTTCAAGTTTTTGTATCACACCTGGTAACCATAAATTTTAGCAATCTTCATTGTAGGGTCACCTTCATTAAGAGTCTCCAACTTATCCCATACAGCCTTTCCAGATGATTTATCAGTTAATCCCATTTTTTGTTGATTAGAAAGTGCACACAAGAGGGCTTGTCTTTCTCTACAATCATTCTCAATATCCTTATCCAAGTTTGTCAGATGAGGATTGCCAAATGCTAGATTATAAGGTGTGACACCATTCTGTGTGATCTCCCAAATCTCCTTGCCAAAACATCTCAGATGAGTCTCCATTTGAATCTTCCATACTGTGTAATTTGTTCCATCAAGCCTAGGAATATCCCTCTGAAAGATAGCTCCAGATGAACTGGATGTACTTGAACTGTTAGTGGCCATAGAATCTTCCTCAAGTGGTTAAAATTTATGCAGAGAGGACCAAAGCTTTGATACTAATTATTAGACAATTCAAATAACCAAAAGACAACTGAGAGGAGGGAGGGTGAATCGGTTGTCACAATTTACCAAAACCATTAGCAATTAAAACTTTAAGACCAGACCCAAAACATTAATACCGAAATAGAAATTAAACCAATTAAGCATAAACAATAATCACAGAATAAATACCATCCATATGACACCAAGATTTATACGTGGAAACCCGATAAAGGGAAAAACCATGGTGGGAAGCCTACCCATAGTCAGATAATACTTCTACAGTAAGTATGTGAATTACAATTTAGGGGCCTGCACTTGCAAGAAGGCCAACATCCTACAACGCACTCCTCATTACAAAAGGAGCCTCACTAACTACAATTTAGAGAAGTGTTGAACTGCAAAAGATAGCATCTCCTATTCCTAAGTACCATTTCGGTTAAGCTCAATACCGAAGGACTAAATCCTCTTACATAAACCCAATTCAATCTCCAATGATCAACCAAATCCTCTACCTGAATGATATTATATTATTTGGACATTACATCCCTTTCCCATAACCATGATGATCTACAATGAGATCTTACATCTATATATACAAACCCTCGACCATAAATAATCAGGTCAGCCACCAGACAATAAACCAATTACATAATTACAAAACATATCGGCCTTAGACCAAACAAATAATATCCAACACACAAGACATCTTGAAAACACATTGAGAGGTCCAATCCACATGTTTCATTAAAGACGGTCCATAACCTAGATCAATTTGGACCCAGTATAGGTCTGCACACTACAACAATCATCTCCATCTACCAAGTCTCCAACATGATGACCAACAACATCCTGAAACTCCACCAGAAGATGCACCAACACCACTTATGCAATTCACCAAAGGTCTTCATCAAAATCTCTATCAGTGAAACCCTCACCAAAACCAGAAGCCAAGCTTCTAAGAAAACAACCGATCACTAGACTGAAACTAACTTACTGAATATTAACATGAGTATTATGAGTAAGCCAATTCCATAACCAAATCATACCGGATCCTACCCGATCATGTTGGATCCAAACCAACTAGAAACTACTTAACCTACCAAGACTAGAAGGGTGCCATTAAAGCATCCAAATAGCTAGTGTTGGCATTAGTGACAAAACGTAAATGCAACACATAATCAATTCCACCAAATGGCCAACAGGTTGTTGGAGTAGTTAGTCGACATTAAATGAAACAACCACAAATCATGGGTCAACAAAAGATTAATGCGGCTCGAGGAAGAATGAATGACAAAGAAAGATCAGGGAATTGTTGGCGTCTTGATTGAAGCAAGCAAATCCAATTGCAAGAGGACCTCAAGAAGGAAATAGCTGGGTAATAAATGAGTCGATAGATTTCAAGGCCAGATATCATGGTCGAGTTCATTATTTTTGGCAAACATACTTTGGACAAATGAACAATATGTGATGGATTATTCCTCAAATATAGGTATGCGATCCAAGTTGGATCAGATTAGATTGAATGCAAATTTGGTGCGGAGAAGGAAACCCTAGACACCCTCTGTTTGAATTGAATTTTGGTAGGAAAGCTTCAGTTTAAATATGGTGACCTAAGATTAAAGGGTAAAGAAGAGAGTGAAATTGTTGTCTGAGATCCAAAGAGAAAAACACTTGAAGTGTTTGTGAGTGAAGATTGTACCGGTAAGGAGAAGCAGGGTAAATTGGTGTAAGGAACAAATCGATAGTGTGAGCATAGAATGCAGAGGTGACAAAATGAAAGAAGCAGTACCTAATAGAGAGTGACCAAGTGCGATTTCAATTCGGTAGAATAGAGGGAGAGAAGATTAAGGAGAGTTACAACCAACAGGAAGGCTAAGTTGCAGTGTGTGTTGAGTTGATATAGACTGGCAAGATAGAAACTGGCAGTGAAAAGCTTTAAAAGGTTCCAAAAATTAATTTGCATTAAGGATCTCATTTGTATATCTAAGTTTTAATATTGTTTTCACTGAGTAGGTGCTTAGTGCAGCGGTTGTAGCTCCTTTACGTTGTAGCCTATAAATTGTACAAGGGTTGGTGCTCCTTTGAGTTGGTGCTCATAAATCAGGGATTGGTACTCCTTGGGCTGGTGCCCTAAAATTTGTAAGCAAATCTTTTCATTGTGAGGCTGGATTGGAGCAGAAGATCGCCAATAGCTATTCTCACCAAGTTTTTTCCCACATTGAGTTTTCCTCATACATCTACTATTATGTGTTGCATCTTCATGTGTGTGAAGTATTAATTCTTTAGTTATTTCTCCTACACACTATTTGCATTTCTTTGGTAATCGGTCTGCATCTTGTGTATTTCATATTGAACCAATACAGCTCGGATTAAATAAAAAATGTTTAAATCACTGATTCACTCCCCTTCTCAGTGTTCCATTGTTTCCAACAATTGGTATCAAAGCCTAGGTACCCTATTTGGTCAAAGTGTTCTCTAGCTTGGGTAGATCCTATCAAGTGTTCACAATGGTAAGAAATGAATCAACCTCCTCAAAAACCCCTATGTCTGATGGTGTCAACTATGCCTTTTGGAGTAGAAGAATGGAAACCTATTTGCCTCTCTAGGTTTTGATGTATGGATGTCAGTTGTAAATGGGTATACTATCCCTAATAATCCTCCTACTGATCCAGATGCTAAGAAGTAATATAAGAACAACGCTAAGGAAAATAATTCTATTCTTAGTGGGCTATCTGATAATGAGTTTGTTAAGGTCATGCCCTGCTCATCTGCCAAAGCAACTTGGGATAAGTTGTAGAAATTTTTTGAAGGTGATGCTAAAGTCAAGGAAACCAAGTTATAGACATTGAGAGCACAACTTGAGGGTTTGAAGATGAGAGATGAAGAGAAGATTGTTGATTATCTCCAAAGGATTGATGAAACAACAAACACTATTAGAGGGCTTGGAGAAGAAATAAAAGATGAGGTAGTAGTGAAGAAAGTACTTAAATCCCTTACACCTAAGTACGATACAAGGGCTTTTGCAATAGAAGAAAAAGATCTGAAAGTGTTTACAATGGATGAGTTGTATGGTTCCCTAATTGCTTATGAAATGAGGACTGTTGGTTTTGAGGTTGTGAAGAAAGAAGCTGCATTCAAAACATCAAGAATGATGGTACGATGAAAGAATAAGTATCCGATAGAATACTGAGAGGGGGGGTGAATCAGTATATTTAAAAATTGATACAAAGTTCCCAAACTCAAACTCAGTCAAACAAAGTAAACATAACTTAGTCAAGATCAATATTCATAAGAATGCTTGACATCAACCAGGTTAACTATTATGACAACTTTAACAGTAAACAACTTCAATCTTGTAAACATTAACAATGCTTAATCATAACTCAACATATTCATCTCTCAATGTTTCTACATAACATGCCTTATCAGAAATTAACCACATCAACAAATAAGATCACAACCATAAACATTCAACACTTGCCACAAATGTTTATACGTGGAAAACCCAAATAGGGAAAAACCACGGTGATATGAGACTCATAAGGATAGTTATCTGAACTCTTCTGAAGTTCGCCCTATTAGGAGCCAAGCCTGTTAAAGCTTTACAATAAGTCTTGTTAAGAACTAATTCCGGTTAGGAATACCCGGTTAAGGGATTTACAAATATGCCTTGATTAAAAGCACAATACCCTATTAGGAGTAACTTCATTAGAGGATTTAAGAATCCAAGCTAATGGACCACCTTGTTAGAGGATTTAATGAGTAACCAAACTTGTTAGAGCTTGCTGGCATTTTTTATGTTTATGTTGTGATTGTCATTAATGGACACACACTTGCATTGAGATCCTCTTTATATGTATGAGTTAGAGAACAACCGATATTTGTTCCGACTGGTATGTTGAATTATAGTCTTTAGACTATTGATGTTTTGCAAAATGTGTTTCCCGATCTGAAGCAGCATGTTGACCCCAAGCGGTTCGTGGATCCCAAGCAGCTAAAGAACCAAAGCGGCATAACACATTTTTACCAGTCTTCATTTTTGTCAAATCGGCAATCGCCATTTTGTATAAACCGGTAATACTTTGTGATGAGTTACCATCCACTGATTGTTTGACGGTGCCGACACATTAACGGTGCTTTTTGTGTCATGGTACCAAGTATGTCTAGGTTCATTGAACCTAGGAAATTGTAATGTAATCCTATTGGACTGACATGAAATCAGATTCCTTTATAAGGACATCATGTCTAGGGTTTTATGTTGTTGATGAGGTCGCAACAAAAGTTTATATTGTTGCTAGGGTTTAAGGTGGTTGAGGAGTTGGAAAGAATATGAATGTGTAGAAGACTGAAGTAATGCAGGAGTGCGTTAAGAATGAGCTATCAAGGATCTAACCGAGTAGTTTGTGCTATTAGATAGATCAAACACTTGTTGATTACTCACATCTTTGACAAGTCTGTAGCCCTTAACTGGGTAGGCCCAAAAGCCTTTTTGTAAATCCTCTAACAAGGTGGTTCACATCTGTGGATTTAAAATCCTCTAGCAAGGTAGTCTTTAATTGGACTTATCTCCTAACAAAGATTGAGATTCCTAACAGGATCTGTTCTGGTAAAGAACATTGTAAGACCTTAACCGGTCTGACCTTAATCGGTTTGACCTTAACCAGTCTGGTTCTTATTCTACAGATAGTTACTTGTGAGTTCCATCTCACCGTGGTTTTTCCCATTTGGGTTTCCATGTCAAAATCTATTGTGTTATGGTGTTTATGCTTCTGTGGATGAATGCATTATTAGCTATTTGGTTTGCATATTTGTCAACTAGTTTGTCTGTTAAACTATTTTACCGGTTTACTGTTAGTCTTACAAAGTGTTTAAGTGGAAAGATTTTTGGCGTACTAATTCACCCCCCCACTCTTAGTATTCATCAATTGGTATCAGAGCCAACCTTTCTATAAGTTTAACCACTTGGAAAGAGATATGGGGGAATACACTTTGAGGGAACTTACCCACTGGCTCACTTAGTCTGAGCAAGCCTATGATGATCTTATGGTCAAATACAAGGCATCTCAAGAAAAAAGGAGAGAACATGTAGAAAAACTGATGGAGCTATCTAAAAATAGTTCTTCAAATGAAGCAGACATGGAAGCCCTAATTTCTAAAGTAAATAAGTGGAATGAATCAAAATCCAACCTGAGAAAGGAGTTGGAAGGACTGACTATCTAGATGTGTCAATAGCTTGAGAACCAAAGGAAAGCTGAAGATCTGGTGAAAGAAAGAGATCATGAGATCTCCAAGATGAAACAAGAGATGAGTGCCCTAAATGCTCAACTCCATGCAAGAAAAGTGGAAAAAGAAGACATGCAAGGAGAACTAAACACTGCCATCTTTGAGAATGAAAACTTGTTGGAAACAAATGCTACTATTTCCAAAGAACTCTTTGAGTCAAAGGAAATACTTGCTAAGTTCAACAAGAGCACTGTCAAGCTAGAGCAAAAGCTTGAATCTACCAAACTGGTCAAGAATACCAATGGACTTGGTTATTCTGGTCATGAGGAAGGTGAGACCTCTGGTACAAATGCTAGAAAATCAAAGAAATAACCGGCATCAAAGGATAAAGGTAAGCAAAAGTTTAAACCTGTTTGCTTTAACTGTCTTAAAGAAGGACATACTACAAATGTGTGTAGGAGTAAGGCTTACAACAATTTTCCTTATTTCCTAAATGATAAGCCTAGATCCTATAGATTTGATGGTAACTATTATGCATGCAACAAGTATGGGCATAAAGCATCTGAATGTAGGTCTGTTATGAATAACACTGGAAGATATCCTTAGAGAACCCAAGGATTTGGTCCTGAACCTTTTGTGAACTAGAATCACAACTGGTTTAATGCCTTCAATCATTAGCCAAGAAGCGGTGGTTATCAAGCAGCAACTGGATGCAGAGCAAATTGTATGATCTGTCATGGTCATGGTCACATTGCTGCAACATGTAGAAGGAAGAATGGAAATTTGAACAATGGACCTTGGAGAGCACCTGGATTGGTCTGCTATCACTACAACAAACCAGGTCACATTGCCATAATCTGTAGATCAAGAAGGAACATATCTGATGATATACTAGTCACTCTGGAAGGAAACATTGATGTTGACACTGTTCAAGCGGACATGAACAAAATATGGAAGGAGAAATCAGTGGTGTTACAAGAAGAACCAGTTTTTGCACCTAGTGTGGAAATCACGGAACTGGCAAACTAAGCCCCAAAAAGCTTAGGGGGAGCAAATGGTGAAATGTTTCGAACCCTCAGTTTACACTGGCAAAATTCCTTAACCGGCATGTGATACCTGTCATTTGGTAGAAGAATGAAAATGGTAAAAAGGTAAATTAGGGTTTACACCCTAATGGAGGAGCATTAATGACAGTAGGTGAGGAGTATGTTTAAAAGCATTTTTCAAATCATTTCTCACTATCAGTTTTCAAGCAAAGAAATTTTTTTTTTAAAGAGAAGAGCAACGAAAAGGCGATTTGAGTAGAGATTTTGAGAAATTGAGAAACCGAGAAGGAGATTCAAATTCAAAATGGAAATGGTCAAGTGGAGAACACAAAGCGGTGATTCAGCAACCGACAGAGTGTAAAGTGAAGGGGAATCAACAAGCCCTAATTTCACGTGTTTCAAAAAGTATTTCTTGAGTTCTTAATATTTCTATCATGGCTTCCACATCTCATACCAGTTCTAGTGCATCTGTCGAGTCTGCAAGTTTTATTCAAAGGAAGTCCAAGTATAATGCCCTATCACAAGTTCTAGCTAGTGTGATAGTAGAAGAGGGAATATATGACTACATAGATTGCAAGATAGAAGACCTAGTGTCTCTAGCTATCCACGCCTAGTTAGGCTTATTTTGTGGAAAAGACAAGAAGATCAAACTGAAGTTTAATATTTTGGAGAAGAAAACGCTCCACAATGTTGTTTACTTCCTGGAAGATTTCAAAGAGGATCATATAAGGATCATTCTAAGTAGAGTCCATGGTGATAAGATGTACCTGGAGAGAACACATGAAATCACGCCATAGGAAATTCATGCAGTCACCAGATTCTACAACATAGGGGAAGTGCCAGCCCTAAGGACAGTAAGCAAAATTGAAATGTCCAAGCTCACCGGTTCAGTGAGGGACTCACAAGGCATGACAGTAAATTCTATCAAGGATGATCTGGTTAAGTATGCATGTATGGTGATTGGATATCGGATATTCTTAGCCAATAGAATTAACTATGTATCTATTGCAACGGTAAATGTCGCTTACCGGATGATAAAGGAGGATGCATCATTTGATATGTGCACCGGTATGGAAAGACAACTCCTATTGAATCTAAAATTGATCAAACAAGATAATGCACTTAGGTTCAAGTTTGGACAACTACTGGTTGGGTTGTTCTTCTATTTCCAAGGCTACTTTCCAGGAGTAGGAGATGTACAATGGTCTGGTGACCAACTAGTGACCAAGCAAATCAAGGAAAGCATTGAAGCAATTGGAACCAGCTACCCTGATGTTCTGAACAAGTATTTTGATGAATTCAGAAGGATAAAAAAGCCAAAGAGTGAGGATATCAGGTGACATCATGAAGAAATACAAGGATAATATTTGTTTCACCATCAAGGTGGATCAATGCATAATGGAGGTTGTTGAGCCTAGATAGGAAGAAGTGGAGCCAATGGGCTATGAGGTGATGTATGATATGCTGGAAGGGTATGCCTCTACCCTTATTGCCTCACCTCTTGGTCCTAAGGTGAAGAGAACTGACACCTACCTAGAGAGGATAACATTAGTTAAGGAACCACTAGCAATGAAAGAAAAAGAACCGGCAGTAAAGAAGGTAAAGGCAGTGCCAATAGCATCTGCACTGGTTACTACTGCAACTCCAGAAGTGACCAAGTGGTCACTAGCCAAGAAGAAACTGGAAGCAACACTAGCTAAAGTGTTCGAGAGAAAGAGGAAGACAAGGAATACCTCTCCAGACTCAGAAGAAACTATGTCTGAGGAAAAGCCAAAGAAAACACACCAAGCAAAGAGGAAGACAAAGAATGAACCAACATCATCTGCACCAGTAAATATAGATATCTCTTCCTACAAACCTTTGACACATTGTAAAAGAACAATAAAGAATATTAGGGGGAAAGTGCTAAATGACTTAATTGAGTATTTTGACAACTTTAATGATGATGAAAAGGAAGCGGTTGAAAAGGAAATAATTCAGTATTTGTGTGCTAATGACAGGTCACCCTCAGAGATTAAGTCTCAGACACTAGATTCTTTATATATGTCATTAGATAATAGATGGCACATTGCCATAGAAAAGGAATAGGAAATCAGGGAGAAAGTTTTTGCACAGTACTTTCCTGAACTGTCAAATTCTGAATTGTTTGATGTTATTGACCAAAATAAAGGACTCTTCTTCTCTAGAAGAAGAAGACTCTGGGTGTTAGAAGGTAGAGTTGATGATGTCAAAAAAGACACTCATCTGTATATGAGAACTGTTGTCCAGTCTCACAAAGTGCGTCTAGCCAACCGACAAGCTGAAGAAGAACTGGTTATATCTAAACTAAATGAAGTATTTGATGAGGAAGGAAATCCTGTTGTTGAACTAATTGACACCATTGATGTCGATGCTTTGGACATTGAGGATGTTAATCAGGAAACACCATCTGAAGCAACAGGGCAGGAGTAACAGGCTAAATAGGTTGATAAGCAAGCCAAGGATAGACAGGAAGCGACAGAGGAAGAGGCAAAGCAAAGGAAAAGAGATGAAGAGGAGAAGAAGAAGAAAGAGGAGAAGAAGAAGAAAGATGAAGAGGAGAAGAAGAAAAAAGATGAAGAGGAGAAGAAGAAGAAAGAGGAGAAGAAGAAGAAAGATGAAGAGGAGAAGAAGAAAAAAGATGAAGAGGAGAAGAAGAAGAAAGAGGAGAAGAAGAAGAAAGATGAAGAGGAGAAGAAGAAAAAAGATGAAGAGGAGAAGAAGAAGAAAGATGAAGAGGAGAAGAAGAAGAAAGATGAAGAGGAGAAGCAGAAAAAGGATGAAGAAGAGAAGCAGAAAAGAGATGAAGAAGAGAAGAACAAAAAGGATGAAGAAGAGAAAAAGAGGCAAGAAGAAGAAAAGAAGAAGAATGAATAAGAAAGGAAGAAGAAGGAAGAGGAAGATAAGGAATAGGAGAAGAATAAAGAAGCAGAAAAGAAAAAGGCTAAGGAGGAGAAGGAAGCGGAGAAGAAGAAAGTGGAAGAGGGTAAGACAGGAGAAGTAGAGAAGAGCACCCAGATGGAGACTCCGAAGGCAACCAGGAGTCAAGCTAAATCGGCTGATCTCACCAGTCCTAGTGATCTCCAGTTTGCAAGTGAAACGGAGCTAATGCAAAGCATCAAGGTAGCTCAAGAGCACCTTGAAATCATTCAATGGAAGGAGCAAGATGTAATTCAAGTGGTTGTGGATACGCTTACCAGTTTGATACCTGGTACAAACCTTCCCAATACTGATTTGATTCATCACTTCCTAAACTCAAGCTCCTATGCACAAAAGGATATAAGGGACGCTCTAGATGAGGGGAATCTACTACTCAGCAAGATCTGCCAACCCTATTTGTTCTATGATGATGTGCTAGCTCAAAAGAAAAAAACTTGAAAAGGACTTGCAGTCCTACTTGAGCACATTCAAGCCGCCTTATGACTCCTTTACAACTTATGGGCAAACTGTTCAATAGTTTCACATCTAGTCAGCAAAAATGGAGCAAGAGATTAGCACTCGGTCTAGAGATTTGTAGGAGCTACAACTGGTTCTACTCCCACAATTGCAAATTCTTCAGAAGTGCTATCTGAACCTGGATGCCTTAACAGCTACACAGGAGATGAGCACAATTGATGCCATGGAAGAACAGGTCTCCCAGATGTAGACAGAGCAAGAAGTAGCCACCTCCCTACTTGAGTCCTGGTCTTTGTTGATGAAACAATTCTGGCAGGACTTTAAATCTATTTTTGATAAGTATCATTCCTTGTT
The DNA here is from genome assembly GCF_030272615.1 of Cryptomeria japonica. Lineage (NCBI taxonomy): Eukaryota > Viridiplantae > Streptophyta > Pinopsida > Cupressales > Cupressaceae > Cryptomeria > Cryptomeria japonica. The sequence goes on from NC_081405.1 coordinate 291,806,955, forward strand.
GTCATAAACTTTTATTATTTTTTATATCAAATGAAAACAGGGTTGTTCAGCCGTACTTTGTCATTGTTGGCAAAGGGGGACAAGAATTCTATTTGGAGAAGTATCTGGTAATCAAAATTGCTCTATATGCAAAAGTGTTATACATTGTATGGTTAAAGGGATAGTGTATATGCTTAGGGGGAGCAATTTTGCTAATGGCGTGATTTTTCTATCAAACACTTAAATGTCAAAATTTTATTTTCCTAAGTGTTGCCATCAATGCCAAAGGGGGAGATTGTTGGCATTTTTTATGTTTATGTTGTGATTGTCATTGATGGACACACACTTGCATTGAGATCCTCTTTATATGTATGAGTTAGAGCACAACCGGTATTTGTTCCAACCGGTATGTTGAATTATAGTCTTTAGACTATTGATGTTTTGCAAAATGTGTTTCCTAGTCTAAAGCGGCATGTTGACCCCAAGCGGTTCATGGATCCCAAGCGGTACGAAGGACCAAAGCAGCATAACACATTTTTACCAGTCTTCATTTTTGTCAAACCGACAACAGACATTTTGTATGAACCGGTAATACTTTGTGATGAGTTACCATCCACTGATTGTTTGACGGTGCCAACACGTTAACGGTGCTTTTTGTGTCATGGTACCAAGTATGTCTAGGTTCATTAAACCTAGGAAATTGTAATGTAATCCTATTGGACCGACATGAAATCAAATTCCTTTATAAGGACATCATGTCTAGGGTTTTATGTTGTGGATGAGCTCGCAACAAAAGTTTATATTGTTGCTAGGGTTTAAGGTGGTTGAGGAGTTGGAAAGAATATGAATGTGTAGAAGATTGAAGTAATCTAGGAGTGCATTAAGAACGAGCTATCAAGGATCTAACCGAGCAGTTTGTGCTATTAGATAGATCAAACACTTGTTGATTACTCACATCTTTGACAAGTCTGTACCCTTAACCGAGTAGGCCCAAAAGCCTTTTTGTAAATCCTCTAACAAGGTGGTTCACATCTGTGGATCTAAAAGCCTCTAGCAAGGTAGTCTTCAATCAGACTTATCTCCTAACAGAGATTGAGATTCCTAACAGGATCTGTTCTGGTAAAGAACATTGTAAGACCTTAACCAGTCAGACGTTAACCGGTCTGGTTCCTATTATGCAGATAGTTACTTGTGAGTTCCATCTCACCGTGGTTTTTCCCATTTGGGTTTCCATGTCAAAATCAATTGTATTATGGTGTTTGTGCTTCTGTGGGTGAATGCATTATTAGCTATTTGGTTTGCATGTTTGTTAACCAGTTTGTCTGTTAAACTATTTTACCGATTTACTATTAGTCTTGCAAACTATTTAAGTGCAAAGATTTTTGGCATACTAATTCACCCCCCCTCTTAGTATTCATCAGAGCTTACCCGATTAAGGGATTTTACTTCTACTATAATTGTTTGAAAATAACTTGTTTTCGTGATCTGTCTAAGTAGCACTATATTTGCTGGATCAGATCCTTCTATGCTTGAATTTGCCTTCACTCAAAGTGCAGATCCATTCACTGGTTGGGCAACTACACAATCAACAAGTTTTCTACCAATCTTGCCAGCAACCTTTACAATAACTTCATCAACCTTAAATAGAAATCAATTAGGTCGGTAACACAGCAAAAACCTAATTCTCATCATCGAGATTACAAACAAGTCGGTAAAATCTTGACCATTAGAAATCATGACAATCTCTTCACATTCTTTAAGAAAATTCCAACCGCTCCATGATCACCACTCCATTGGACTTTGTAACTCATCACACATTTTGTATTAGATGCAATCCACTTCGCTCCTTTCTTGGACAATTACTAACATGCCAAAACAATTTGAACATATCCTCATACAATGATCACACATGTCTCTATCATTACAACTCATCAAATAATAAACCAACAAACTTGATGAGTTAGGGTTTAACAGCTGATAGGGTTTACTGGTTACAATGCATAGAAAGGTTCAACTCACAAAATTTACATACAATTTTACAACATCTTCCACAAAGCTCTTCTTACCGGTTACTAGCCAATATCAAAAACAACAATATCAACAATAACATAAATACCATTACCGCTTCAATTGACATCAATGACAACATATCATTAATGCAATCTCTATGCAAAATACCAACAAACTCAAAATATCAACAATGTCCCCTTTGGTATTGATGGCAATACAAATATCAATGCCTTTGATTGCTGCTGAGATTGGTGAATAGGAATCCTGGTCTACATTACCATGTATTCACCTTACTCTATCTATCTTCAACATGTTGTTGGTTCACCTAATCAGACACATAGTTCCTATCCTCAATCACATAATTCTTCTCCCCCTTTGATAGCAATGCCAAAGTGAAAGTAAAACATGTAATTTTTCTCTCATTGTGATGTTGATGCTCCCCTTGTGGAATACATCCACTTCTTCATCAATCCATGTAAAATTCTGCAAGTGATTCAGGGACTGATTCAATCAACATCATGCTCAACTAACTTCATGAAGAGGGACAACCCCCAATTGACTTCTAAGATACTCGAAAGTGATCTTAGATAGAGGTTGGTAAAGATATCTGCAAGTTGCTCCTTGGTAGAGACATGCTCCAAGATAACATCTTTTCTTTGAACTTTTTCCCTCAGGAAGTGATATTTCAATTCAATGTGCTTAGTCCTTGCGTGCAAAACAATATTTTTTGAAATGTTTATTGCACTTGTATTATCACATAAAAACTTTATTGGTTTTGATATTTCCATTTTCAAACCTTCCAAAATGTACCTCATCCACATATCTTGTGTTCAATTCATTTAAGTTGCTACATACTCAGCTTCAGCAGTAGATTGTGAAGTGCAACTCTTCTTTTTACTACTCCATGAGACTAGCCTTCCTCCTAGAAAGAATGCTCCACCAGTAGTACTCTTCTGGTCATTAATATTTCCTGCCCAATCAGCATCTATGTATGCTTTCAAATCAAAATTTCCACCATATGGATACCATAACCCATAGTCAACAGTACCTTTCAAATATCTAAAAATTCTCTTGGTTGCCATCAAATGTGCCTCCTTTGGATTCTTCTAAAATCTAGCAACAATACCAACTGCATGGGCAATATCCTGTCGACTATGAACAACATAGTGTAATTTGCCAATCATTGACCTGTATTCCTTTTCATCTACAGACTTAGATGCATCTTTCTTGGACAATTTACAACCTGTAACCATTGGGGTTCCAACTAGTTTACAATCACTCATACCTAAAGTCTTCAAAACCTCTTTCACATACTTGGATTGAGTAATGAAAATACCATTCTTCATCTGCTGTACCTGTAAGCCTATGAAATTTTTTATTTTCTCTACTAATGACATCTCAAATTCATTCTTCATTTCATCTGCAAAACAATTACTCATGTCATCATTACCTCCAAATATAATGTCATCTACAAATACTTCACTGACCAGTATATCATCTCCTTCAGACTTGAGATAAATGTTGTTGTCATCACTGGGTCTAGTAAAGCCTATCTTCATCAGATGAGTATGAAGTTGTTCATACCATGCTCTGGGTGCCTGCTTTAATCCATACAAAGCTTTATATAATTTGCATACCATGTCTTCCTTATCTATCAATGCATAACCATTAGGTTGCTCTATATAAACCTCTTCTTCCAGTATTCCATTCAAGAATGCAAACTTGACATCCATCTGGTATATCTTGAACTTATTATGAGCTACAAATGCAAGCAATGTTCTGACACCTTCCAGTATTGCTATTGGTGCAAAAGTTTCTCCATAATCCTCTCCTTCTTCTTGCGCATATCCTTTGCATACTAATCTTGCCTTATTGTGAATTACAACACCATCTTCATTTAATTTGTTTTTGAACACCCATTTAGTACCTATAACATTCTTGTTTATTGGATAGGGTACCAGGGTCCAAGTGTTGTTCTTCTCAATTTGATCCAACTCCTCCTCCATAGATTTTACCAAATGATCATCACCAAATGCCTCCTTAGCACTTCTAGGTTCAAAGGAGGATATCCTGCAAGAGTTCTCTCTTATTCTCCTTCTAGTTAGTACTCCAACATCATTAACCTCAATTATCTATTCAAGACTATGATTTAGTCTCACATACCTAGGAATAACATGATCATTCTCTTCAGGTTCAGATTCTTCATTATCATCTTCCTCTAAATTTATTTGTTCTGGTTGAACAAGTACATCAGGATTTGACTTATCGATTTCTGATTTAACAGTTTCAGATTCCAAAAGAAAAATGCAAGGATCTTCATCCTTCTTCTCAGAACTGGTTCCTTCTAAACTTTCAAGACATTCATCTACACGAACATCAACACTCTCAACAATTTTCTATGTCCGGTTGTTAAAGCATTTGTAGGCCTTACTCTTGGTGGAATAGCCAAGAAATATGCCTTCATCACTCTTAGCTTCAAACTTTCTTATGTAATCACCTCTTTTAATAAAACATTTGCATCCAAATATCTTAAAATAGCTAACATTGGGTGATCCCCCATACCAGTACTGATCCCCCATACCAGTACTCATATAGGGTCTCAAGTGTCCTTACCTCTTTTTACCAGAACTCGGTTCATTGTGTAAATAGTTGTACTTATAGCTTCTTTCCAAAATGTTTTTGATACACCTCCTTGTATCAACATAGTTCTAACCGCTTCAACCACTGACTGGTTGTTTCTCTTTGTTATACCATTTTGTTGTGGTGTCCTTGGTGCAGAAAGTTGCCGCTTGATACCATTATCATCACAATATTTAGTGAACTTTGTATAAGTGAATTCACTACCTTGATCTATTCTTAGACATTTTATCTTTTTGCCACTCTCTTTCTCAACTAAGGCTCTAAATTCTTTGAATTTACCAAAAGCTTCATTCTTATCCTTCAAGAAAGTGACCCACATCATCCTTGAACAATCATCAGTGAAGATCATGAAGAATCTGTCACCTTGAATGCTTCTTGTTCTTATTGGTCCACATAGATCTGTATGAACCAAATCTAACAAGTGCTTTGTTGAGAAGGACTTGCTCTTAAAAGTTGAAGAAGTCATCTCTCCTAGTTGACATTCTTTACAAAGAGCATTAACCGGTTTGTCTAGCTGAGGCAGACCTCTTACTATCTTAGACTTGCTTACTTTAACAATATTGTTAAAATTTATATGACAAAATGTCCTATGCCAAAGACAACTATCATCTATTTTTTCAATCAAACAATTGCTAGCTTTAGGATTGAGATGAAATAGATTACCTCTGGTATGTTTCTTGGTTGCAATCAATTCACCTTCATTGTCAAAGATTTTACACATTCCATTTCTGAACTCCAGTGGGTATCCTCTATCATTAAGTTGTGCCACACTTAATAGATTGTGCTTTTGGCCTTCAACCCAATAGACATTGTCAGCACTACTCTTCCCATTAAGAGAAATAACTCCCTTACCTTTAACCATACAGGGTGAGTCATTGCCAAATCTGACAACACCGCCATCAATTTCTTTTAGGGAAATAAATCTTCTCTGATCGCCAGTCATGTGATGTGAACAACCACTATCAATGATACAATCATCAGAGTTATCCATTCTAGATACTAGTGCCTTATGATCTGATATTTCTTCCTTAATAGCTACAAACACAATATCTTCACTAGCATCATCATCAAATTCTTCATCAGTAATACCACTGCCAATAGCTACAAGACAATCTCTCTTGCCTTTACCCTTATAATTTTTAAATTCATCTTTCTTGTATTCATTTTCACCATTAGGGCAATTTGTTGCTATATGACCAATCTTGTTGCATGCAAAACATTTTAAAGGTAGCTTACCTCTATATTTACCATTGCCTCTAGGTAGTCGTTTTGCCAACAATGCTTCAAGTTCCACTAAGATGTCTTCATCTTCAACGTCTCTGCTGGATCTAGATTCATAGTTATGGTCGATATCTCTACTTCTTCTCATAGATGGGTTAGAGATAGAAGCTCTAAATGTAGATTCTGATTTCTTTACACTACCATCATAGACATTTAGTTCAAAAGCAGTAAATTTTCCAATAATAGAGTCAAGAGTTACCTTTGTCTTGTCAATGGATTTCAGCTCTTGAATAGCTGCAACTTGGATAACATAGACCAGTCGCAGAGTTCTCAGTACCTTACTGATTACTGTGACATCTTCCACTTTCCCTCTTGCACTCTTTATCTCACTAACTATCTCTTTAATCATTTGACAGTACTGCTAGATATTCTCACCTTCAGACATTCTCATGTCATCAAACTTTCCTCTTAAACTCTCCTCTTTGGCAATCTTAACATGTTATCACCGCTATAAATCTCTTCTAATTTCTTCCATACTTCATATGCAGTTTCAAGACCATGAACATCTACATATTCAGCATCAGACAAGGAACTGATAATAGCTTCTAATGCCTAGTGATTTTCTTGTTGTTCTTTCTTCTGATCATCAGTCAGGGGTCTAGTAGGTGTAGTATACTTATTTTCTATATGATCCCAATACTGATTACCAAGAATCTTAATATAAATCTTCATTTCGTCACTCCATATTCTATAGTTATCTTTGTTTAACTTCAGACCTTCTTTCTTCATCATGATCTACAAGATCTTTTCCTCAAGCTGTTAGGCTTTTAGATTAAGAGGACCTGAGTAGCTCTGATACCAATTGGTGGTATGATGAAAGAATAAGTATCCGATAGAATACTAAGAGGGGGGGTGAATAAGTATATTGAAAAACTGATACAAAGTTCCCAAACTCAAAGTCAGTCAAACAAAGTAAACATATCTTAGTCAAGATCAATATTCATAAGAATGCTTGACATCAACCATTTTAACTATTATGACAACTTTAACAGTAAACAACTTCAATCTTGTAAACATCAACAATGCTTAATCATAACTCAACATATTTATCTTTCAATGTTTCTACATAACATGCCTTATTAGAAATTAACCACATCAACAAATAAGATCACAACCATAAAAGCATTCACCACTTGACACAAATGTTTATACATGGAAAACCCAAATAGATAAAAACCATCGTGAGATGAGACTCACAAGGATAGCTATCTGAACTCTTCTAAAGTTCACTCTGTTAGGAGACAAGCCTATTAAAGCTTTACAATAAGTCCTGTTCAGAACTAATTCTGGTTAGGAATTACCCAGTTAAGGGATTTACAAATATGCCTTGATTAAAAGAAAAATACCCTGTTAGGAGTAACCACGTTGGAGGATTTAAGAATCCAAGCTAATGGACCACCTTGTTAGAGGATTTAATGAGTAACCAAGCTTGTTAGAGCTTACCCGGTTAAGGGATTTTACTTATGCTATAATTGTTAGAAAACAATAGGTTTTCTTGATCTGTCTGAGTAGCACTATATTTTCTTGATCAGATCCTTCTATGCTTCAATCTTCCTTCACTCAAAGTGCAGATCCATTCACTGGTTGGGCAACAACACACTCAATAAGCTTTCTACCAATCTTGCCAATAACCTTTACAACAACTTCATCGACCTTAAATAGAAATCAATTAGGTCGGTAACACAACAAAAACCTAATTATCATCATCAAGATTACAAACAAGTCGGTATAATCTTGACCATTAGAAATCATGACAATCTCTTCACATTCTTCAAGAAAACTCCAACCGCTCTAGGATCACCACTCCATTGGACTTTGTAACTCATCACACATTGTGTATTAGATGCAATCCACTTTTCTCCTTTCCTAGACAATAACAAACACACCAAAACAATTTAAACATATCCTCATTTAATGATCACATGCATTTCCATCATTACTGCTCATCAGATAATAAACCAGCAAACTTGATCGGTTAGGGTTTAACAGCTGATAGGGTTTACCGGTTACAATGCATAGAAAGGTTCAACCCTTTTACACTGGTTCACCAGTTTAACTCACAAACTTTACATATAGGTTTACAACATATTCCACAAAGCTCTTCTTACTAGTTACTAGCTAATATCAAAAACAACAATATCAACAATAACATAAATACCATTACCGGTTCAATTGACATCAATGACAACATATCATAAATGCAATCTCTATGCAAAATACCAACAAATAAAAGGAAAGGAAGAGTCTACTCATGATGAAATAGTCAAGACTTTGATGATAACATGGCAAACTTTGTCAGAAGACTCAAGACGATTTCAGGAAAATACAAAGGCAAGTTTCCCTTGAAATGTTTCAACTATGGAAATATTGGACATTTTGCTGCCAAATGTCCCTATGGTGATAGGAATGAAGATGATCAATCAAGTGGTAGCAAATCATATGGTAAAGACAGGAAGAAGAATGTCTACTGGTGTGGTAGAAGAGGTAATCAGAAGCATAACAGTCTCTACACACATGAAAATGATACCATCGATGAGGAAAGTGTCTTAGATGACTGTTGCAGTGAAGATGATGTCAATGCAACCCTTTTCATGGCCCAAGAGGATCTGGTACCTGAACAAGGAGAAGTAGATCTGGAAGAAGAGTTCATTATTACTTTGGAAGAGCTGAAGAAAATAAGAAGGGATCTGAAGAAGGAGAAAAATACTAGAGCTGAAGAACAAGAGATGTTGGAGAAATATCTTTAAGAGACCAAGAAAACAATTGCATATCTAAAACTTGAATTGAAAGAAGCCAAGAGGATCTATGAAGTTACTAGAACTGGCTTGAGCAAAAAGGAGAAGGAGCATTAGAACTTAGAAGAAGAAATTTTCAAGCTCTGGAAGGATTTAGAGAAAAGAAAGGAAGAAATGAAAGAGAAGAAAATATGAAGGGAGCACTGAAGCCTTAGACAAGATGTTGAGAAAACAAAAGAAATCTAAGGATACTGGTGGCTTAGGATTTGAAGAGGGTCAAAGTTTAAATAGAAAAGACACATCCAGTAAGGAGCTACTATTTACTTCTTCAAATGAAAGGAAAAAGAATAAGACATTCACGGTAAGAGGACATATGCAGATGCTGTCAAAAAATGTCATATAAACCGGTATACACATTCAATGAACTGGAGAGCATACTCAGTGCACTGACATACAGATCCAAGAAGAAATGGAAGAGTTGTTCATGAAGGATTCAACATATTAGAATAATCCGTGGACAACTAAGAGGGGGGGTGAATCAGTTGTCAATAGATTATATTAATCAAACCACTTTATAACCTTTAATCAGAGCACATAAACATTGAATACCAGAATAGAAGAAATAGATATCGGTAAGCAATAAAACTTAAGAATGAAACTGAGAATTAACACAATACAACCATACCACATAACACCATGATTTGTACATGGAAAACCTAGTAAAGGGAAAAGCAATGGTGGGAAGCCTACCCACAGTCAAATAATACTTCTGCTAAAAGTATGTGATACAATAAGGGGCCTGCACATGCAAGAAGGCACATTTCCTAGAGCATATTGCTCATTACAAAGGATTCTTACTGACTACAGAGAGGTTATAACCACCTCAATATAATTGGACAACAATCTAGAAGAATGAATTGCCAATGATATCATCTACCATGTCTGATTATAGTCTTGGTTAATCTCAATACCAGAGGCTTTTGACCTCTTACATAAACACAATTCGATCACCTATGATCAACCAAATCTCCTTTGCATATGATATTTCATTCCATGACCATTACTAGCCTCGATTTACAATGAGATCTTACATCAATTTATACGAACCCTAAGGCCTAAATCAGTTAGGTTGGCCACCTAAAAGATATTGCAATAAGATCATTACATACATCCACATTACAATGATATACCATGTCGTCTTTAGACCAAAATAACATTAACCAATCCATAAATCATCCCAGTAACATGTAGAGAACACGTAACATGATACTGATCCATAAATTGGACCCAAATAGATTCACCACACCAAAGAGATGTCTCCAATCAGTCGAGGCATGAACAAAGATCACCTTCTGCAACCTGAATTCCATCTAGAAGTTGTACCAACACCACTTATGAATCCTGTCAAAGATTCTCAGTAAAAGCTCTGTCGGGAAAACCTTAAACCCTTACTGGTATAGGATTAATAGAGTGTATGATAGCATCCAATCATGAATTCAATACCAATTGACCAAAACATACTCCAGAAACATCAAACCAAACATATTCAATTGATTCAAACATGTTATTAGTATCCAACTAATAGTCCCTTCTCCCAATAACACTAGTTTTTCTACCGGTAACCAAAATTTGTTTATCGGTAACCAATCATAACAGCTAGTGTTGACATCAATGACAAAACATCAATGCAACACATAATCAATTCCTTCATATTTCCAACACACCAGACTTAGCAGCATGAAAGGAAGACCCCTGGTGAGATAGTCATTTGTAGAACCAAGACAATCTAACTATTATGTTTCAAACTTTCATGGTTATTGTCACTGGTGTAATAAGTTCGGTCATAGAATGACAGACTGTAGGAAAATAATTTACTGCATTACAAGATACAAATGTCACTTGCTACAATTTCAATGAGTTTGGTCATAAGAGCTATGAGTCTAGAAGAAGTGTAAAGATGTCCTACAAGAATGCTTTGGATACATCTTTCAATACTAATGTAAAATGTGTGTCAAAATTTTGGTCACATAGAAAGGTATTGTAAGCTTAGAACTAGTGAGAAAAAGAAAACTGTACTAGATCAGAAAACAAAGACTAAACCGGAACACAAGATGACAGATGAGGAGAAGAAAGAAGAGAAACAGGTTTGGATAGAGAAGGAGAAGAACAATATAGTGTCAAGCTTGATTATGCAAACTGCTCTACACATTGAAAGGAAGAATTGTTGATAGTGGTTGCTCAAATCACATGACCGGAGACAAGAAAAAGTTTATCAAGCTTGATGATTTGAATGGTGGTTATGTCCATTTTGTTGACAAATCCTCCATCAAGATTAAAGGTTGTGGTACATTTAATATTGATGGCAAGCTTAAGGCTCATGATTTGTACTACGTGGAAGGACTGAAGCATAATCTCCTAACTGTAAGTCAGATGTGTGACAAAGGGTACAAGTTCACATTTCACGCTATCAGTTGTCAAATAAGAAAGCAGAGTATCGGCCAGGTTGTGGCAGAAGGAAAGAGAATACATGGTAATGTCTACAATCTGAGGGAATTCTATGAGTCCCAATGTATGATGGGACAGGTTGATGAAAGATGATTGTGGCACTGAAGATTAGGCCATGTGAACTTTGACAATCTGGTGAGGATAAGAAAGAACCAATATGTAAGAAACATTCCAAAAATAACTAAACCAACAAGTACCTTTTGTGATGAATGCATCAGAGGAAAGCAAATCAGAGTGAGCTGCAAAACAAAAGAGTATAATACCTCAAGACCTCTAGAGTTAGTGCATATAAATTTTTGTGGATCATCAAGGACAAGGGCTATGACTGGTGAGAGATACTTCATGCTATTCATTGATGACTACTCAAGCAAGACTTGGGTGACATTTTTGCATGAAAAATCATAGGTATTTGAAAGATTTAATATTTTTAGAAGGATAGTTGAAAATGATAGTGGACACCGGTTAAAGTGTTTAAGATGCGACCGAGGTGGAGAATATTCTTCAAGTGAGTTTATTGACTACTTTGAGAAACATGGAATCCAGAGACAATATTCAACAGCAAGAACACCACAACAAAATGGTGTAGTAAAAAGGAAGAATAGGACAATGAAGAAAATGGATAGAACAATGTTAAATAAGGAGGATACTGGATACATACTAGAAGGAAGAAATTCATACTACTGTCTATTGACTCCCTATGAGTTATGGTACAACCAAAAACCATCACTCATTCATTTTAGAGTATTTGGAAGTAAGTGCTTCATCAAGAGAGATGCATATGGATTAGGAAGTTTTCATTCCATAAGTAATGAAGGAATCTTCTTGGGTTACTCAACCAAGAGAAAAGCTTACAAATGCTACAACAAGAATTCGAGAAAAATGGTTGATAGTATAAATTTGAGAATAGATGAAGATCTACATAAGAAATAATCTGCACTGACACCCTATATTGATGTTTCAAATGATGAGCATGAAGACCAATCTGAAAGTGGACCAATTGAGGAAGCACCAAAAAAGAACTCCAATTGATATGTGCAGAAGAACTATCTAGAAGAATAGATCATAGGAGATAAAAATGAAGGTGTGCAAACCAGAAGAAGACTAGCCTGAAATGATGAGCAGGTAAATTTCTACCTCATGACAGAAATTGAACCCAAATTTTTTTATGAAGATAGAAAAAGTGAGAAATGGGTAGATGCCATGGATGAAGAGTTGACACAAATTGAGAAGAATCAAACATGGGAACTTGTTCCTAGACTGACAAACAAGAATGTCATAGGTACCAAGTGGGTCTATCGGAATAAGATGAATGAAGAAGGAAGGATAATCCGGCATAAAGCAAGGTTAGCTTGAAAAGGGTATGCTCAAGTGGAAGGTATTGACTTTGATGAAACCTTTGCACCAATTGCTAGGGTAGAGGCAATGAGAATGTTTTTAGCTTTCTCTGCCTATAAAAGTTACAAAGTCTACCAAATGGATGTCAAATCTACCTTTTTTAATGGTATCCTTGAAGAAGAGGTATATATGGACCAACTAGAGGGTTATCTTTTACATGATGATGAGAGTTTTGTATGTCGGTTGAAGAAAGCCTTGTATGGTTTGAAGCAGGCTCCCAAAGCATGGTATTCTTGGTTGGATAAATACTTGAAGGAGAAAGGATTCTATAAAGGGAATGCAGATAGTAACTTGTATGTCAAGGTAAATGGAGATCACATGATTATAGTGGTTGTATATGTGGATGATATTATCTTTGGTGGAGACAAGGAGATCATGTGCAAATAATTTGTAGATCAGATGAAGACAAAATTTGAGATGTCTATGCTGGGTGAGTTGTCTTATTTTCTTGGTTAGGAGATCTCACAATAGGAGAAAGGAATTTTCATCTCCCAAACCAAGTATGTGAAAGACATGCTAAAGAAATTTCAAATGGAAGATAGAAAACTGGTAAGTACTCCCATGGTTACAAGTTGTAAGCTGAGAAAAGTAGATGAGTCACCAGAAGTTGAGAAAACACTGTATAGGTCTATGATTGGTAGTTTGTTATATTTAACAACATCTAGACCAGATATTGTACAAGTTGTTTGCATGGTAGCAAGATTCCAAGCTACTCCTAAACAGTCTCACCTAAATGCAGTTAGCAAAATCTTCATGTATCTGCAAGGGACTATAAGATATGACCTATGGTAACCAAAGAAAGGAGACTTCTCTTTGCAGGCTTATACTGATGCAGATTGGGCAGGAAGTATTGATGACTAGAAAAGTACAAGTGGAGGTGCTTTGTACTTAGGAGACCAGTTAGTATCATGGCACAATAAGAAGCAAGACTCAATGTCATTATCCACTGCAAAGGCCGAATATATACCTATTGCTCAAAAGTGCTATGGATGAAGAAGACACTGAAGGACATACAGGTGGAGATACTAGATCCTATTCTAATTTGGTGTGATAACTCAAGTGCAATCAACATCTCCAAGAATCTAGTCACGCACTCAAGAAAAAAACACATTGCAATCAAGTATCACTTCTTGAGGGAAAAAGGTAGCAGACAAGGAGGTCATAGTTGAATATGTTCCAACTGGTGAGAAAAATGTTGACATATTTACCAAGCCACTTCCTTTAGGTCCATTTTAGTACTTAAGACAAAAGATGGGACTTGTCCCACCATCTAACAACACTTAAATGCGTAGGAGGATGTATGATTTAGGGGGACTCAATATTTGTTACTCTTTTATGACACTTGAATCATGAAGCATGGACACAAGGGGAGATTGTGTCCTAACCAGGTGTAGCCAAGGAAGAGATTATTGGTGTCAGATTGAGGTTCCCTTTGCCATTGTTGTCAAAGGGAGAGAGAAACCAACATAGATAATGTTGAAATCAATGCCAAAGGGGGAAAATATTGGCATTGAGTTTTCACTGATGTCAACCGGTATTGCAAGCTACCAGTAGAGGCATATCAACCCGGTATGAAGAATATTGATCTGACATAAGGAAGATTAACATAAAGGCTTGTCAACCAGTATATTGGAAGACAAGTAGGTATTGAGACTATCAGTGACATCATCAGTAAGAGGTGATATGAAGTTATGTGTTGGTATGACAAGTTGTAACCAATATAAAGGCTGGTTGTTTGCTTGTGATAATATTTATGATAAAGAGGAGGAGTGACAAAGATATCACAAACCATCAGAGGTGAAGTTGTGCTACCAGTGTAGTGTACACTACCAATTAGCAGTAGGAGAAGGTCCCATCGGTAAGGTCTTGTGCCAATATGAGTTTGATGAATGATCAAGTTTAAACCAACCTTGTGTTAGTGAGCTGAGTGTATGCTGATGTGACACCACATGGAGCTGATGTGGTGAGCATGCATAGGTCAGTGAAGTTTCTATTGACATGGTTGTTGGAGCGGCTAGTCGACATTAAATGAAACAACCATAAATCACGGGTGCACAATAGATTAATGTGGTTCAAGAAAGAATGAACAATAGAGAAATATTAGGGATTTGTTGGCACTTGGATTGAAGCAACAAAATTGGATTGCAAGAGGACCTCGAGAAGGAAATAGCTAGGTCATAAATGAGTCGACAAATTTCAAGGCCAAAAATCATGGTCGAGTTTCCTATTTTTGGCAAACATACTTTGGATAGATGTAAAACATGTGATGGCTTATTCCTCCAATGCAGGTGTGCAATCCAAGGTGGATCAGATCAGATTGAATGCAGATTTGGTCGGTAGAAGGAAACCCTAGCCACCCTCTGTTTGAATTGAATTTTGGCAGGAAAGATTTAGTTTAAATATGGTGACCTAAGATAGATAGTACTAATGCTAAAGGGTAAAGAAGAGAGTGAAATTGTTGTCTAAGAGCCAAAGAGAAAAATACTTGAAGTGTTTGTGAGTGAAGATTGCACTAGTAAGGAGAAGAAAGGTAAACTGGTGTAAGGAAAAAACCGACAAAGTGAGCATAGAATGCAGAGGTGCCAAAATGAAAGAAGTAGTACCTTATAGAGAGTGACCAAGTGCGATTTGAATTCAACAAAACAAAGGGAGAGAAGATTAAGGAGAGTTAGAACCAACAGGAAGGCTAAGTTGCAGTGTTTGTTGAGTTGATATATACTGGTAAGATAGAAACGGGTAGTGCAAAGCTTCAAAAGGTTACAAAACTTCATTTGCAACAAGGATCTCATTTTTATATATGAGTTTTAATATTGTTTTCACTGAGTAGGTGCTTATTGCAGGGGCTATAACTCCTTTAGGTTTTAGCCTATAAATTATGCAAGGGTTGGTGCTCCTTTGAGTTGGTGCTTATAAATCAGGGATTGGTTCTCCTTGGGTTGGTGCCCTAAAATTTGTAATCAGATCTTTCCATTGTGAGGCTAGATTGGAGCAAAAGATCTCAAGCATCTATTCCCATTAAGGTTTTTCTCACATTGGGTTTTCCTCATACATGTGGTGTTATGTGTTGCATCTTCATGTGTGTGAAGTATTAATCCTTTAGTTATTTCTCCTACACACATTATTTGCATTGCTTTGGTAACTGATCTGCATCTTGTTTATTTCATATTAAACTAGTATAGCTCTGATTAAAGAAAAATTGTTTAAATCACCGATTCACCCCCTTCTTAGTGATCCATTGTGTCCAACATTTATGACCCCAACAACACAATATGGTGTCCCAAGGGGTCACATCATGCCTTAAGGGGTAATATCATGTACTAGTATGTTAAAAGGGGTCATACGGTGTCCTACGGGGTCATAGATTACCATATGACCCCTTAGGAAACTATTTGGCCCCTTAGGAAACCATATGACCCTAACAAAACCATATGGTGTCCTAAGGGGTCATAGGATACCAAAAGGCGTCATTTCATGTACTAGGATGTCAAAAGAGGTCATATGGTGTCCTAATGGGTCATAGGACACCGTATGACCCCTAACGACACCATATGTTCTCCTAAGGGGTCATATGATGTCTTAAGGCATAATGTTGGGTACTATGATGTTAAGAGGGGTCATATGGTGTCCTAAGGGGGCATAGAACACCATATGACCCGTAACAACACCATGTGGTGTCCTAAGGGGTTATATGGTGTCATAAGGGGCCTTGTTGTGTACTATGATGTCAAAAGGGGTCAAATGGTGTCCTAAGGGGTCATAGGACACTAAATGACCCCTTAGGATACCATATGATTCCCAACAATACCATATGGTGTCCTAAGGGGTTATAGAAAACCATACGAGCCTTCAAGAAACCATATGACCCCTTAGGACATGATATGACACCCAACAATACCATATGGTGTGCTAAAGGATCATATGTTTCCTTAAGGGGTCATGTCATGTACTAGGATGTTAAAGGGGGTCATATGGTGTCTTAAGGGGTCATAAAACACCATATGACCCCTAATGACACTATATGGTGTCCTAAGGGGTCATATGGTGCCTTAAGGGGTCATGTCATTGAAGAACACAAATGGACACTAAGAGGGGGGATGAATCAATTTATTTTAAAAATTTAACTATGTGTGCAAGGATTGAAGCTAAAAATTGATTAAGAACATACACACTCACATAAATCGAACCGCAACACTAGATTTACAAGGAAAACCCATTGTGGGAAAAACTTCGGTGATAAAATCTATAGGACTCTAATTCTCCAATCCAACCTCACAGTGAATAAAAAATTATAATGTTTAGGGCACCAACCCAAGGGGAACCAACCCTTTAACTTTTAAGGCACCAACCCAAGGAGCATCAACCCCTAATTTTATGAGCACCCACTCAAAGGAGAACCCACCCCTGTTCTAGGCACCCAATCAAAGATTTACATTAATGAATAATTACAATAGAAAGTTGAGTAACTTGTTACAGATGATGTTCTGTAACCATCATGTTTTCCACACTTGAAACTATATCAAATCTTTTCTCCTTATAGGGTTTTCCATCTTCTCTTTGATCTCTGCAATCACTCTCTGCACTCTATCTTGTCTTTTCACTAACTCTTCTTCTCTTTGCAATAGCTCTTTGCACTTTATCTTGTCTTTTTACCAACTTTGATCTTTTCTCAAATTAGATCTCTGCTCTTTGCTCACCTCTTACTCTTCTCCACACAATGTGAAATACACAGTATATTTCTTACACTCTATTTTATTACCTCTCTTACATCTGCATCAACGTACTCAAGTTCTCATGCTCACCACTATGTTCTCCACGTGTGTTGTAGCTGCTTCTCAACACCCTTTTTTTTTAGTTCTATGTTCTCTATTTTTATAGAGCTTCTTCACCTCTCTCTCTACACACCGACAACTTCCCACTTTTTCAACTCCATCTTTGTCAAATCAACTCCACTTAATAAAAACCCACTTTTACCTCTTAGGGTTTTCCCTCCAAAAGATGATTCACAAGAGATCTTCTAGAGTCTCTTAAAAATATTTTTAACTCATTGATTGGCTGCCATCATTAATTGTATCTTCTTCCTTAGATTGAACTCTGAGTACAAATTAGTAACTTTAGTAATCTTCACCTACACACTACAGTGATATCTTGTCTGTTGAAGATCATCTGATCCTCTTGAGCCTCACACTCAATCTTCTACAAGTTCTATATTAAATGCAGTACCTTCCTTAGGTGTACCTTCCATGGTGATCAGATTTAATCAAAATGGGCCCCAACAATTCCTTGACAGTAGTATCTAATTTGTTCAATGCATGCCACATTCTCCACATCATCATCATCGTCGAGTCAAAGCATGGTCAAACATCCATGTGATCCAATTCTATGCTGACATCTAGTTATATACCCATCATGTTTTGAACATTGCAAACCATAACTATGGGATGGTGGGACTGCACACCACCTTCCTCTTATTTACTCTGCAAGATCATTTTTTATCAGACTTTCTTTCTATGGGCTGACGGGGCATTGTGCAAAACACATTGTTTGATCTAATTTGCAAGTATTACCATTATTGCTAACACATATCATGTTTCATAGTGAAAATAATCATGTTAGCATAAGACCAAGGGTTGGAAGGAAATAAAAAAATACCAAAAGGCAAAGACACATCGATACAAAGTCACATAAAAAAACAAGGGTTTTGGGGAGACTTGCTGGATCTCTCACAGAAATACAAAGTCACACGGAAATCATTGGTGATAAACATGGTGTAATTTTCAATTTCTATTACTTATCGATGTGACACAAACATGTTGAGCTCTCACTAAAATACAAAGTCACACAAAAATCATTGGTGATAAACACGACGTAATTTGCAATTTCTGTTACTTATCAGTGTGACACAAGGGTGTTGAGCTCTCACTGAAATACAAAGTCACATGAAAATATTTGGTGATAAACTCGATGTGATTTGCAATTTCTGTTACTTACTGATGTGACCCAAGGGTGTCAAGGAGACTTGGTGGATTTTTCACCAAAATACAAATTCACACTGAACAAGGTGCACAATGAGTGACGATAAACACACTATGTAGTCAACATGAAAAAAACCTCCCATGAATTAATGCCACTGTTTGAACCAACACTTCTCCCCTTGCATCCTGAACCTGAATCAATGTATGTTGACATCAATGACATCAATGAACCAACTCTTCTCCCCTTGCATCAAGGTGCATCTGTGTATGTTGACATCAATGACAACTAATGCCAACAATCTCCCCCTTTGGAATTGATGTCAACATCGCTCAACTTCTCCCCCTTTGAAAACAATGGCAAAGGGTAGGATAACCAACTTCCATCCTTGCTCAATCATGCATCTTCTCCCCCTTTTAACTTCTTCTCTCAGCTGATGACATGCCACTATGACAATTTAAATTGTACATATGGTTGCAATCACAACAATTTTATCACATACACTTCTACTATGCCTATGCAACTACAACAACTAGTATCATTTTGTTGATCCTATTAATGATCATCTCCCCTTGAGAACAATACTACCACAAAGGTTCAAGGAAATATAATTTGAAGGTATGAACTCCCCTTGAACCACAAACCTCTATGAGCCTTTAAGTGCTGAAGGAGGGAGGGACAACACCATCCTCTGTCTTAGATATTCAAAAGTGTACTTGGGAAGAGGTTTTGTAAAAATATCATCCACTTTCTCACTTGTGCTAACATATTCAACCTTGACTTCCTTGTTAGTTACCTTCTCCCTCAAGAAATGATAATTAATGTCTATATGTTTTGTCCTTGAGTACGTAACATGGTTCTTAAAGATGTTTATTGCACTTTAATTGTCACATTTGATGGAGATTGGATCTGCATACTCTAGCTGGATGTCCTTGATTGTTTGCTTCATCCAGAGAATTTGTGAATAACATGTAGTAGTAGCTATGTACTCTACTTTAGTAGTAGACAAAGAGATGGATTCTTGTTTCTTTTTGTGCCATGAGACTAATCTACCACCAAGGAAGAAGGAACCACCGCTAGTTCTCTTCCAGTCATCAATACATCCTGCCCAATTAGCATATGTGTATGCTTCTAAGCTAAAATCACCATTCTTTGGATACCATAGACCATAAACAAGTGTACCCTGCAGATATTTGAATATTCTTATCACAACATTTACATGAGATTTCTTTAGAGCATCTTGAAATCTAGCTAACATGCACACAACTTGAACTATATCAGGTCTAGAGGTAGTTAGATACAATAAACATCAAATCATTGATCTATATAGAGTTTGATCTACACTAGGTGACTTATCATTTTTGTTCAATTTGCATCATGTAACCATGGGGGTACTCACTGGTTTGCAATAATCCATCAAAAATGTTCTCAACATGTCTTTTGCATACTTATTCTAGGAAATGAATATACCTTTATTCAGGTGTGATATTTGTAGTCCAAGGAAGTAGGACAACTCTCCTAGCATTGACATCTTGAATTCTAATTGCATTTGATCAACAAATTCTTTGCAGAAACTCTCTTTATTTCTAGAAAAGATAATATCATCTACATAAACAACAACTATAATCATGATATGATCTTCAATTTTAATATATAAGTTTCTATCAGCACATCCCTTCTTGAAACCTTGCTAATGTAAATACTTGTCTAGCCTAGAATACCATGCTCTAGGTACCTGCTCCAGCCCATAAAATGCTTTTTGTAACCTACATATAAAGTCTTCATTCTCATGCAAATGAAAACCCTTAGGTTGATCAATGTACACCTCTTCCTTGAGATTTCCATTTAGAAATGCAAACTCTACATCCATTTGATACACTTTATATACCCTTTGTATGCTAAAAAATGATAGAAACAATCTTATGGCCTCACGTCTTGCAATAGGGGAAAATTTCTCCTCAAAATATATGCCCTCTACCTATGAGTATCCTTTGTAGAACAATCTAGCTTTTGTTTCTTATTACTTTGCCATCTTCATTCACCTTATTTCTTTAAACCCACTTAGTGCATATAACATTCTTATTAGTTGGCCTTGGTACTAAATCCCATGTTTTGTTCTTCTCTTTCTACTACAACTCTTCTTCCATTGCCTTTATCCAATGAGTACTCTTACTGGCCTCATTATAATTCTTTGGTTCTAGTTTAATCAAGAGGAGAACATTTACTTGTTCATTGTTTGTAGCAAGTTTTCTTCTTGTTTGTACACCTCCATCCTTGCTGCCAATAACTTGATCTTTAGGATGATATTTCCGCACATAATTGCAGGGTGGCTTATTTAAAGTTTCCTCTTCTCTTTCAAATTCTTCTTCCTCATCTTCATAACATGGTTCCTCAATCTTATTCACAAGACTTTTCTTTCCTTTTTGCAAGTCCTCATCAATTTTTACATTCACACTTTCAACAACCTTCCTAAGACATTTGTTAGAGCATTTTTGTGCCTTGTTGTGAGTTGAGTAGCCTAAAAATATTCCATCATCACTCCTTGCCTCAAAACTTCCTAATCCATCCTCATCTCTTTTGATAAAACATTTACTTCCAAAGACTTTGAAGTGCTTAATAGAGGGCTTCTTTCCATACCACAATTCATATGGTGTCCACTTGTTGTTCACTCTCAACTATGCCCTATTTAATGTTTATATTGTTGTGTGGATAGCATCTCTCTAGTAGACATCAGGTAGATTTGACTCATTTAGCATTTTCCTTGCCATTTCCTTGACTATCTTGTTCTTCCTTTCCACAATTCCATTTTGTTGCGGTGTCCTAGGTGTTGAATACTGTCTTCTAATTCCATGTCTCATAGTAGTCTTTAAATTCATTAGATAGTGAATTCTCCTCTACGGTCTGATCTCAGACATTTCAGCTTGTAGCCACTTTCCTTTTCTACCATCTTCTTGAAGACCTTGAATCCATCAAATTCTTGTGACTTGTCTTGCAAGAAGGCGACCCATGTCACTCTTAAAAAATCATCTATAATCGGCATAAAGTATTTTTCTCAATTAAATGCTTGTGTCCTTGTAGGCCCACATAAGTCAATATGAATAAGTTCTAGTGGCCTTGTAGTTGATTATTCTTTAGTCTTGAATCTTACTTTAGTTTTCTTCCCTCTTTGACACTCATCACAAAAAGTTCTTTCTGGTTTGATAATCTGAGGTCTGTGCCTAACATACCCTCTTTTTCTCACCTTAAAAAGATTATCGAAATTAATATGACCTAGTCTTCTATGCCACAGATAGCTCTCATCAGCTTGTCTCATCATACATTGAGATTCAAAACATTCCTTCAAGTTGTATACATTTCCATCTATTCTTTTACCTTCTATAACTGGTTTAGCATTACTCTCATTTATGATTTCACCACCCTTGGAATCAAATGTAAACGTATATCCCTTGTCACACATTTGACTCACACTCAATAAATTGTGTTTCAGACCTTCAACATAATAAACATCATTAGCTTTCAACTTCCCATCAATGTTTAGTGTACCTTTATCCTTGATTTTGATTAATTAATTGTCTCCAAACCTCACTGAACCACCATTCCAATCTTTAATCTTGATGAATTTATTCTTATCACTGATCATGTGGCTGGAAAAGCCACTATCAACTACCCACAAGTTTTTCCTTTCAACATGTAGGGTAGTTTGAACAATCAAACTTGACTCAACCTTATCTTTATCCTTTTTTTACCAAAATTGTTTGGTTTCTTTCTTCTTTTCTATTGTCCCATTCTGTTCTGGTTTTGCATTAGGTTCAGATGTTGACATTGTCTTATTTTTCTTAATTTTCCTAAGCTAACAATGTTTTGCAATGTGGCCCAAGTTTTGACAATGATACAATTTGACATTTGTATTGAAAAATGAGTTTGAAAAACTATTGTAGGATTGAAATACATTTCTCCTACATTCATTACTCCTATGATTGTACCCATTACATTGATAACAAATAACATTCATATCCCTAAGAGCAGAAAATCAATTTATATTTTCAAAAATAGGTGGATATCTATGCATAAACTTACAATCAACAATTCTATGACCATAAGTATTACATTTATAGCAATATCCATAAAATTGAGGTACATACCAATCATTGTTGAAATTTTTTCTCATTGGTCTCCTTGGAGTAGCATAACTTGGTCTCCTTGAACTCTTAATTCTCATATCCTTGACCTTTATGAAGCCTTCATCATCCATCTTGGCAATAGCAACATATGTCTTCTTCTCAATAGGCTTGCTGACAATGAAGGTTTTTCCTTTACTATTATCACTTGAAGAGACAAATTGTATTTCTTTATTCAATGAGTTCTTACTTGTAGAACATTGACCAGCCTCAAATCCAACACCCCCTATGCCTTTGGAGTGCTTTTGTTTGCTCAAAATTTTATCCAAAGAATCAATGTTGCCCTCATACTTGATTCTTACTTTGAGTTCATCTTTGCACTTTTCAAGTTCCTTCCGGAGATTCAAAATTTCTTCCTCCATCTTTTGATACTCTTTGTTTTATAAATCTGATTTAGTTACTTCATACATTCTTTTAGCTTCATCCAATTGTATTCTTCGATCTAAAATGCTTTCTCAGATTCCTCAAGACATTTATTCATTTTATCTTGTTCTTTAGCAGCAACATACTTATTCATGTATACACCTAAAAATGGTCTAAAGATAATTTATTAAATGCGCAGTTATTTAATTAATCCCCCTTCCCAATTAATTGAATTCACAAGAAATTTTGATTAATTTCCCTATTCATCTACTAGTAAATAAATCTACATGATTTATTTATATAGTTCATTTCATATCCCCTTTTGATTGATCAATCTAAATTAATTAATGCCCCCGCATTTAAATTAAATCTTCTAATCTCATAATTAGTTTAAACAAATAAAATCATGATTTGTTGAAATTAATTATATTTTCCTAAATATTTGAATTTCTAAATTCAAATGAGCACATGACTCCTAATTTTTAACCACCTAACCTAACCACCCCCTAACCTAACCCTATCCCCTTTCCCATCCTGGCCTCTTTTATCCTAACCTCTTATAGGTTGGATATTCTCCCCTTGAGAGACATGGTACTTGTGCCACATGTCTCCTCCCTTGGACACTTGTCCTCTCATGATAAAGGTTCCTTGACACTTGTCACCATAGAGATGACAAGTGTCCCTTCCTCAAACCTCTTCTCCAACTTCCTCAATCTTGGCCCTTGATATCTTCATATTGAATTTGGACCATCAATTCCCACCACCTCAACTTTGGCCTTGGAATTCCTATAAATACCCCTCATTTTGGAGTAATAAAGATCCCTTGCATCCTAGATTTTAGCATCATTACTATAGGCATTTTAATTTCAATCATCTAGAATAATTACGATTTTTTATTAATCATGCATACAATCATGCTTTTTTATATCATTTCCATAATCATGAAGTAGCTACTCAACTCTTGAGTTGCCACTTTGGAGGTCATTGCTCCACTGAGAGCCAACAATCCAACACCTTCAAGGTCCTCAAGAATAGAGGAAAATGGGACATCTCAAAGGCACTTTTGGTTTGCTTTTGTTTAGTTTTCAATTTTCTTCATAATTCCATTTATGTTGTCTCATTATATGTGTATGCCTATTTCATTTACCATATTTTTAGCATCACATTAATTGGCACCCATCGTGGGGCCTAGCCCTTTTGATGTTTAACAAGTTTTCTTGTAGGAAATCTCATTGACAGGTTGATTATCTCTTTAAGCACATAGATTAGCTCTTTCGGGTTCCACATTGGCATTCTTGGTCTCCATTGTAACGTTCTAGAACCTCAAATGGCATTTATAGGGGATTTCTCAACTTTGTTCTTATGTTTTTCTGTACTTTAGCATTTTTAGTCTCTATCTTAGCATTTTTGGTATGTATTACAATGTTCCTAGTCTGTTTGGTAATGTTCTTGATTAGTTTGGCATCGTTCTTGGTTAATTAGGAAGCATTCTCATTCAATTCAACAACATTCTTGGTGTTCAAAATAGTGTTCTTGGTCAATTGGATAGTGTTCTTGGTCAATTTGATGGCATTATTGGTTAATTTGATAGTGTTCTCAGTTTTTCATTGATTTTTCCAATGTTATATTCTGCATTTCTCATTTCTACATCCAGACTGTCATTTTCCCAAACCTAATTTGCAGGTACCTATTTCGTTGTGAAAGATCAGAGTTATAAACCATTTTGCCACCAAAGAATGCAATATAAACTACTAACTTTATTTGCAACCACGGGATTTTGCACTTGTTTCTGATAAATTACGCACATAGAATAATTACAATGGAAATGAACAAACATGTCTTATGTGTTTTTGATGATAGGTGAGTATTCTCTCACCTTTCTTAGGTGATCAAAAAGCTAGACTCATCTTTTCTTTTCAATAGTGCATATCTTTAGCGGCCTGCCTTTTTGATAAGCCCATAAGGTCGATGAGAGGGGATTGACCCAAGTGGGAATGGATAACACTAAGTAATCCAACCCACTATAAAATAAATGCGATTTGATGAAAATCAAGTCAACGAGAGTGCTCGAGAATAGCTCTCCTTCATACCTTTGGGTATATCAAACCTTGGTTTTCAAGGCTAGGAGACCTCTTATTTGAGTTTATACCCCGACTCGCTGAACAAATCCCTTACTAGTTCCAATTAAAGTAGAAGCTACCTAGTTTACCTCCGAACATTATTAAATTCTTAGTGCATGGGGGGGGGGGGAAGAATCTCTCCTTAAGATAATCACCATATTTCCCTCTTGAGTGTATGTGCAAACTCCTCTTTTGAGACCTTATTGCTAGGCTCATAACAGGACTCCACTAGCTCTCATAAAGGAAAAAACATGGGCACCCTTTAGGGGGTGATAAGGATGTGTTTTCTCATAGTCTACCAAGTGTGGGCTAAGAACTAATAATGAAGCCAATCTCCTTAGGATAGACTGATTGATGTGTTTTCAATTGTTTAAAACCCATGAAAACTTGGGCTTTCTTTAAAGCTTCTTGAACACACACTTTATGTGTCCTTTCGGACAAAAATACAATCTAAATTATGTGTTTGTAAGTCAAGTCAGGATATCATCTATTGAAATACAACAAAAATTCCAAACTCAAACTTCAAATCATCAAATTTACAAGTTTCATAGCAGATTAGCTCTCTCGGTCCAAACATTAGCTCTCTCAGTCCAAACAGTCACTCTCATAGTCCAAATTTTTTCTCTCATAGTCCAAATAGTAGCTCTCTCGATCCAAACAATAGATCTCATTATCCAAACAATCACTCTCATAGTCCAAACATTAGCCCTCATGGTCCAAACAATAGCTCTCTTGGTCCAAATAGTAGCTCTCATGGTCCAAATAGTATCTCTCATAGTCAAAACATCAGCTCTCTTGGTATGAATGTTATATTTCTCATATTTCAACATTAACTCTCCAAGGTTGAACTTGTTAGGTATAAACATCATTTTTCTTAGTCTACACATCAACTCTTGGAGTCAAATAAACCATTGTCTAAGTTCCAACATCATTATTTTAAACTTCAGAGTTCTTGGTCTAAACAACAACTTTCTTGGTCCAAATGTCTGTTGGCATGATTGGCATAACTGATGTAGATGAGATGGTGATGGATGGCTATACCAGTAGAGGAAAGAAGACATGATGAGTTACTTTTGTTGTCATTGATGATAACTAGTTTCAATAGATGTTTGATGATATTTACAGGTGTTTTTTGATGTTTGATTTGTTGGCTAAGTGATTTGGTCTATCGGAGTTATAGTTTGATAGTTTGCTAGAGTTTATTGGCAAGACTGAGAATTAGGACTTCAACCAACAAAGTAGAGATTTTTTTATGGAATCATCTAATTGGTGATCATTGGTGACTTGTGGTTTCAAACATAAGATTTTATGATGGATTTATGTTTGTGACCGAAATGGCATCTTGTAATGATTATCAGAAGGCACGTTTTGAATTTTTGATGAAGTTGTGCAAGGGTTTTTGTAGGGTTTAAGGATCGGTGATGAAATCACTCAAATGGTAATGACTTTTTTTATGAAGGTGATTCTACATGAAGGAGGTAACACGACACAACCCATGAAGAAGAATTGAATGTTGTTTTGGCACAATTCAAGGAATAATTTCTTGGGAAACAATGAAACATTTAGTGGAGTGTTTGAGGTTTTGACTGATAACTCAATGATGAACAATAAGTACCAAATCGGTATTGAGAGGGGGGTGAATCAGTACATTCACAAAATCTTTTCTCAAACCGGTTTGACTACAAACACTGCAAATGTTTGACAGATAGTAACATCGGTCTGAAACAGAATGCAATCAGTAAGGCTAGGAATGACTGTGACAAGCGTTAACCAGTTAATCACTTAGTTTTCCACTCAACTTAATAATACACTTCCATTTCACCTTTGTGCATGAATAGGTAATCTATCATAAAAAATATAATAACAACTAGCTCAGCATGTTTTACCTTCAGACACAAATCACTCAAATCATCACATGAAAAATAATACACGACACATAGATTTTTCATGTGGAAACCCAACTGGGAAAAACCACGACGGGGATGAATACCCACAAGCTACTTTTGAACTCTTTAGAAGTCCACTCTGTTGGGAGCCTAGTCCAGTTAAAGACTGTTACAATAGGTTTTGCTAGGAACTGATCCTGTTAGACATCACCCAGTTAAGGGTTAAACCCTATTAGAGGTTACCTTGTTAGAGGATTTCAAGAACTCAATTAGTTTGAGTCACCCTGTTAAAGGATTTACAACAAGTTGATTAAAGCTACCTGGTTAAGGGATTTTCCAACTATTGAAGTGGTTAAAGATCAATAGGTATTACAATGATCTGATAATAGCACTCAATGCCTAATGCAAATCTACTTAAGTTCCTTCCTTCTGCACACACACAATGAAGGAATCAATCCTCTTATCTCATATGGTCTGGCAAGAATCACGTATCTCTTCATCTAGATACACACACACCATTTGCCAACAACCTCACCTTGAAACACAGCATCGACCTTATAGGAAACGGATAGGTCGGTAGCATAAACCCTAAACCCTAAAAATTTAGGTTAAACAATTTAGGTGGTTCAATCCTGGCCATTGAACATGTTGCATTTGAATACAATGGTCTTGAACAGATCTCAAGACATTCTCCATTGCTCATTCTTCACCGCTTTAAGGAAGAGATAACCCATCACACGTTCTCCACCATTTACAGGGACTTCTCACATTCCTAAGGCAGATAGGATTAATCTCCTTCATGCAAGATCCTTTACACGCACAAGGCTGACATGGCACCATGATCTGATCTTCTTTACAATTCTAACTCATCATACGATGTCATCGGTTGAATCACACAGGCTTGGAAC
The DNA here is from genome assembly GCF_030272615.1 of Cryptomeria japonica. Lineage (NCBI taxonomy): Eukaryota > Viridiplantae > Streptophyta > Pinopsida > Cupressales > Cupressaceae > Cryptomeria > Cryptomeria japonica. Next base: position 291,834,925 of record NC_081405.1, read on the forward strand.
ACTTCAACCAGAAACCCTTAAGTTAAGACTACCAACCAGTAGTCATATCATGTTAAGTCTTCATAGAGAACATACCATATGCCGGTTCACATTTTGTCATACTGGTTCTCTTGGACAAACATACCACTTCACCTATTGCTCAATATACCAGTTTATACCACTATACCAGTTCACTTTGCCAATTGTTTAGCTTCAATATACCTATTCACTTCTTTGCACATATATCAGTTCACCACATTGTACTGGTTCACATTTCAGCATATTGTCGGTTCACTCTCCAACATATTGACATCAATGACAACATAATATCATTATGTCAACATACTCAGCACAAATGCCAACAATCTCCCCCTTTGGCATTGATGGCAATATACAAAGATCTCTCTTTCTGCATCACATCTTCTCCCCATTGCTATGGATATCTTCTCTGCTTCACATCTTCTCCCCCTTTGACAACAATGCCAAAGTGGAGGCACAAGATTTCTTGTTCCGCTATGCTGCTCCCCTTGAGGAGTAGCATCCTTCAACACATCAATCCGGAAAAATTTGGACACTGCAATACCTGACTGATGTGGAGTACATACTTTCAGTTCACCTCTTGAAGGGGCAGCACCCCTAATTCACCTCTTAAATAGGTAAATGAAGCCTTTGGTAGAGGCTTGGTGAATATATCTGCTAACTGCTCCTTATTGGAAACATGTTCTAGTACAACCTCCTTGTTTTGAACCTTTTCCCTCAAGAAATGATACTTGAGCTCAAAGTGCTTGGTTCTAGCATGCAAAACTAGATTCTTGGAAATGTTAATTGCACTTGTATTGTTACAAAATATGCTTACTGGTTCAGATACAGGAATTTTGAAGCCATTCAATACATGCTTCATCCAAATAGTCTGGGTGCAGCTCATAAAAGCTACAACATACTCCACTTCTGTTGTAGACTAAGAAATACAACTCTACTTTTTACTCATCCATGAGACCAGTCTATCATCGAGAAAGAATGCACCACCGGTTGTGCTCTTCCAGCCATCTACATTACCAACCCAATCAGCATCTGTGAACACTTTTAGGTTGAAATAATTATTGTATGGATACCATAACCCATAGTCAATAGTTCCCTTCAGATATCTAAGAATCCGCTTGACTGCTAGCAAGTGGGAATCTCTAGGGCTTTGTTGAAACCGAGTGGTAATACCCACTTCATGTGCAATGTCTGGTTTTCTATGCACTACATAATGCAACTTACCAATCATTGATTGGTAATCCTTCTCATTTACCACCGCTGAGTCATCTTCTTTTGATAGCTTACAACCAGTCACCATTGGTGTACCAATTGGTTTACTATCTTCCATGCCAAAGGTCTTCAACACCTCTTTGACATAATTGGACTGAGTAATAAAGATTCCATCTTTGATTTGTTGAATCTATAGTCCAATGAAGAACTTAATCTCCCCTATGAGTGACATTTCAAACTCCTTTTCTATCTCATCAGCAAATTCATGACTCATCTTGTCATCACCTCCAAAGATGATATCATCAACAAATACTTCATAGATCAGAATCTGATCTCCTTCTGATTTCAAGTAGATGTTGCTATCTTCACTTGTTCTTTCAAATCCAATCTTCACAAGATGGGAGTGCAAGCATTCATACCATGCTCTAGGTGCCTACTTCAGTCCATACAAGGCTTTATGTAGCCTACACACCATGTCACTATCTTCTGATAGGGAAAACCCATCTGGTTGATCTATATACACCTCCTCTTCAAGTATTTCGTTTAGGAATGCAGATTTTACATCCATTTGGTATACCTTGAATCCTTTAAAAGTTGCATATGCAAGAAGCATACGAACTCCTTCCAATCTAGCTACTGGGGCAAAGGTTTGTCCATGGTCTTCTCCTTCTTCTTGAGCATATCCTTTACATACTAGTCTAGCTTTGTTCCTTACCACTATTCCATCCTCATTTAGCTTGTTTCTTAAAACCCATTTGGTACCAATGACATTTTTATGCTCCGGTCTAGGTAACAAAGACCATGTACCATTCTTCTCTATCTTGTCAAGTTCCTCCTCCATTGCCTTGATCTAGTCTTCATCTTTATGTGCCTATTTGAATGATTTAGGCTCAAATTCAAAGATCATACAAGAATTCTCTCTGACCTTTCTTCTTGTAAGGATTTCTGCATCCTTATCTCCTATGATCTACTTTGGATCATGATTCAGTTTGACATATCGAGGAATGCTCTTGACTGATTCCTCCTACTTTTCTTCTTCATCCTCATCTTCATCAGCATCAACATCTACTGGTGTAGGAACACTGTTACTGATACTTGGCTGATTAGCAACCGGTTCCTAGAAGGTTGCTACCGATTCATATCTTACTTGCTTACTGTCGGTTTCCTCAGGTTTTCCAAAATTTTCATCAACTCTAACATTGATGCTTTCAACAATTCTCCGAGTCCTATTATTGAAACATTTGAGAGCTTTGCTCTTGGTGGTATATCCTAGGAATATTCCTTCATCACATTTTGCATCGAACTTTCTCTGATGTTCAATTCTCTTGATATAACATCTGCTACCAATCATTCTAAAGTAGCTTACCACTAGTGTCTTACCAGTCCAATACTCATAAGGAGTCTTATCCTTTCCTTTCTTGATGAGTACCTGGTTCATTGTGTATACTGCAGTGCTCACCACTTCTCTCCAAAAAGTGTGAGCAAATTTTCCTTGGATCAACATAGTTCTAGCTGCTTCAACGACAGTCTGGTTGTTTCTTTCTGCTAAGCCATTCTATTGTGGAGTCTGGGGGGTAGACAATTGCCTCTTGATGCCATTCTCTTCACAATATTTGTTGAATTCATCGGAAGTGAATTCCCCTCCTTGATTAGTTCTAAGGTAATTGATTCTTCTACCACTTTCCTTTTCTACCAATGCTCTAAAAGCTTTGAACTTTCCAAAGGCTTCAGACTTGTCCTTCAAGAATGTGGCCCACATCATTCTTGAGCAATCATCTGTAAGAATCATAAAATACCTATCTCCCTACATACTCCTAGTTTTCATAGGAGCACACAAATCAATATGCACAAGATCGAGTAAGTTGTCAGTTGTGAAAGATTTACCTTTGAAAGTTGAGGAAGACATTTTCCCTAGTTGACACTCTCTACACAAAGGATTTTCGAGTTTGCTCAGCACAGGCAATCCTCTAACTGCCTTGGTCTTACTAGCCTTCACAATGTTATCAAAGTTTACATGGTCGAGTCTCCTATGCCATATCCAGCTATCATCAAATTTAGCCATAAGACATGTACTTACATTTGCATTCAGCGAAAATAAGTTACCTTTGGTCTACATATCAGTGACCATCAATTCACCATTCTTTCCTTTGATTTTGCACACACCATTTTTGAATTCCAGAATGAGTCCACTATCATTCAGCTGGGCAACACTCAATAGATTGTGTCTGAGACCTTCCACTTAATACACATTGTTAGCACTGCTCTTTCCATTCAGAAAGATGGACCCTCTTCCTTTAACCATACATGGTGCATCATTACCAAAGCAAACCACACCACCATCATATTCTTCCAAAGATAGAAACTTGCTCCGGTCACCAGTCATATGGTGAGAATAGCCAATATCAATAATCAACTCATTGGAATTATCAAAGCAAGAGACAAGAGCCTTCTTGTCTGACACATCTTCCTTTACTACAAAAAACACAATATCTTCATTCTCTTCATCTTCTGATTCCTCATCTGTGACACCTTCATCAACTATAGCAAAACAGTTTCTCCGGTTTCCTCCTTTGAATTTCTTGAACCTCTCTAGTTTGTCCTTGCTGTCACCATTAGGACAATTTATAGCAATATGTCCTATATGATTACAAGAAAATCATTTCAAAGGGAGCTTACCTCTGTATTTACCAGTTCCTTTAGGAAGATTCATGGCAAGAAGAGCTTCAAATTCCATCAGGATCTCCTCATCATCCATTTCTCTACTCTGTCTTGGTTCACAATTGGTGCTTGCTTCTTTTCCTTTTTTGGATGGTACACTAGAAGCTCTAAAAGCTGATTTAGTCTTTTGAACACTACCATCAAAACTATTTAGCTCATAGGCTATCAACCTTGCAATGATGGAGTCTAGGGATACCTTAGTCTCGTCTATTGATCTCAACTCCTGAATAGTAGCAACCCTTATTGCATAGACTGGTAATAAGGATCTCAGAACTTTGCTTACCATAGTGGAATCTTCCATTTTACCACCTGCATTCTTGATATCTCCAACAATAGTTTTGATCCGTATTCCATACCGTTGAATGGTCTCACCTTCAACCATCCACATGTCTTCAAACTTCCCTCTAAGGCTTTCTTCCTTAGCTTGTTTTACATGCTCATCACTGCCATAGATATTCTAAAGAGTGTCCCATACTTCTTTGGGATTATCTTTATCCTGGACATCAATAAACTCAATGTCAGATAAGCTGTTGATTAGGGATTCCATGACTTGCCCATTCTCCTGTATTTCTCTCTTTTGATCATCGGTGAGAGTACCAGTAGGAATAACAAAAACATTCTCAATATAGCTCCAGTGTTGAGCACCCATACTTGTGATGTAAATCTTCATTCTATCCTTCCAAATTTTGAAGTTATCTCTGTTGAACTTTGGACCTTCTCTCTTCATCATTACAATAGGATCTTTCCCTCAAGTGGTTAAGCTTACAACATAGAGGACCTAGAGGATGCTCTGATACCAATTGATAACTCAATGATGAACAATAAGTACCAAACCGGTACTCAGAGGGGGGGGTGAATCAGTACAGTCACAAAATATTTTCTCAAACCAGTTTGATTGCAAACACTGCAAATGTCTGACAGATAGTAACACCAGTCTAAAACAAAATGCAACTGGTAAGGCTAGGAATGACTGTGACAAGTGTTAACTGGTTAATCACTTAGTTTTCCACTCAACTTAATACTACACTTCTATTTCACCTTTGTGCATGAATAGGTAATCTATCATCAGAAATATAATAATAGCTAGCTAGGCATGTTTAACCTTTACACACAAATCACTCAAATCATCACATGAAAAATACTACACATGACACACAGATTTTTCACGTGGAAACCCAACTGGGAAAAACCACGGTGGGGATGAATACCCATAAGCTTCTTTTGAACTCTTTAGAAGTTTGCTCTGTTAGGAGCCTAGTCCAGTTAAAGATTGTTACAATAGGTTCTGTTAGGAACCGATCCTGTTAGAGATCACCCGGTTAAGGGATGGCCAAATACTCAGTTAAGGGTTAAACCCTGTTAGAGGTTACCTTGTTACAGGATTTCAAGAAATCAATTAGTTTGAGTCACCCTGTTAAAGGATTTACAACAAGCTAATTAAAGATACCCGGTTAAGGGATTTTCCAACTATTGAAGTGGTTAAAGATTAACAGGTATTACAATGATATGATAATAGCACTCAATTCCTAATGCAGATCCGCTTAAGTTCCCTCCTTTTGCACACACACAATGCAGGAATCAATCCTCTTATCTCATCTAGTCTGGAAAGAATCACGTATCTCTTCACCTAGATACACACACACCATTTGCCAACAACCTTAGCATGAAACACAACATCGACCTTATAGGAAACAGATAGGCCGGTAGCATAAACCCTAAACCCTAAACATTTAGGTTAAACAATTTAGGTGGTTCAATCCTGGCCATTAAACACTTTGAATTTGAATACAATGGTCTTGAACAGATCTCGAGACATTCTCCATCTCTCATTCTTCACCACTTTGTGGAAGTGATAACCCATCACACATTCTCCATCGTTTACAGGGATTTCGCACATTCCCAAGGTAGATAAGATCAATCTCCTTCATGCAAGATCCTTTATGTGCACAAGGCTAACATGGCACCATGATCTGATCTTCATTACAATTCTAACTCATCATACGATGTCATCGGTTGAATCACATAGGCTTGGAACACTTCAATCAGAAACCCTTAAGCTAAGACTACCAACCGGTAGTCATAACATTTTAAGTCTTCATAGAGAACATACCATATGTCGGTTCACATTTCGTCATACTAGTTCTCTTGGACAAACACACCACTTCACCTATTGCTCAATATACTAGTTTATATCACTATACCGGTTCACTTTGCCAACTGTTTAGCTTCAATATATTTGTTCACTTCTTTGCACATATAGCGGTTCACCACATTGTACCGGTTCACATTTTAGCAGATTGTTGGTTCACTCTCCAACATATTGACATCAATGACAACATAATATCATCATGTCAACATACTCAACACAAATGCCAACATTAACTTTGGTACAAATCAGAATTTTGTGATGAGTTATGATCAACCAATGGTTGATATTGCATTGTAAATTATTATAATGATCTGATATGATTTGTATTATAATTTCAAGATGTAATTAGGGTTCATTGGCCGACCTAGTTGAGATGTCTATTTAGGATGACATAGTTGATGTTTTATGTGTCAGTGGTATTAGGAGAATGAGTTAAGCCATCTAAAAGAAGATAGAGATCTACTCAAGTGTTGCAGACTATGAAGAATAATTGGATCTGATTTAGCAAGTTGAAAGTGCAAAGTAACATATCACTTTTCACTATTGTTCCTTAATAGTTACAGTAGGATAAATCCCTTAACCAGATAGGTCCTAATAGGCATTTATAACTTAAGTCCCCTAACAAGAAAACTCTCAAAAAGGGTGGTAAATCCTCTCACAAGGTTGATCCTAATAGATCATTAAGGTCCTAACTGGAGTGATAGGTAAATGACTTAATCGGGTGACTCCTAACAGGGTCTGCTCCTAACAGGGCATATTGTAAACTCCTAACAAGGTGTACTTCAAAAGAGTAAAAATTTTAGTGGGTGCCAACTCCCACTGTGGCTTTTCCCATTTGGGTTTCAACATCAAAAAATTATGGTGTTCATGTGTGGAGTTCTTTTCTTGTGGTGTTCATGTTTTATTTGTTGATTACTGGTTAAGACAGGTTATGTTTATTTTTCAGAGATCTTAAAGTAGTTACCAATGTGGATGGTTAATTAGTTGTTGAAGAATTCTAACCAATTAATAAGTTGATAATAGTGTTTGTTTATCTGATATTGAGTTGGTGGTTGATCTGATTAATAAGTGTGCATAAGTGAGAAATTTGTGATGAAGAATTGATTTATGTGCTAACAATTGGTATCAGAGATTTGGTCCTCTATGTGCAGAAATCTTAACCGCTTGAGGAAAAGATTTTGAGGCAGTCAAGATGATGAAGAAAGAGGGTCCTAAGTTCAACAAGGATAACTACAAGATCTAGAAAGATAGAATGAAGATGTACCTAAAAGGTCTTCGTGCATAATACTGGAAACATGTTGAAACAAATATATTGCTCCTACTAATACTCCCTTGACACCAAATGAACTCAAAGAGAAGCAAGAGAACATACAAGCCCTAAAATCTATTGTAAGTACTTTATTTGATTCAGAATATATTGATGTTAAAGGATTGGAGACTACAGGTGAGGTTTGGGAAAAGTTAGAGGCAATCTATGGAGGAGATGAGCATGTACAAAGAAAAAAAGAGGAAAGCTTGAGAGGAAAATTAGATGACATGAGAATACAAGAAGGGGAGAATATTGCATAGTATGGTCAAAGAATTAAAGAATTTGTTGGCAGCATATAAGGTACTGGTGATAAAATTTATGATGATGCAGTGGTAAGTAAAATGCTCAGAACCCTTCAACCTCAGTATGCTATTAGAGTCTTAGCAATCCAAGAACTTAGATCTATTTCAAAGGATAAAGTTAATGTTGACTCTTTAATTTGTAATCTAATTGCTTTTGAGATTATTAGTTTTGACAACAGTGTTACTAAACCTAGTGAATAAGCCTTCAAAGATTTTGTTATCATTTCATCTACTAGAAAAGGAAAAGATGAATGCAAATCAAGTCATGGGGGTAATTGAGGAAGTGAATATAATAAAGATAATGTAATGGAACTTGAGGCACTGTTAGCAAAGAAAGTTTCAAGAGGCACCAGTAATTATAAAGGAAAGATACCCTTGAAATGTTTCTCTTTTAGTAGAATTGGTCATATTGCAGCTAATTTCCCTAATAATGACAAAAAGGAGAAAATTAGAAAGTATAAAGGAAAAGGGAAAAAACAGTGTTATGCTGCAGTGGACAAAGGTGCTATAGATGAAGAGTCTGAAGAATCTGAAGATAATGAAGAGATTGTGTTTGTAGCTATAAAGGAGGAGTTGTCTGATGAGAAGGCACTGGTTTCTCATGTAGAAAACAATGATGAATGGAAATAATGATGAATGGATTATAGATAGTGGTTGTTCACACCACATGACCAGAGACAAAAGTAAGTTTATTACTCTTAATGAATTTGATGGAGGTGATGTTAGATTTGGAAATGACTCTCCCTACATGGTGAAAGGTAAAGGTTCTATTTATTTAAATGGGAAGAGAAATGTTGATGATGTATTTTGGGTTGATGGTCTAAAACATAATCTATTAAGTGTTGGATAGCTCAATGATAAAGATTATTTGCTTAAGTTTAATAGTAGAATCTGCATAATTCTTGGAGGTAATGGTGAACTGATTGCTACTAGGAAGCAAACTAGAGGTAACTTATTTCATTTGAATTCTAATGTCAATAATTGTATGGTTGCAAGAATGGAAGACAAGTGGTTGTGGCACATGAGATGTTGTCATATGAATTTGGATAACTTGGTGAAGGTAAGAAAGTCAAGTGTTGTAAGAGGATTACCACAAATTGTTAAACCGGATAATGTGATTTGTAAAGATTGTCAAATTGGTAAGATGATATCTATTTAATTTAAGAGAAAGAAATGTACATCTGAGAAAATTTTGGATTTGGTTCATACTGATCTTTGTGGCCCTATTAGAACAAAAAGGTATTTTGGCGATAGATATTTCATGCTTTTTACCGATGACTATTCCAAGATAGTGTGGGTTGCATTCTTAAAGGAGAAATTTGAAGATTTTAGTAAATTTAAAACATTCAAAGCTCTAGTTGAGAATGAGACCAGTAAGAACTTGAAATGTTTAAGATTAGACCAAGGAGGAGAATTCACATATGATGAATTTGTTGAGTATTGTGATGAACAGGGTATCAAGAGACATATGTCTTCTCCAAGGACACCACAACAAAATGACAAAGCAGAAAGGATGAACAAAATAATTGTTGATGCTGCTAGAACAATGTTATTACAAGGTAATGTACCTAAGATATTTTGGAGAGAAGCGGTCAGTACTGCAGTCTATACATTAAACTAGATACTTGTGAAGAAAGGCAACAATAAGACACCTTATGAGCTATGGTATGGTAAAAATCCTTGTGTAAGTTATTTTAAAATATTTGGAAGTCAATTTTTTATTAAGAAGGATAACTACACTGAGAAGTTTGACGCAAAATCTGATGAAGGAATTTTTCTTGGTTACTCTTCTAAGAGTAAGGCATATAAATGCTACAATAAGAGAACTAAGAAAATAGTTGAAAATGCTAATGTGAAGGTGGATGATTTATCAAATAAGTTTGAAAGGTACAAGTAGATCAGAACTTGAAAAGGATGATAATAAGGAAAGACTTGTGATCATTGAACCAAAAGCACAAAATAATGATCAACCGATAATTGCAATATTAGGTGCTCAATCGGTAAGCGATGTTAGTGACGAAGATAATATAGATCCAAATAAAGAATCAGAATAAGATGTAGAACCGACACAAGATATACCTAGATATGTCAGATTAATCCACTCATAGGATCATATAATTGGTGATAAGAATGTAGGTGTGCAGACCAAAAGAAAGATTAGAGAAAAATCTTGTTTGATCTCTACAATGGAACCCAAGACAATTAATGAAGCACTGAAAGATGATGATTAGGTGAATGCAATGAATGAATAATTAGATCAAATTGAGAAAAATCAGACATGGTCACTTGTTCCTAGACCGGAGGATAAGAATGTCATTGGAACAAAATGGGTCTTTAGGAATAAATTGAATGAAGAAGGAAAACTTGTAAGAAAAAAAGCAAGGTTAGTCTGCAAAGGATATGGACAGGAATAAGGAGAAGATTATGGTGAAACATTTGCACCAGTTGCTAGGTTAGAAGGTGTAAGGATATTGTTGGCATTTGCTACATATAAAGGTTTAAAAGTCTATCAAATGGATGTCAAGTCATCCTTTTTGAATGGATTCCAAGAAGAAGAGGTATACATTGAACAACTAGATGGTTTTTCCCTAACTGATAATAAAGACATGGTGTGTAAGTTACAAAAATCTTTGTATGGTCTTGGTCAGGCATCGAGATCATGGTATGAGAGACTTAATGCATATTTGATCAATATTCAATTTCAACATACCAGTGAGGACAATATTATATACTTGAAGACTAGTGGAGACAAGATGCTGATTGTAGAAGTATTTGTAGATGACATAATTTTTGGTGGTAATGATGACATGAGTATGAATTTTGCTGATGAGATCAAAAAGGAATTTGAAATATCTCTAATCGGTGAAATAAAGTTCTTTATTGGCTTGCAAGTCCAACAACTAGATGGTGGTATCTTTATTTGTCAAAACAAGTATATCAAAGAAGTGTTGAAGACTTTTGGTATGGAAGAATTCAAACTGGTAGGTACACTGATGTAACAGGCTGCAAATTATCAAAGCAAGATGATTCCCCTACTATTACTAAAAAGGAGTACAGATCCATGATTGGCAAGCTACATTATGTTATTCATAGTAGACCGAATATTGCTCATTTTGTTGGCTTAGTAGCTAGATTTCAAAAGGAACTGAAGGAAAGTCACATGATGGTTGTGAAAAGGATTTTCCAGTATCTCAAAGGAACATTAGACTATGGATTATGGTATCCCTGCAAAGGAGATTTCACTTTAGATGTTTTTACTAATGCAAATTGGGCAGGTAATGTGGATGATAGGAAAAGCACAACTAGTGGAGCTTTTCTACTTGGAGGAAGACTACTAGCATGGACAAGCAAGAAACAGTCATGTGTTTCTCAATCTATAGATGAAGCTAAGTAAGTAGTTGTATCCATGAATTTCATGTAGGCCATATGGATGAGACATATGCTAGAATGACTCAAGATAGATGTCTAAACCATTGACTATCTATTGTGATAACACAAGTGCAATAAATATTTCTAAGAATCCTGTACTTCATGCTAGAACCAAGCACATAGAGTTGAAGTATCATTTCTTAATCGAAAGAGTTTAGGAGAAGCAGGTGAAGATGAAATATGTGAAGAGTAAATATCAGTTAGTTGATATCTTTACTAAACCCTTGCCAAAGACTACCTTTGAGTTTATTAGAGGTAAATTAGGGGTTAGACCCCTACACTGGAAGAACTAAGATGCTGGAGATACATCAATCATGTGGATTTCATGTTTATCTTTCACTAAGGATTGATGAAGATGTGGGATACTCCATAAAGGGAGCATCTCTGATGCAAATTTGATATGGTGATAAAGTTCTAATACAAGCAAAGTCTTGACTTAGTACTCTGATGCAATAATTTGGTGTTATAATTTGATCAACAGAGATGATGGAAGAGGCAACATCAAAATTGAAGAATATTGATGCATTTTCACCTTTTCCATTGCTATCAAAGGGGGAGAAGAAAAGAAAATTCAGATATGAGAGAAGTTGATGATCAGCCTTGACAAGAAATGTAATCTATCAGAAAGGCGGAGAAGAAGAAGATCAGATATGAGAGAAGACAAAAGGAGAATCAACAAGTGATGTGTTACTGACAAGAAAGTTGCAGTCAAGTTGCAAATGATTAGCATATATGATCACTCTGATTATATATCTAATTGGTTTTTCCATCAATACCAAAGGAGGAGAATGCTAACATGATTGGCATAATTGATGCAGATGACATGGTGATGGATGGCTATACCAGTAGAGGAAAGAAGACATGATCAATTACTTGTGTTGTCATTGATGGAAACTAGTGTCAATCGATGTTTGATGATGTTTATAGGTGGTTTTTGATGTTTTATTTGTTGGCTAACCGATTTGGTCTATGGAGTTAGAGTTTGACAGTTTGACAGGGTTTACCGACAAGACTGCAAATTAAGACTTCAACTAGTAAAGTAGAGAAATTTTGATCGAATCGGGTAATTGGTGATTATTGGTGACTTGTTGTTTGAAACATAAGCTTTTATGATGGATTTATGTATGTGATCAGAACCACATCTTGTGATAATTAACAAAAGGCATGTTTTGAATTTCTGATGAAGTTGTGCTAGGGTTTTTGTAGGGTTTAAGGATTGGTTATGAAATCACTCAACCAGTAAGGATTTTTGTTATGATAGTGATTATACATGACTAAGGTAACATAGCATAACTTGCGAAGAAGAAGTAAATGTTTTTTTCACATGATTCAAGGAAGAATTTCTTGGGAAACAATGAAACACTTAATGGAGTGTTTTGAGGTTTTGACTTTGGTACAGATTGGATTTTTGTGATGAGTTATGATCAATCAATGGTTGATATTGCATTGCAAATTGTTGTAATGATCTGATATGATCTGTATTGTAATTTCAAGATGTAATTAGGGTTTATTGGCCGACCTAGTTGAGATATCTATTTAGGACGACATAGTTGATGTTTTATGTGTCAGTGGTATTACGAAAATGAGTTAACCCATCTCAAAGAAGATAGAGATCTTCTTGAGTGTTGCAAGCTGTGAAGCATAATTGGATATGATTTAGCAAGTTGAAAGTGCAAAGTAATAGATCACTTTTCACTATTATTCCCTAATAGTTACAACAACATAAATCCCTTAATTGGGTAGGTCCTAAAAGGCCTTTATCACTTAAGGCCCCTAACAGGGTAGCTCTCAAAAAGGGTGGTAAATCCTCTCACAAGGTTGATTGTAATAGTGATAACACAATGATCAATAGTGAGTACCAAACTGGTACTGAGAGGGGGGAGGTGAATCAGTATAGGTACAAAAACTTTTCCTGAACCGGTTTGATTGCAGACTGTAAACTACTGGCAATCCCTAACACCGGTCTAAACCAGATTACTACTGATTAAACACAGTGCAACTATGAAAGACATGAACCGGTCAATTTTCTTAGCTTTCCATACTCCCTCATTTCCACTTTGTCCTTATGCATAAATAGATAATCTATCATCAGAGATACAATGATTTACCACTAAACAAGAAATAACAAAACATCACATGAAAGAGGCATCACACATGACACACATTTTTTTTCATGTGGAAACCCAACTAGGAAAAACCACGATGGGGATGAATACCCACAAGCTATTTTTGAACTCTTTAGAAGTCCGCTCTGTTAGGAGCTAGGTCCTGTTAAAGACTGTTACATCAGGTTCTATTAGGAATCGATCCTGTTAGGGATCACCCAGTTAAGGGATGGCTAGAATACCCAATTAAGGGTTAAACCCTATTAGAGGTTACCTTGTTAGAGGATTTTATGAACTCAATGGCTTTGAGTCACCCTGTCAAAGGATTTACAGCAAGCTAGTTAAAGCTACCCTGTTAAGGGATTTTCCAACTGTTGAAGTGGTTAGAGATCAACAGGTATCACAATGATCTGGTAATAGCACTCAATGCCAATGTAGATCCACTTTAGTTCCTTCCATCTGCACACACACTATGCAGGTATCAATCCTCTCAACTGGTCTGGCAAGAATCATGTATCTTTGCACATAGATACACACACAACATTTGCCAACAACTTCAACATTTAACACAACATCGACTTTATAGGAAACGGATAGGTCGGTAACATAAACCCTAAACCCTAAACACTTAGGTTGAGATTTTTAGCCGGTTCAATCCTGACCATTGAACACTTTGCATTTGAATACAATGGTCTTGAACAGATCTCAAGACATTCTCCATCATTCGTTATTCACCGCTTCTTGGAGGTGATAACCCATCATGCGTTCTCCATCATTTGTAGACTTTGCACATTCCCAAGGTAGATAGGATCAATCTCCTTCATGTGCATGAGGATAACATGGCAGCATGATTTGATCTCCATTACAATGCTAACTCATCACACAATGCCATCGGTTGAATCACACAGGCTCGAAATACTTCAACCGGAAACCCTAAAGCTGAGACTACCATCTGGTAGTCATACCATATTTAAGCCTTGATAAAAAAACATTCCATATGCTAGTTCCCCTTTCAATATACCGGTTCACTTGAAGAAACATTTCGCTTCACTGTTTCAGATATACTAGTTCTCAACAGTATATTGGTTCACCTTGTTAGTTGCTTGGCATCAATTTACCGGTTCCCTTTTTAGCATATTGACATCAATGACAACACAATATCATCATGTCAACATACTCTATTGATATGCCAACAATCTCCACCTTTGGCATTGATGGCAATATACAAAGATGTTTGCATCACATCTTCTCCGCTTCACATCTTCTCCCCCTTTGACAACAATGCCAAAGTGGAGGCACAAGCTTCCCTGTTCCACTATGCTGCTCCCCCCTAGGAGTAGCATCCTTCAACACATCAATCCTAAAAAGATATAGCAAAGTAATATCTAATTGATGTGGAGCACAAACCTTTAGATTACCTCTTGAAGGGGTAGCACCCCCAATTCACCTCTCAGATAGGTAAAAGTAGCCTTCGGTAGAGGCTTGGTGAATATGTCTGCTAACTGCTCCTTACTGGAAACATGTTCCAATACCACCTCTTTGTTCTGAACCTTTTCCCTCAAGAAATGATACTTGAGTTCAAAGTGCTTGGTTCTAGCATGTAAAACTGGATTCTTGGAAATGTTAATTGCACTTCTATTGTCACAGAATATACTTACTGGTTCAGATACATGAAATTTGAAACCATTCAATAGATGCTTCATCCAAATAGTCTGGGTGCAGTTCATATAAGCTACAACATACTCTACTTTTGATGTAGACTGAGAGATACAACTCTCTTTTTACTCATCCATGAGACCAGTCTACGACCGAGAAATAATGCACCACCGGTTGTGTTCTTCTAGTCATCTACATTACCAGCCCAATCAGCATCTGTGAACACTTTCAGGTTGAAATCATTATTGTTGGTATTTTGGTATGGTTTTGTCATTGATGTCAACACCTACTAAAACACTAGCACTTTGGAGATCCAGCAGCATTCACCGACAAGCAAGTAAGTATTGCACAGTTACTGGTATATGGTACACCGACAAAATGTAATGATCACCGACACTTGGAAAGATATGGAAAACACTTGGTAATATTGAAGACATCATGTGGACATCTCGTCTTAATGAATAAATCATTGGTATATTCATATTTGCATATTTTCTTTTACCGACAAATAGGTCCAAGGATATCCAGGGTTACACCAACAGGTTTATCTTTTCCAGATCAGCACGACATACTATGAAGATGATTAATTATTGTTGTAAATGCATTAAGCCTACATGTTCAATCGGTTATTGCATTGGATATTATATTGTTTGTAAAATATTTTTATTGTAATATCTTGTAGATCCAACCTACTAAAATTGGTCTTAGGTTATGGTATAAATGTAAGATCTTATTTGTAAGATCAAGTGTGGAATGCGAAAAAGAATTGTGTGAAGGTATATGCGAGATTAAGCAGAGAAAAAGACATAGACATCATTTGAAGGTGAAGCTAGGTTTTTGTGAAAGCATATCAACATTACACCGGTACTGAATCCAGCATATGAAGATGCTATTTTGAGCAGTACATTCTCATTGGATTTAACCATCCAATTGTAGTCAGCGTGACTCCCATTTTGTGATTGAGCAGTAAGCTCTAAGTGCTTGGCCTTTCTGCATGTGCAGACCCCATTTATGTACACTTACTATCTACAGTAGTATCATCTAATTGTGGATAAGGTTTCCCACTATGGTTTTTCCCCTTACAAGGTTTCCATGTACAAATATTGGTGTTATGTGTTGTGGATGACTTTGTGTTTATCTTTCATGCACTAATCTTTACCAGTATAGAAATTAACTGTTAAAACTGTCTATCGGCATACTTAACTAGTTTACCGATATTAAGCATTAAGTTGGTTAACTTGTTTTTGGTTTGAATTTATTTGACAACTAATTCACCCCCCCCCTCTCAGTTGTCCCTAGGACCTAACAATTGGTATCAGAGCTTAGTCCTCTTTTGCAGAAGTTTAACAACTTGAGGAGATCCAATGTCTACTAACTATTTCAGGAAGGACAGTCCTAAACTTGATGGAACCAACTATGGCATATGGAAGATCAGAATGGAGACACATCTGAATTGCATTGGAAAGGACATTTGGGATGTTACAAAGAATGGTTATACTGCTGCTGTACCAGGTCAGCCCAGTCCAACTAACTTGACTAAAGATGAAGAAAATGATTGCAAAGCAAGAGAAGCACTTCTAAGTGCATTATCAGATCAACAAATCATGGGACTATCAGATAGGTCTACTGCTTAAGCTATTTGGGATCATTTGGAAACACTGAATGAAGGAGATTCCATAGTCAAAATTGCAAAACTTGAAAGCTTCCGGGTCAAGTATGAACATCTGAAAATGGAAGAAGATGAAAGGATTTCTGCTTTTATGGAAAGAGTAAATGAAATTGTTTTGGGTATTAAATATTGTGGAGGAACCTTAAGTGAGGATGAAATTGTTTCAAAACTTTTAAGAGGATTGCCACCGGTATATAAAATGAAGGTTGCTGCTATAAATGAGTTAAGAACAATGCCTAATACATCAATAACTAGGGATACATTGACTGGGAAACTTTCAGCTTTTGAAATTGAAGAATTTGGTCTTGTTGCTACTATTAAGACAAATTTGGCCTTTAAAGCATCAACATCATTTGCTCGATCATTTTACAAATCTGATTGGAAAGCCTTTTATGCAAAAGAACTTGAAGAACATGAAGCACTATTTGCAAGGAAAATGCATAAAGGTCCAGTTGGAAGTAAGTATGAAGGTAAAACACCCTTTAAATGTTTTAACTACAATAAGATTGGTCATATGGCTTTGAGATGCCCTGATAAACATGCTAGACTAAGAGAAGAAGCTAGAAGAACATACAAGCCTAACCCTAAATATCAGAGATATAGATTTAAAAAGAATAAAGACAAATCTTGTTACATTGCTGATGAAGGTGTGACTGATGATTTTGATGAGGATCCAATAGCCAATGGATAGGTTTTTGTTGCTATAACAGAATATCAATCAGTACCTACTACTCAACCAGTAGAACAAGCCCTAGCAGCTAAAGTTGAAGTAAAGGATGAATGGATCATTGACTCAGGATGCTCACATCATATGACAGGAGACAAAGGTAAATTCTTGAACTTTCAAGAATACAATAGCAGTTTAGTAAGATTTAGAGATGACAAAGCTTGTTCAATCAAAGGTAAGGGTACAATATCTCTTGATGGTAAGCATAACACTGACAATGTCTACTATGTTGAAGGATTAAAGCATAATCTTTTAAGTGTTGGTCAATTAGTTGAGAAAGGATTTCAGTTACAATTTAAGAATGGAAAATGCAAAATCATGAATAGAACTGGTTTAGAAATTGCAACTGGTAATCAGATTAGAGGTAATATCTTTCATTTGAATAACAGTGAAAAGACATGCTTGATTGCACATATAGATGAAAGTTGGTTATGGCATAAGAGACTCTATCATGTAAACTTTGATTGCATGGTAAAGATCAGTACTACTAAGGCAGTTAGAGATTTGCCTAAAATTGTCAAACCTCAGAATACAATATGTAAGGAATGTCAATTTGGAAAACAAGTTAGAGCTACTTTCAAAAGTATTCCAAAAATATCCAATAATGCTCTTGATTTGATTCACACTAATTTATGTGGTCTAGCTAGAACTAAAAGCTTACAAGGTGATAGATATTTCATGCTAATCATTGATGACTATTCTAGAATGTGTTGCGTTACTTTTTTCAGAGAAAACTTAGAAGAACTTGGAAAGTTCAAACTATTCAAAGCAATGGTTGAAAATGAAACCGGTAAGAAAATCAAATGTTTAAGATTAGATCAAGGAGGAGAATTCACATCTAAGGAATTTAATACATTATGTGAAGTGAATGGAATCAGAAGACAACTATCAGCACCTCGAACACAACAGCACAATGGAGTTGTTGAAAGGAAAAACATAACTATCTTGGATGCAGCAAGAAGTATGTTATTAGAAGCTAACCTACCACATGTGTATTGGAGAGAAGCAGTCAGTACATCAGTCTATACATTCAACAAAGTTCACATCAAAGGTGAAACTGGTAAGACCCCTCATGAACTATGGTTTGGTAATACTCCTACTCTTAAGTATTTCAGAATCTTTGGAAGTAAATGTTATATCAAAAGAGATGAGTATATTGGAAAATTTGATCCTAGAAGTGATGAAGGAATATTTCTTGGTTATTCATCTAAGAGCAAGGCATATAGATGTTTTAAAAAAAGATTACAAAAAATTGTTGAGAGTACAAATGTAAAGATTGATGAACAATTCAGAGGAACTTCAAGGTATATAGACTCTGAACTAGCAACTGAAATTTTGACAAATGAAACTACACTAAATCCACCAGTACAGAATGAAGATCCAGCTACCCTGGTACCATCTGAGGATTCCACAGTAATTGAAGAAAAACATCCAACAAAGACACCCCAGTATGTAAGATTGAATCATTATGAAGAATAGATAATTGGAAACAAGTTTAAAGGAGTTATGACAAGAGGAATATTGGAAAATGAAGAGGTATGTCTTATTTCTCAAATTGAACCATCATCTATTAACGAGGCATTTGAAGAAATTTTGGATTAAAGCTATGGAAGAAGAATTAGAACAAATTGAGAAAAATAACACTTGGACATTAGTTCCCCGACCTAAAGATAAAAATGTAATTGGAACCAAATGGGTATTCAGAAACAAACTTAATGAAGATGGTAAGGTTATCAAAAATAAAGCAAGACTAGTGTGTAAGGTATATTCTCAGAAGGAAGGAGTTGATTACAAATGAAACCTTTGTACCGGTAGCTAGAATTGAGGCAGTCATATTATTATTGGCTTTTGCAGCACACAAGAACTACAAAGTTTATCAAATGGATATTAAATGTGCATTTTTGAATGGAGATCTTGAAGAGGAAGTCTATATTGAACAACCTGATGGATTTTCTTTGACAGATGACAATGATATGGTTTGCAGGTTAAGAAAAGCTCTGTATGGATTAAAACAAGCTCCAAGAGATTGGTATGCAAGATTGGATAAGTATCTTTTAAAGATTGGTTTTACTAAAGGAAACGCAGACAACAATTTATATTACAAAATAACTAATGATGACATCTTGATTATAGAAGTATTTTTTGATGATAATCTTTGGAGGAGAAGATGGATTATGTAAGGAATTTTCTATTAAAATGCAACAAGAATTTGAAATGTCTATGATTGGAGAAATAAAATTCTTTTTAGGATTACAGATTTCACAGACTGATAAAGGTATATTCTTGAGTCAATCCAAGTACCTAAAAGAGTTACTAAAGAAATTTGGGATGGAGAACTCTAAACTGGTAAGCACACCTATGACTACAAATGACAAATTATCTCAAAGGGGTGAATCTACACCTGTTAATCCAACTAGATACAAATCTATGATAAGAGTTTTACTATATTTAACACAAACCAGACCTAATATTATGAATGCATTATGTATTGTTTCAAGATTTCAAAGTAATCCTAGAGAAAATCATGAATCAGCAGTAAAAAGGATTTTCCGGTACTTACAAGGCACTATAAATATTGGATTATGGTATCCTAGAGATGAAAATTTTAATCTATGTGCATACACAGATGCAAATTGGGTAGGAGATGTGGATGATAGGAAAAGCACCACTGGTGGAGCATTCTTTCTTGGAAAAATATTAGTTTCTTGGTTGAGTAAGAAACAAAGTTGTACATCTTTATCAACAACAAAATCAGAATATGTTGCAGCGGCAACTAATTGTACACAGGTACTATGGCTTAAGCAAATGTCGAAAGACATAAAGGTAAAATGCAAGGAACCTATTACTATCTATTGTGATAACACTGCAGCAATTGATATATCTAAGAATCCAGTACTAATTCTAAAACAAAACATGTTTCTATCAAACTGAATTTTCTAAGGGAAAAAGTTGAAGCAAAGGAGATAAAACTAGTTTATGTGAATACTAAAGAACAACTTGCAGATATTTTTACAAAACCTTTGCCTAAGGAGACTTTTGAATATCATAGAGATCAGCTTGGAGTCATACCACCATTAGTAGAGACTTAAGAAATTGATGTTTGTCATCAACCGACAGAATTAACAGGCAAATTTTTTATTTTGGTCTTTGATGAGAAAGCTACTTCTCAGGGGGAGTAGTTGGTATATTGAATTGATTGGTATTTTGTATATGAACTTGGTTTTGTTGTAACTTTGGCATATGATGTCAAAGGGGGAGAGATTGGTATGGAAAAACTTTAAAAAACACAAAAACTTTGAAAAACACAAGGAAAACACATGTTGCTCCTAGGGGGAGAGATTGTTGTTTGGGAGAGATTATTACTCTCTATATGTATTTTGATTTCTGGTTATGATCCTTTTGGAGATTGTTGGTTTTTGGTATTTGGCATTTGGCATTTTTGTTTTGGCACTTTGATGGTTTTTCCATCTTGTGTTGCCATCAATGCCAAAGGGGGAGATTGTTGGTATTTTGGTATGGTTTTGTCATTGATGTCAACACCTACTAAAACACTAGCACTTTGGAGATCTGACAGCATTCACCGGAAAGCAAGTAACTATTGCACAACTACTGGTATATGGTACACCGATAGGATATAATGATCACCAACACTTGGAAAGATATGGAAAACACTTGGTAATATCGAAGACATCATGTGGACATCTTGTCTTAATGAATTAATCATTGGTATGTTCATATTTGCATATTTGCTTTTACCAGCAAATAGGTCCAGGGTTATCTCGGATTACACTAACAGGTTTATCTTTTCCAGATCAACACAACATACTATGAAGATGATTAATTATTATTGTAAATTCATTAAGCCGACATGTTCAATCGGTTATTACATCAGATATTATATTGTTTGTAATATGTTTTTATTGTAATATCTTGTAGAGCCGACCTACTAAAATTGGTCTTAAGTTATGGTATAAATGTAAGATCAAGTGTGGAATGGAAAAAATAATTGTGTGAAGGTATATGCGAGATTAAGAAGAGCAATACACGCAGACATCATTTGAAGGTGAAGCTAGGTTTTTGTGAAAGCATATCAACATTACACCGGTACTGAATCCAACATATGAAGATGCTATTTTGAGCAGTACATTCTCATTGGATTTAGCCATCCAATTGTAGTCAGTGGGACTCCCATTTTGTGATTGAGTAGTAAGCTCTAAGCGCTTGGCCTTTTTGCATGTGCAAACCCCATTTATGTACACTTACTATTTGCAGTAGTATCATCTGATTGTGGGTAAGGTTTCCCACCATGGTTTTTCCCCTTACAGGGTTTCCACATACAAATATTAGTGTTATGTGTTGTGGATGACTTTGTGTTTATGTTTCATGTACTAATATTTACCGGTATAACAATTAACTATTAAAACTATCTACCCGCATACTTAACTGGTTTACCAGTATTAAGCATTAAGTTGGTTAAGTTGGTTTTGGTTTGAATTTATTTGACAAATGATTCACCCCCCCCCCCCTCTCAGTTGTCCCCGGGACCTAAAAATTATTGTATGGATACCATAATCCATAGTCAATAGTTCCCTTCAGATATCTAAGAATCCGCTTGACTGCTACCAAGTGAGATTCTCTTGGGCTTTTCTGAAACTAAGCGGTAATACCCACTGCATGTGCAATGTCTGGTCTGCTATGCACCACATAATGCAACTTACCAATCATTGATCTGTATTCCTTCTCATTTACCAATGCCGAGTCATCTTCTTTTGATAGTTTACAACCGGTCACCATTTGTGTACCAACCAATTTACTGTCTTCCATGCCAAAGGTCTTCAACACCTCTTTGACATACTTGGACTGAGTAATAAAGATTCAATTTTTCATTTGTTGAATTTGCAGTCCGATGAAGAACTTAATCTCCCCTATGAGTGACATTTCAAACTCCCTTTTCATCTCATCTGCAAAGTCATGACTCATCTTTTCATCTCTACCAAAGATTATGTCATCAACAAATACTTCGCAAATCAGAATCTGATCTCCTCCCGATTTCAAGTAGATATTGCTATCTTCACCTATTCTTTCAAATCCAATCTTCACAAGATGGGAATGCAAGCGTTCATACCATGCTCTTGGTGCCTGCTTCACTCCATATAAGGCTTTATGTAGCCTACACACCATGTCACTATCTTTTGATAGGGCAAACCCATCTAGTTGCTCTATATACACCTCCTCTTCAAGTATTCCATTTAAAAATGCAGATTTTACATCCATTTGGTATACCTTGAATCCTTTAAAAGTTGGAAATGCAAGAAGCATACAAACTCCTTCCAATCTTGCTACTGGAGCAAAGGTTTCTCCATAGACTTCTCCTTCTTCTTGGGCATATCCTTTACATGCTAGTCTGGCTTTGTTCCTTACCACTGTGCCATCCTCATTTAGCTTATTTCTGAAAACCCATTTGGTTCCAATGATATTTTTATATTTTGGTCTGGGTACCAAATACCATGTACCATTCTTTTCTATCTGGTCAAGTTCCTCCTCCATTGCCTTGATCCAGTCTTCATCTTTATGTGCCTCTTTGAATGATTTAGGCTCAAATTCAGAGATCATACATGAGCTTTCTCTGACCATTCTTCTTGTGAGAATTCCTGCATCTTTGTCTCCTATGATTTGCTTTGGATCATGATTGAGTTTGACATACCTAGGTATGTTCTTAACAACTTCCTCTTGTTTTTCTTCATCATCCTCATCTTCATCAGCATCAGCATCTACCGGTGTAGGAGCACAATTACTAGTACTGGGTTGATTTGCAACCGGTTCGCAGAAAGTTACTACCGGTTCATCTGCTACTTTCTTACTCTCAATTCCCTTCGATTTCTGAGAGTTTTCATCAACCCTAACATTGATGCTTTCAACAATTCTTTGAGTTCTATTATTGAAACATTTGAGGGCTTTACTTTTTGTGGAATATCCTAGGAATATTCCTTCATCACATTTTGCATCGAACTTGCTCTGATGTTCACTCCTCTTGATATAGAATTTGCTATCAAATACTCTAAAGTATCTTACCACAGGTGTCTTACCAGTCCAGTACTTATAAGGAGTCTTATCCTTTCCTTTCTTGATGAGTACTCGGTTCATTGTGTAGAATGCAGTGCTCACCGCTTCTCTCCAAAAGGTGTGAGTGCCCTTTCCTTGGATCAACATGGTTCTAGCCGCTTCATCCATAGTCTGATTGTTTCTCTCTACTAGGCCATTCTACTGTGGAGTCTGGGGGGCAGACAATTTCCTCTTGATGCCATTTTCTTCACAATATTTGTTGAATTCACTGGAAGTGAATTCCCATCCTTGATCAATTCTAAGGCATTTGATTCTTCTACCACTTTCCTTTTCTACCAGTGCTCTAAAAGCTTTGAACTTCCCAAAGGCTTCAGACTTGTCCTTCAAGAATGTGACCCACATAATTCTTGAGCAATCATCTGTAAGAATCATAAAATACCTATCTCCCTGCACACTCCTAGTTTTCATAGGACCACACAAATCAGTATGCACAAGATCAAGTAAGTTGTCAGCAGTGAAAGATTTACCTTTAAAGGTTGAGGAAAACATTTTTCCCAGTTGACATTCTCTATACAAAGGATTTTCCGGTTTTCTCAACATCGACAGTCCTCTAACTGCCTTGATCTTACTGGGCTTTACTGTGTTATCAAAGTTTACATGGCAGAGTCTCCTATGCCATATCCAGCTATCATCAAACTTAGCCATAAGACATGTACTTATATTTGCATTTAGCTAAAATAAGTTACCTTTGGTCTGCATACTAGTGGCCATTAGTTCACCATTCTTTCCTTTTATTTTGCACACTCCATTTTTGAATTCCAGAGTGATTCTATTGTCATTCAGCTCAGCAACACTCAATAGATTGTGTCTAAGACCTTCCACCTAATACACATTGTCAGCACCGCTCTTTCCATTTAGAGAGATGGACCGTCTGCCTTTGACCATACATGGTGCATCATTACCAAAACAAACCACACCACCATCATACTCTTCCAGAGATATAAACTTGCTCTGGTTACCGGTCATAAGGTGAGAACAACCACTGTCAATAATCCACTCATTGGAATTATCAAAGCGGGAGACAATTACCTTCTTGTCTGACACATCCTCCTTGACTGCAACAAACACAATATCTTAATTTTCTTCATCTTTTGATTCCTCATCTGTGACACCTTCATCAATTGCTACAAAATAGTTTCTCTGGTTTCCTCCTTTGAATTTCTTGAACCTTTCTATTTTGTCCTTGTTGTCACCATTAGGACAATTTATAGTGATGTGTCCTATCTGGTTACAAGAGAAGCATTTCAAAGGAAGCTTACCTCTATATTTTCCACTTCCCTTAGGAAGTCTCTTGGCAAGAAGAGCTTCAAATTCCATCAAAATCTCCTCATCATCCATTTCTCTGCTTTGTCTTGGTTCACCGCTAGTGCTTGCTTCTTTTCCTTTTCTGGATGGTGCAACAGATGCCCTAAAAGATGATTCAGTCTTCTGAACACTGACATCAAAAATATTTAGCTCATAGGCTATTCATTTTGCAATGATGGAGTCTAGGGATAACTTAGTCTTGTCTATTGATCTCAACTCCTAAATAGCAGCAACCCTTATTGCATAGACCGGTAATAAGGACCTCGAGACTTTACTAATAATAGTAGAATCTTCCATTTTCCCTCCTACACTCTTGATGTCTCCAATAATAGTCTTCATTCTTATTCCATATTGTTGAATGGTCTCACCTTCAACCATCTACATGTCTTCAAACTTCCCTCTAAGGCTTTCTTCCTTAGCTTGTTTTACATACTCATCACCGCCATAGATATTCTCAAGAGTATCCCATAGTTCTTTGGGATTTTCTTTATCCTGGACATCGATAAACTCAATTTCAGATAAGCTATGGATTAGGGCTTCCACGACTTTCCCATTCTCCTTGATCTCTCTCTTTTGATCATCAGTGAGAGTACCAGTAGGAATAGCATAGGTATTTTCAACATAGCTCTAGTGTTGACTACCCATGCTTCTGATGTATATCTTCATTCTATCTTTCCATATTTTAAAATTGTCTCTGTTGAACTTTGGACCTTCCCTCTTCATCATTACAATAGGATCTTTCCCTCAAGCGGTTAAGATTACAACACAGAGGACCTAGAGGGTGATCTAATACCAATTGATAACACAATGATGGATAGTGAGTACCAAACCGGTACTAAGAGGGGGGGGTGAATCACTACAGGTACAAAAAAATTTCCTGAACCGGTTTGATTGTAGACTGTAAACTACTGGCAATCCCTAACACCGGTCCAAACTAGATTACTATCCGTTAAATACAGTGCAACTATGAAAGACATGAACTGGTCAATTTTCTTAGCTTTCCATACAACCTACTCCCTCATTTCCACTTTTTCCTTACGCATAAATAGATAATCTATCATCAGAGATACAATGATTTACCACTAAACAAGAAATAACAAAACATCACATGAAAGAGGCATCACACATGACACACATATTTTTTCACATGGAAACCCAACTGGGAAAAACCACGGTGGGGATGAATACCAATAAGCTATTTTTGAACTCTTTACAAGTCTGCTCTGTTAGGAGCCAGGTCCTGTTAAAGACTATTACATCAGGTTCTGTTAGGAACCGATCCTATTAGGGATCACTCAGTTAAGGGATGGCTAGAATACCCGGTTAAGGGTTAAACCATATTAGAGGTTACCTTGTTAGAGGATTTTATGAACTCAATGGCTTTGAGTCACCATGTCAAAGGATTTACAGCAAGCTGGTTAAAGCTACCCTATTAAGGAATTTTCCAACTATTGAAGTGGTTAGAGATCAACAGGTATCACAATGATCTGGTAATAGCACTCAATTCCAATGCAAATCCAATTTAGTTCCTTCCTTCTGCACACACACTATGCAGGTATCAATCCTCTCAACTGGTCTGGTAAGAATCACGTATCTCTGCACATAGATACACACACAACATTTTCCAACAACTTCAACATGAAACACAACATTGACCTTATAGGAAACAGATATGTTGGTAACATAAACTCTAAACCCTAAACACTTAGGTTGATAAGTTTAGTCGGTTCAATCCTGACCATTGAACACTTTGCATTTGAATACAACGATCTTGAACAGATCTCAAGACATTCTCCATCATTCATTCTTCACCGCTTCTTAGAGGTGATAACCCATCACGTGTTCTCTACTGTTTGTAGAGACTTCGCACATTATTGAGGTAGATAGGATCAACCTCCTTCATGTAAGATCCTGCACATGCACGAGGCTAACGTGGCATCATGGTCTGATCTCCATTACAATGCTAACTCATCACACAATGCCATCAATTGAATCACACAAGCTCGAAATACTTCAACTAGAAATCCTGAAGCTATGACTACCAACCGGTAGTCATACCATATTTTTAATCCTTGATAAAAAAACATTCCATATGCTAGTTCCCCTTTCAATATACTAGTTCACTTGAACAAATAGTCCGCTTCATTGTTTCACATATACCGGTTCTCGAGAGTATATCGGTTCACCTTGTCAGTTGCTTGGCATTAATTTACCGGTTCACTTTTTAGCATATTGGCATCAATGACAACATAATATCATCATGTCAACATACTCTGTTCATATGCCAACAAACAGATCATTAAGCTCCTAGCTGGAGTGATAGGTAAATCCCTTAACCGGGTGACTCCTAACAGGGTCTTCTCCTAACTGGACATATTGTAAGCTCCTAACAAGGTGTACTTCAAAAGAGTACAAATTTTAGTGGGTACCAACTCCCACCATGGCTTTTCCTATTTGGGTTTCCACATCAAAAAAATTATGGTGTTCATTTGTGGAATTCTTTTCTTGTGGTGTTCATGTTTTATTTCTAATTACAGGCTAAGACAGGTTATGTTTATTTTTCAGAGATCTTAAAGTGGTTATTAATATTGATGGTTAATTGGTTGTTGAAGCATTCTAACCAATTAATAAGTTGGTAATAGTGTTTGTTGATCTGATATTGAGTTGGTGGCTAAACTGATTAATAATTTTGAATAAGTGAGAAATCTGTGATGAAGAATTGATTTATGTGGTTAATGTGTTCTGATTTGTAATAAGTTTATTTTAGAGTTGAAAGTTCCAGCTATTGTTAATACTGATTCACCCCCCCTCTCAGAATTAATTGGATCCTCATTGTATTAATAATGTCATCTCTCTTGGTTTATTAACAACAACTTTCTTGGACCAAACGTCAACTCTCTTGGTCTAAACTTTAGCTCTTCTAGTCCAAATGTTAGCTCTCTTGGTCTAAACGTCAACTCTCTTAGTCCAAACGTTATCTCTCTTAGTCCAAACATCAACTCTCTTGGTTTAAATATCATCTCTTTTGGTCTAAAAAACAACTCTCTTGGGTTGAATGTCAAATTACTCATGTTTCAACACTACATCTTCTAGTTTGCACTCGCTAGGTCTAAACATCAGTCATCTGAGTATGAAAATCAAAAAGTTGGGTCAAAATAACAATCTCCTAAGTTCAAACACCCAATTTGTTGAGTCTATATATCATTGTTTTGAACTTTAGAGTTACTGCATTGCAAAATAGCTTTTCTGGTATGTTTCTCAATATTTTTGGTCAATATAGCAGCATCTCTAGTCAGTTTGTCAACATCTCTGGCTAGTATAGCAGTGTTTCTAGTAATTTTTGTCAGTATAGCAACATTTCTAGTCAGTTTGTCAGTGTTTCTGGTTAGTATAGCAATGCTTCTGGTCATTTTCTCATCATTCCTGGTTAGTATAGCAACATTTCTAGTTATTTTGTCAGTGTTTATGGTAACTACACCAAAATCAGAAAACAAAAATAACCCATTTCTTAGATAGTCAAACATAGAGATTAGGTCATCTTCTTGGGTCACTCAGTTAAGTTATCTTCTATCAAAATAGATTTGAAGCTAGACACACTAAGGTTCTCAAATATTCATTTCCAACAAGTTCAAGATCTAACATCTCAAAGTGCATCATCACATTTTCTTTGATAAACTGATCATTCAAACATAGTTTCTCATCAGGATCTATCATCCTTTATCAAAAAAATACAATGCTTGATCAAATTAACCTCATTCTCTATCATAGGATATATCGTTCTTATTGAACTTGGTCATATCAAATATCACAAATTTGCACTCTAAACTAAGATCGAAAAACTTGCAAAACTCACAAATACTTGAGTGACCATTTGGTGTCTTATCAATCAATCATATTTACCTCAACAATTAATCACTTATTGAGATGCATTATAGAAAATTGAAACCTCGCAAAATATTCAGAACATGTGTATACCTGTTTTAACCAGGGCTCAGAGATGAAAGATCAAGGAAACATAAATAGAAACACTTGAAATGACAGAAGATCATGAGGAGATAGCACAAGGAAATTAAATACAAGAAGATGAGGTAACTGATCAAAACATCAGCGAAATCAAACAAGATCCTTAATTTGAAAAATTCATGGAGAAAATATTGAAGGGTGAAAAAAAAAAAATACTTCCTAATGTTAGCAAAGTCTAGTGCTAAACTTCTCCAAGATTTTGACGTAAATGATTTAAGACAAAGGGGATGATCAAGTGACATTTGCAATGACAATGAGCAAAATGAAGAAATTTTCAATCACAAGAAGGATGACACAAGAATTCCTAATGATACAATAACCCATGAGGATGCACGAAAACGAATGAGTACACACGAAGACCTAACGATGACATAAGAAGGGATCATGATGATACAAGGAGAAATTGTGTTGATGATCCTCTCTTAGCTCTCATGCAGAAAATACAAACTCTCCAAATGCAAATCCATGATATACAAAGGGGAATGACTAAGAAGTATTCACTTCAAGAAATCTGTCCTTATCCATTTGATAGAAGTCTCAACATGAGACCTTTTCCTCCAAATTGTGAAACTCCTAGATATGCCAAATATAATAGAAGAACTGATCCCCAAGATCATATAAGATAATTTTGCAGAATGAGAATGGAATTTGCACATGAAGACACACACTTAATGAGGATATTTCCAAAGAGCTTAAGTGGACAAGCTATGGAATGTTTCTCAAAACTTCCACCCGGAATTAGATCATTTGTAGAATTGGTGGACAAGTTTGTTTTGCAATATGCATACAACATACAACATGAGATCACAATGCTAGACTTGTGTAACACAAATTAAAAGGATAGAGAACCTTTCATGACATTTCTACAAAGGTGGAGACAATTAGCTGCATGATATCCTCATACGGTGCTAGAATATGAAAAGATGGACATATTCATTGACAATCTAAATGAATAAATGAGTTATAACCTAAAAAATGCAATATTATCCAAGTTTCAAAAAGATAATTGATAATGGAATCGGGATTGAGGAAGCTATGATAAAGAAAGGAGAGTTGAAGATATACAAAGAAGGAGTTAATTCTCCTCTCAGCAACACTACTAATAATAACAACAATGATAAGCCCAAGTTTTGGAGCAGAAATCATAACATCATCAATGATAGGATAGTAGATAATAATAATGTGAAACCAAAGCAACCACTTTTCAATTTATCAATTCACACAATAGTGGTTCAACAAGATAACAATAAACAAAAATCATCTTTCAATAATTTTTTTCATAGGAAATTTACCAACATTGGTGAAGGGCTTGGGTTAGCATTAAAGACACTTCTTACAAACAAGTTGATTACCTTGCTAGAAGCAAGAAACTTTGAACCCAAGGTTAAACATGCTTGGTGGAACAACAACCATTATTGTAATTTTCATTGAAAAAAAGGACACCAAACAAATGATTATCAACGGTTAAAACATGTCATCCAATATTTAATTGACAATGACATAATAACAGTGGATGGGCATAAGAAAAAAAGATTGCACACATCTTTCAAACCTCCACTTCATAATTATGAGAAGGGTGAATCATTAGCAACACAAAATGGCAAGGGAAAAACACAAGTGAACTATGCTCATACTTATGATAACATGGTTAATGTGATTGTGGTTAAAGAGAAATAACAACAAGAACCCACTCATGTTATCACAAGAAGCAAAGCCAAAGTTACTTTGTTGGGTCCTACAACTGACATGTCATCCACTTCAAAACAATATAGTCTAGTGGATCAACTACAGAAAAATCCCACACAAATATCAATTTTAGAACTTTTAAAACTTTCACCCGCACATAAAGAAATTTTAGAAAGAGTGCTAGTAGATATGATGGTATCCAAAGATCTTGTTGTAGATCAATTTTAAACTATGGTGGGACACCTCACAATGCCTCATTACTTATCATTCATATAGAAAAATGACATGTCTTTACAACATCCCCATAACGCTCCATTGTATATTGAAGTGCTTATTCATAAAAAAGCGTTAAGCGTGTCCTAATAGATGGAGGAGTTGGCTTGAATATTTTCTCATTAAGTCTCGTTCATGCTTTAGGTTATTCTGAAGATGCAGTTGATCCTCATAAAAAGATCACAATCAAAGCATATGATGAAGAAGAATGTTCCTCCAAAGGAATTATGGTATTACTCATCAGAGTAGGACCCTTGCAAAAAGATATGAAATGCCAAGTTCTAGACTTTGATTTATTTGTTGGACACAAGATACCACTGAGAGTGGGGGTGAATCAGTGGTTTTTAATTTCTTAACCTTTTTAGTCCTAAAATTGATTTTCGGTTAACAACCTAAAGACCATTTAAACCTATCGGTAAGATAAATCAAGATAACACAATGCAATCACTAAAGGCACATCACATAACATCGGTATATACGAGGAAAACCCAAGATGGGACAAAACTTGGTGAGAAATGTTATTGGAGTCTATTTCTCTAATCCATCCTCACAATCAAATCAATAGATTACAAATATTTAGGGCACCAACCCCTGCACCAAGCAACAACTTAGTGATCTACAATGAATATCATCAAATACAAAAGTAATAGCCCAGTTACAAACGAGTTATGTAACCACTTATGAATAATCTCTCTATCATTTTCCCTTCTCCTTAGATTTACCGGTAGTATCTCCTATCTTCCATTCAACCTCCTCTCTGTCGGTTCACACTTTGTTTCATTCACTGCTAACTCCTTCTGACCCTTCTACTCACTTTACGACTCAAGCCCTACTAGTTGTACACCTGACAAACTTCTGTACTTGAATACCAGTTACTCTGCTTACTAGTTCAGCCTTGCCCTATTCTATGTCTGCCTAATCCTCTCTACAACACGCTCACAACTGCCTCACTATGTGCTACCCTCTTACTGGCTTGAACCCCTCCAGTTCACTTATACACTTATCCTCTTTTCTTGCTTACTGGTCACTTTGGACTTTACCGGTTTAACTCACAATTAAACCCTCTTACCGGTTGTGCCTCTTCAACACTCAATCACTTTAGTGTATAGAAATTAAAGGATTTGACTAATCAATCCTTCTTTCGCACACCCCTCTCACTTGGCTGGCCTCATCAATCATCCCATTCTTCAGTCTCCATATATATAGCCAATTTTTCCCACCAAAATGACCTTCAAACTTCTAGTGAGCTAGGGTTTCTTCATCCACCCTAAGGCAACCCAAATTCAATCAAATCTTCTTTCGAAGATTGACCACCTATAGCTAATTACCCATTGTAACCAATCATGCAACTTGCAATGAATGTCACTTATTTTTAACATACACGACCCTATATATTGACCTGCTTCTATTAATCACATTGAATGATCTCTTGGTTGCCTTCTTGAGGTCAGATCTATAATTGGATACCCTTCCTCGGTCATAGAATCACACATATCTTCATTCTTCATCGAGCCACAAATCACTACAACATATCCCATGATATCCTTCATCAACATTAATGTCAACCTACCACTATCTACCTCGCCAACAGACACTTCACCAATCTTTTGCATGCTTGCCACTTCAACACCACATGGCACCATAATTGACATCCACCTTTGCTAAGTCTTTTGTTTTAGTCCAAACAAGATCACTGACCAACCACACAAACAGATTCATCTATTGTTTCACAAACCCTACTGGTTATGCCCTAACCGGTCTATCTTCAACCTTGCACTTTTCTTCTCTTCTTGTGGAACACCTTCATTGGTCATCACACTTGCCAAACCACCTCATGCACATCTTCATCAAATGGGAGCCTAACACTTCTACACTTTGTCAGCTTTACTAGTGAAGATACTTATTGGTAACCACCTTGATGACACCATGTCATCAGCCTTCAATAAATCTCCATCTCTTTGCATCTATGGCAATGCCTTTCTCCATCCTCAGTCCAGTTGCACTCTTTGTCTGCAACTTCTCAACCTTTTTCCTTCTTCATCATTTGACCAATTCTCCTCTTAACTAGTTTGTCAAGATGGAAAACATATCCTTCCTTCTATGTACTAGCAACTCAACATGTCTGTTCTTGTAGATCTAGTACACGTCCCTAATCACATTCACCTAAGATGACTTTGTGGTTCACCACTAGATCTAGTGTGAGCCACCAATCTCCCACCTTCTACTTTTCTGTTCTATCTTAGAAGGATATGATCCATTCCATGCATGTAGTGAGATAAGTTACACTTACTGGTGGGAGTGGATCCTTGTCATCTCATTTTGCTTCTGGCATTGCACTGATATGCCCTAGCTGACATTGAGCATATACATCTTCAATCAGGTACACATGATCCAGTTGAGCACACTCACTGTCGGTCTTCTCTTTATTCGGTGGGAGTCATGCAGATTGACATCCAACTGCATACTAGTGGCCTACATATGCTTCACCTCCGGTGTTGATGTGATTCTTGTAACATTCCACCTCTTCATCACAATCAAGATCCCAGCATGTTGCTCTCTTACCGGGCACATGCTTACCAATTGACAAACACTCAATGCCAACACATTACTTACCGATCATCATACCATACTGGTCTCTAGTGCAAGTCTTCAACACAAACCAACACTAACTTGTGTACCAGCGCCCCTAACTTGCCTACCTGATGGCTACACTATTCACACTTTAGGTTGACATCAGTAATTGCATATCAACAAATCTCCCATACTGATTGTCTTACTATGTTGGTACCATTCTATACTAGTTGACATCAATGACAACACAATTCTAACATTATCATACAACATAATTTTGGGAATACCATGGATTCATGATATACAATCTATTCCCTCAACTTATCACTAGTGCTTGAAGTTTCCATACAATGGGAAGGAAATCACAATTTCAATGGACTCAAATCCATTCCAATATTGAAGTAATTTAAAACTGGTACAAGAGGTTATTGTTCCACATAATAGAGAGGCATCATCTTCAAACACACAATCAGATGAAAAATCATTTTTCTCAATCTTTTCAAGTTTTAAAAAATAGATATAGCTAAGAGATCGAGGGAATGGAGAATATTCACTGCCATAGTTACCACTTTCTCCTAAATCTTATGGTAAACCATCAAACTCAAGATAACAACCAGTTATGAAACCTCTTCCAATATTTTATGGAGCATTTGTTAGTGCTAGGACATTATCTAAGGAAACATAGGACAAAGATGTGCTACAATGGCTATATAAGGATGAATAAGTTCAACAAAAAATCAATAATGTCATAATACCCACAGAAAAATATGAAAAATGATTTAACATCCTTCAAAAAATGGGATACACTGGAATAGGTCTTGTAGGAAAAATAAAAGAAGGTATCTGAGAACCCATACAACCTTATACTCAGTAGGCTATAGACAAATTAGGCTTAGGGTATGGACAAGTTACTCCATAAGAAGAAACATATTCTAGATAGCAAAAAGATAAACATGACAAAAGACAAGAGAAACTTGCATTCAAAAGAGAAGAAAAATCCGCCAAACAAAAAGAACAAGAAAACGTAAGATCACAAAAAGAAAGAGCTTCTAATCAGCAAGAAAAAAAAAATAAAGGCACTTCCCAAGGAGAGTCAACTTCTAATAAAAATAGACAAGAAGTTGGTACAGAGCAAGGAGAACTAATAGCAAGACTAACATAACTAAATATCAGCCCAAAGGAAGTTGAATATGAGAGAAGAAAATAGATAGTAAGGAAAGCAGAATAAACAAACCAAAAGTTATATGAACAAATCTGTAGATTGCAAGCTGCCAATGAGACAGCTTCCAAAGAATGGGAATGGGATTCCTATCATTTTGAACATTGAATTGAAGAAACCTACTATGAAGAAGATGTGGGTGTTGATGTAGTTCATGCATATGCAGGACAAATGTTAGGAACTAGATCACTTGAATTAGAATCACATTCGGTCGACTTGGATTTAATCAAGGACGATCGAGAACTACTTGTGAGAAGTCATTCTGACAAGAGTATCATCCTAGACATTGAAATACATATTGAATACTTTAACATTTCTATCATGACCATCAATGCCTTTGAAAAATATCAACCTGAGGATCCCTTACCCTTAATATATCCTAAACTTATTGACTAGGATAATGAAGGACATACTGAAATTGATACATTTCCTAATGACCACACTATAGCCTTGTACCTCAATGAAATTGAGCCTACAACAACTTCCACCAGGGATTTCATTAACGCATCTTCTAGTCGAGTGCATGCCAAATCTCCCAGTCACAAAAGTAAAAATAAAGAAAAAAATATCAGGTCTAATACTAAAAACCATTTGTTGGCAACATTAGACCAAGAAAAAGTAAAAAGAAAGGACGCATCTAATGGTGAAAACCTCCTTGAGGCACCAGAAGATGGGATATTTGACACTTTACCTGAATATTATCAAGAGAGATCACCTATACTGATTGAACCAAGAAAAGAAGTCAACATTGGAACAACAAATCAACCAAAGATTCTACATCTGCCAACCTCTCTATTAGAACAAGAAAAGCAAAAATATCTAGAATTTTTCAAAAGACGACAAATCAATTTCACCTAGTCATATGCAGGCATGCCAAGGTTGGATCCAGATATTATAATGCATCACCTAAATGTTGCTCCAAAAGCTAAACCAGTAAAACAAAAATTGATGAAGATGCATCCTCATATAGCTCTCCTTGTCAAAGAAGAACTGAAGAAATTACTGGACGTGGGATTCATCAGACTTGTGGCATATCCTTAATGGGTACCCAACATAGTTCCTATTTCTAAACCAGATAAAAGTATCAGAGTATGCACATACTTTAGAGATCTCAATAATGAAAGTCCAAAGGATTACTTTCCTTTGCCTAATAATGACATCATTGTTGATTTAACTGCCGAACATTCCATGTTTTCTCTAATGGACGGATTCTCAAGATATAATCAAAATAAAATAGCTCCAGAAGGTAAAGAAAAGACATCTTTCACATTTCCATCAAGTACTTTCCGCTGGAACGT
Source organism: Cryptomeria japonica (assembly GCF_030272615.1). NCBI lineage: Eukaryota > Viridiplantae > Streptophyta > Pinopsida > Cupressales > Cupressaceae > Cryptomeria > Cryptomeria japonica. The sequence continues at coordinate 291,870,717 of NC_081405.1, forward strand.
CATGCCATTCGGACTAAAGAATGCAGGTGCTACATATCAAAGAGCCATAACAACAATATTCCATGACATGATGCATACATTCATGGAAGATTATTTGGATGACATATTGTTAAAATCATACAAGAGAGGAATAGCTAGAAAAAATAGAAAATATCTTTGACCAGTTAGAATAATACAAGCTAAGACTAAATCCTAAGAAATATACATTTGGTGTCACTTCAGGTAAGAAATGTTCCTTTGGTGTCACTTTAGGTACGCTATTGGGATACATTTTTTCAGCTAGAGGTATAAAAGTAGATAGGCTAAAGTTAAAGAAATCATGGAAATGGCATCTCCCAAAAATATCAGTCAACTCAGATCACTTCAAGGAAGATTGCAATCATTTAGAATATTTGTTGCTTAGTTGGTAGATAAGTGTCAACCATTTACTCATCTGTTACACAAAAATGTTCATTTCAAATGGGATAATCAATGTAAAGAAGCATTCAACAAAATGAAGGAATATCTCATGCAACCACTAGTACTAATGTCACCAATTCAAGGTAAGCCATTTTTACTATATGTATTAGCCACATAAGTATCATTAGGAGTTCTGCTCGTACAACATGATAATGAAGGAAAAGAATGAGCTATTTACTACATCAGCATAACATTAGTGGGATACAAGCTCAATTATTCACCAATAGAAAAAGCATGCTTAGCAGTAGTATTCGCTTCTCAAAAGTTGTGACACTATCTACTATCTCACCCAATCAAACTAATTTGTAAAATAGATCAATTAAAGTATTTGCTCAGTAAGGAAACATTAATAAGAAGATTAGGAAAATGGATCATGATTCTGAGTGAATTTGATATTGAATATGTAGATAGAAAAACTATCAAGGGATAAGTTATTGCAGACCAACTAGCAGAAGCACCACTTAAAGATGACCATCCCTTAAACATTGAATTTCCAGATGATGATATGCTCATAGTCACTAAAAGACATGGTGATTGTACTTTGATGGTTCATATACACAACATGGATAAGGAGCAGGCATTTTATTCATCACACCACAAGCTCACACAATTCCAAAGGCATATAAATTGAGTTTTCCTTGCACCAACAATACAACAAAATATGAAGATTTTGTCACAGGAACCAAGACGACCATAGAATGAAACATCACACAACTGTAGGTTTTTGGAGACTCTTAGCTTGTCATCAATCAAATTAATGATGCTTACAAAAAAAAGGATGATAAACTAATGCCTTATAAGAAGATGGTAGATGATTTCAAGAAGTATTTTGTAGAAATCACTTTTGAGCAGATTCTGAGAAATGACAACAAAGCAGCAGATGCCATGGCAACACTTGCTTTTCTACTTCAGACACAGGAAAATCAAGAGCGTTACGAATTCTTGGTGGAAGAGTTATTTTACCCTGCCCATAATTGTCGTGATTCTCAAATTATTTGTCACCTTGTTGGACATGATTCCTCCCGATATGGCCAAATTTATGCATACCTAAAAGATGGCACCATCTCTCTTGACTTTTCAAAGAACCAAAAGTGAAATTTCATCTGCCAATCTTCCAATTATACTCTTGTCGTAGATACCCTTTTTAAACAAGGTCTAGATGGTACTCTCTTAAGATGTCTCAAGCAAGAAGAATCTGAGAAGGCCTTAAATGAAGTCCATAATGGAATTTGTGGCACTCATTCAAGTGGTCTTACCCTTTTAAAAAAACTCATACGCTTGGGCTATTATTGGCCAACTATGGAACTACATTCTTTTGAGATAGCTAAAACATGCAAACAATTTTAGATCCATGAAAATTTAATTCATGCACTAGCACAAGAGCTTCATGCTTTGGAAACATATTGGCCTTTCTACCAATGGGATCTTGATCTAGCAGGAAAGATAAATCCTCCTTCATCCAATGGTCACAAATTCATCCTTGTAGCTACAAAATATTTTACAAAATGGATTGAGGTGGTACCTCTCACAAACATCACCAGAAAACAAATTGCTACATTTATCTTTAACTACACCATATGTTTCTATGGCATGCCCATGACCATTATCACTAATAATAGGCAACCGTTCAAGAACCAGGATGTACAAGAGTTGTGTGATAAATTTTAGGTACACCATATATTCTTCACACCCTACTATCCACAAGGTAATGGACAAGCAGAAGCATTAAACAATTTTTTTTGAAAATCCTCAAAAAGATAGTGAATGATGCTAGTAGGGATTGGAATATTCAATTAAATCCTGCTCTATGGGCCTACTATACTAGTATCTGCACACCAATAGGAGCCACACCTTTCTCTCTTGTCTATGGATCAAAAGTAATACTACCAATAGAAGTAGAGATACTTTCTCTACGATTATCATTAAGAGGCCTTATCTTAGATGAAGAAAAATGAGTATCTAGACTGCAAGAGCTAGAATTGATCTATGAACAAAAACAAAATGCCTTTAATCATTTGAATGTATATCAAGAAATAACATGCCAAAGTTATAATCACAAGGTCAAACCAAGAGCATTTCAAGTTGGAGAACTAGTGCTAAAGGAAAATCCATGCAACTAGTCAGATCGAGAAAAGAAAGGGATGTTTGAACCAAACTGGTTGGGTCCATTTGTAGTCACATCAACATTTAGGTTAGAAGCCTATCAACTATCAATGCCAGATGGGGATCAACTCGAGGAACCCATCAATAGCATGCATCTAAAAAAAATTATGTCTAAAAGAAAAAAAATCCAAAAACAATGAAAAACAAAAAAATCCAAAAACAGTGAAAAACTAGAAAAAACCAAAAATAATGAAAAAGCGGAAAAATCCCAAAATAGTAAAAATAGAAAAAATTGTGAAAATAGAAAAAAAATGAAATATGAGAAAAAGTGTAATAAAAATAGATGGTGAAAACTTGGCAATAGGCACTTTCTGTTAGCTAGCTCTTCCATCTATTAGTTCATGCATCCTTCCACTTGCATTCATTTTTCATCAGCATTGTCCATATCCATGATAAATCCTTTGTACATTCGCAAGCTTCGTCCGTGATTTCTCACCATGGTTTGGATTATTGTATATACCATAATAGTGATGAATACTAAGAGGGGGGGTGGTGAATTAGTATACCGAAAAATACTGAACTTAAACACTTAAATAGTTTAGCAGTAAACCAGTATAATAGTATTACTAACAAACCAGTTAACACAAATGCAAACCAAACCGCAAATAAGGCATTCACCCACAGAAGCACAATCACCATAACACGAGATTTTGACGTGGAAACCCAAACGGGAAAAACCACGATGAGATGAAACTCACAAGTAACTATTTGCAAAATAGTAACCAGACCAGTTAAGGTCATACAATGTTCTTTACCAGAACAAATCCTATTAGGAATCTCAATCTCTATTAGGAGATAAGTCCGATTAAAGACTACCTTGTGAGAGGATTTTAGATCCACAGTTGTGAACCACCTTGTTAGAGGATTTACAAAGGCTTTGCTAGGCCTACCCGGTTAAGGGTTTTAGACTTGTCGAAGATGTGAGTAATCAACAAGTGAGTGATCTAAATACTAGCATAGTATGCTTGGTTAGATCCTTGATAGCTCATTGTTAATGCATTTCAGCATTACTTCAGTCTTCAAAATCTCCACGCTCTGTTTCTTCAGACAGACCTAATCTTCTTCTATGATCGCACATGCAAAAAACTCATCAACCACACAAAACCCTAATGACTTCTAAAATCCTAGACATGATGTCCTTATAAAGGAATTTGATTTCATGTCGGTCCAATAGGATTACATTGCAAGTTCCTAGGTTCAGTGCATCTGGACACATTTGATAACATGACATAGAATCACCGTCAAAGTGTCAGTGGATGATAACTCATAAAAAAAAAAAAAAAATTCGATTAGTAACTCGTCACAAAGTAATACCGGTTCATACATTTACCTATTACCGGTTAACATATTTTACCAATTACCAGCTCACACATTTTACCAATTACTATTTGGCCAAAATGAAGACTGGGAAAAATGATAACAACCGCTTTGTTTCTTCATACCTCTTTGGGATCCTCGAACCGCTTGAGGTCTTCATACTGCTTGGGTCTTCATACCGCTTGGGATCGGTAAACACTTTCTGCAAAACACCGATAGTCTAAAGACTATAATACATAATACCGGTTGGAACAAATACCGGTTGAGCATAACTCATACATACAAGAAGTGATCTCAAAGCAAGTGTGTGCCCATCAATGACAATCACAACAACATCATCAAAAATTCCAACAAATAGAATTTGTTTCTAGACCAGGGGCAAAATCCTGAACCGAGTTGGGGGCAAAAATTTTCATCGCTTTGAGCTTAATCAAATAGGTAGAACAACAAGTAGGCAACACTTGTCAAGTGAAAACTGAGACACATCCAACATTGAACACAAAATCAAATTATCAACCATCAACTATCAACTATTAGTCTACACATGGCAAACACATACCAATGGATGATATCTTTTGACTAATGGTTTTAACACTTTGACAATAATGGTTCAACTATTTTATCTTGATTTTCACTATCATGATTTTTGAGTGACTCAAGGATGTCTCTGACTAGAGGAACAAGGAAGGAACATAATATTTTCTTGTCTACTATCTATAAATTAATCGTTAATATGTGCAAATTTGTCTTAGGACATGATCATCGGAGTATCATCAAAGACATTTCAGATTTGCATACAGAAATGGTTAATACTACTTATTTTATGCAAGCAACACTTAGGTCATCTTGGTTCAATTGTACCTCGATGCTTGTGCTAACTTGCAATATTAAAACTTAGGAAAGTAGTACTCTAGCCATCATGGTTCAATTATACCATCAATGTTTGCACTCACTTCTCACATTTTAAAGGCTCAATGATGACAAAAAGCAATGACCGGTCCGATCACAACATGGCATTTCATTTTGCATGTGCATATTAAAAGTAGATGACATTTCATTTTGCATGTGCATATTAAAAGTAGATTGCATTTCATTTTGCATGGGATCACAAGGGCTCATCTTTTCCAAGGCCAAACTTTCAACATGGTGTTATCTCTCTTACTAAGTGATTGAGTACATTGGACATTAGGAAAAACAATAAATTCATTCATCATGCATGATACGCTAGTTCATTTCATCACCTGTAAGCATTGCATGATAAGATATCATTCATATGAAACATCCAATCATTCATTCATTTAGTTATATCATTGCATTAAACCCATCTCATATCAAACATGTTAAGAAGCATCATCATTGCATTGCATTACATTCATCATCATTAACATACATGGAAAAAATCATAAAAAATATAATAAAAATAGACAACATTGCATTGTACATGCATCACATAAGTACATATAAGCATCACCATACATATTCACATTTGCATACATCATGTAAATACTGCATCATCATATAAGAAGCATACATCCATCATCTAGAATCGATAACCATATAGAAAGTAAAACATACATCATGAAAGTAACTACACAACATGATCATATACCAAGTAGAATGCATCCATAATCTCATAGGTCATATAAAATGAATAGGATCAACTACATATCATATCATCAAAAAGATTAATGTCCAAGATACAATGATATCACAAAAATATCTGAGATACATCACAAAAATACATCGAGGGAATCATCAGTATCACATCACAAAAAGGTGTGTACATCAATGAATCAATGTCCCATATTAGTGTGATTACTAGGACGTAGAGAAAAACTCTGTCCTGATGTGGCAAGTCTAGTAACACCAACTAATGCCCCTATACCCAGATCCCCACTTTGGGGATCTCTTTGGAGTGGCCCTGTCACTCCTCAACTCTCAAACTAGCTCTGTCTCGATCTCCTGATCAACTGTGAAAATCTTGGAGCCCTCAGATCAATAGGAACAATAGTATAGTATAAGGTCCTTTAATGCTCAACCTCCCAGACCGCTTGGTACATCATCTTCAGGGAAGCCTTCCCTAAACTAGACTCTCCTGACATTTGTACTTGTGCCTCATCCAGCTAACACCTATCCCTGGTTGCATCTCTCTTTGCCATGAGAAATTCCATCTGAGCCTCTACCTAGGAAATTTGAGCATATTCCTATGTCTATACCTGGGACATCTGTGCCTGGGCTTGTACCTATACTTGTGCCATCTAAACCTCTAGTTGAGCTATCTAAGAGTCCCTCTCTACTAGCTAACCTTGTAGCTGTTGAACCTAACCCTGTAGGTCAATAATTTGAGCCTGTTGCCGGTGAGATGAAATCCTAATGAGGATCCATCGTGGTGCCTCTGCCTATGGCTTCTCAACCTATGATACTCCTGTAGGTACCTGCTCAGCTTGGGGAATTACCTACCCTTGATCCACTGCACCTAATCTTCTTTGTTTGACCACCCGGGTCATCCAATCCATAGGTACATCTCTATAAAATCTAGAATTGTTGGCTGTTGGAGTTCCTATCAAGACCAATACCACTGCTCTATCATCTCATCCACCATCATCTCCCCCATTATCATCTCCTCCATCACCATCTCCTCCACCATATTTTCTTGCATCTCCTCCATATCCATCTCTATCATCCCCTCCATCTCCGCCATCATCTCCATCCCCACCTCCTCTCCCCCCACCATCCCTCGGTCATCTAGGGGCTTTTCATCATGACCTTTCGTCATCCTCATCAAACACTGGCTCTAGCTCATCAAGACATGTCAACCTAGGAAACCTGTGTCCAGTAAAATATTTTGTGGGGATGAGAAAGATAAGTTGAATGCCTCCTCTCATTACATTCCTATCAACTCCTCCACTAGATCTAGTGACATGGATTCTTACAACAATTCCCTTGATGAAGATATGTCTCCTTTTGAATCAAAATATAAACCTTTCAACCGATATGACCATGCTTTGTTGGATGATGCCCTTGATGACTTCATGTATTTGTCTAAGTCTTCAAACAAAAGTAATGCATCTAAAAGGCTAATCAACATGATAAATGGGAATGAACGTAGTGAGCCTCTTTTTATGGTCCAAGGTGCATAGCCTTCCTATATTTCACCTCTCTCTAAACAACCTATTTTCATGGTTAAAGGTGGATATAGTCAAGACTCCTTTAGTACTCCTAACAAACCTATCATTATTGTGCAAGGAATAAATCCCACTAAAAGTCCTTATAGCTATGCTAAACAATTAACTAAGGAGAATCTTCATGCATTTTCCCATACCTATAATACAAGAAATAATAGGCAACCTAATCCTCCTCCGGTTATCCCAACTTCTCTTCCTGATCCTCAACCTATTCTTCCTCAAGCACCCCGTATCTCACAAACTCTTGGCAAGGAATATGATCTCATTGAACAACTTAAAGCTACTCTTGCCAAGATATCCATTTGGGATTTGATTCAAACTTCCCCAACCCATCATGGAATGTTACAAGATACCTTGAAAAATTTGAATGTCCCATCCAAAGTGACATCCAAATGATGAAATGCAAACTAATGCAATGATTGAAATGCAATTAAATGAAATGAATGATGATAATTTAAATGATTCAAAAGATAAATGCACCTACAATTTTATTTTATTTTGTTTGTCCAAGCATACTCAATATTTATTTATGACTATTGATCTCTAAATGAAATGAAATGATTATAATCCAACCGGCAATGAATTCTTATAATGCATATGAATAATGAGCTAATCTAAAAATGATCTAAAATGATACTTCCATTTTTCATATGTTGTCTTATAACAGTGCTTGATTTCATCATTGAGCTTTAAAATTTTGTAAGAAAATACAAGAAACTTGAAATAATGATTCAAGTTGACCTAAGTATTTCTTACATGTATTTTGATATAGAAAGTTTATACAAGATACTTGATATAATGAATCAAGCTGACCTGAGTATTTCTTGCAGAAAAGACAAGGATTATCCCCTTTCATGCATGACTCAGAACGTCCTCCTTGATCTTTTGTCGATCATATCCTTAGACAAGTACATACCTTAATAAGAGATAAACCATAGACAACAATCAAAGAAAATAATCATTCCCCATCATAGCTTCTCTAGTCATGGACATCCTTGAGGCGCATAGAGTACATGATTAGAAACAAAATCAAGATATAAACACTGAATCTTGTATGTCATTCACATGTTCTCATGGTCATTAACTGATATAATCATCTTGATGAATGATCATTGATAATATTTCCTTACTTTCTGGTTGAATCTTTGTTTTCAAAGTTTCATGATTTAGTTATTATAAAAGGCCTTGATCTTCGTTGCTCTGTTACTCATTATCTATTTTAAAACCCTAGGTGTTTTTTGTTTTTCTAAATTTTCCGAATGTTTTGGATTTTCAAAGATGTAAAAGATCACCTTAGCAAAAGGAAATTAGGATTTTTTCCCCAATGGAAACAAAACCTTATTATGGATGTACAAATTGATCAAGATCCAAACCATGGTGGGATACAAATGCAAATTGATTGATTATGATAAAATCTAAGACAATGACTATGACAAGTATGTCAAAAATTGATAACTCTTGGTAATATGCATATTTCCTACTAATGGTTCAAAGCAATGAATGCAAAAGATGAAATGGATAAGCTAGGATAGATGGAAGTGATAGATGTGATAGGATGGAGTGGATAAGTGTGTGAAGTGATCTCATAGATGGAAGAAATCACTTTTTTTAGATAGCGCCTGTTTACCAGGTTTTCACTGTCTAAATTTATTGCATTTTTTTTCTTCCATATTTTGATTTTTTTTCTTCTGTTTTCACTATTTTATGCTTTTTAGGGATTTTCTACTTTTCTGATTTTTCCAGATTTCTTCAGGACTTTATATGCTTTTTAATGTTTTTTTTCAAGACTTTATATCTCAAGCATAGAGTTTCTTGAGATGGATGGAATTGATAGGTTCATCAAACCAATCACCTTCAGGAGTAGATAACTTGTATGCTCTCGAGCCATATGCTGCTACTATGACAAAAGGACCTAACCAATTTGGTTCAAATTTACCCTTCTTTTCTCGGTCTTGCTGATTTCTCGGATTCTCCCTTAGAACTATATCTCCAATCTGAAAAATGTGTGGCTTGACTATGTGATTATAACTTCTTGCCATTCTCTGTTGATATGCCTTCAAATGATCTATTGCATTTTGACAATGTTCCTGAATCAGCTCAAGTTCTTGAAGTCTAGAGACTCATTGTTCTTCTTTTGGTATAAGACCTTTCAAGGAAAATCGTAGAGAGGGTATCTCTACTTCTACCAGTAATATGGCTTATGATCCATAGACTAAGCAATATGGAGTTTCCCCTATTGGTGTGTGGATGCTGGTTCGATATGCCCAAAGAGTAAGATTTAGCTTAATGTGCCAGTCTTTTCCAGCTTCATTGACTGTTTTCTTCAGGATTTTCAAGATAGTCTTGTTTGATGCCTTAGCTTGACCATTTCCCTGTGGATAATATGGTGTAGAAAACCTATTGGATATGGAATCACTCACATAGTTCCTTCACATCTCGATTCTTAAATGGTCATCCATTATTAGTGATACTGATCATAGGAAATCCATAATGACAGATTATATAATTCAAGATGAATGATGATATTTGTTTTCCTATCACCTTTGTCAAAGGTATTACTTCAATCCATTTAGTGAAATATTCAGTAGCGGTCAAAATTAACTTATGTCCATTAGAAGATGAAGGATTTATCTTACCTACCAAATCAAGGCCCCATTGAGAAAAATGGCCATGATCCTTGCATAGGATGCAAATCTTGTCCTGGTGCGTGGATGAGATTCCCATGGATCTGGCATTGTTTACATTTCTTGGCATATGTGAATGATTATCTCTCCATATTAGGCCAATAGTAACCCATACAAAGAAGTTTCTTAGCTAGTGTTAATCCACTTGAGTGTGTGCCACAAATACCTGTGTGAACTTTGTTAAGAACTATATCGGATTCCTCTTGTTCGAGACATCTCAGTAGAGTGCTATCTATACCTCACCTATATAAGATATCAACAATAATAGTATAGCGGGATGATTGACGAATAAAATTTCTTCTCTAATTGTGGGATAGGTCGGGAGGAAGGATATTCTCTTTTAAGTATTGATAAGTTTGGCCGTATAAGGATTGATCAATTCCAAATATATGGAAAATCATGTGGGTATGCTAGGATTGAATGGTAGGGGTTAAGATATCTTCCACCAGGAACTCGTAACATTATTGATTCTCTTGATTTTGCAAGAGAGATGCTATTGTAGCCATTGCATCTACTGCATTATTCGAATTTCTTGGGATCGGAGTGAATGATACTTCTTTAAAGTGTTTTTTAAATTCTTCTACCAACTGTTTGTAGGGAATGAACTTGTCATCCTTAGTTTGATAATCATCATTTATTTGGCTAATGATAAGATATGATCACCATAGACATGCAATACCTTGATATTCTATTCAATAGAAATTTTGAGACCAATAGTCAATGCTTCATATTTTGTAGTATTGTTTATGCAGGGAAACCTTAGTCTATATGATTTTGGAATTGTGTGTCCTTGAGGTGTGATGAAAAAATTCCTACACTTGATCCATATTGTGTATAGGAACCATCAAAGTACAACTCCCAAAAATTGTACTTATTGTTAGAATGTCTGCATCAAGAAATTTAATGTGCAATGGTATGTCATCTTGTAAAGGTGCTTCAACTAATTGATCAGAAATGACCTGTTCTTTGATAGATTTTTTATCAACATATTCTATATCAAACTCACTTAGTACCATAACCCATTTTCCCATTCTACCTATCAAAGTTGACTTGTTCAACAGATACTTTAGTGGATCTATCTTTTCTATGAGTTTCACAGAATGAGTCAGCATATAATGTCGTAGTTTGTGAGTTGAAAATACAACTACTATGCATGTCTTCTCTATTGATGTATAGTTCAATTCATAGCCAACAAGTGTTCTACTGATGTAATAGACTGCTCTTTCTTTACCTTCTTCATCATGTTGTGCTAAAAGAGCTCCTAATGATACATTTGTCGCTGAGATATAAAGAAACAATGGTTTCCCTTTGATTGGTGATACAAGTACTGGAGGATTCATGAGATATTCTTTGATTTTTATAAAAGCCTCTTCACACTTCTGATCCAATGTGAATGGAATATTCTTATGTAAAAGATGAGTGAATGGATGACATCTATCTGCTAATTGAGAGAAATCTTCTAATTGATTGCAATCTCCCTTGTAAAGAATGCAATTGACTTATGTTCCTAGGTGACTCCATTTCCATGATAGCTTTGACCTTTTCTGGATCTACTTCAATTCCACGAGCTGATATAATGTACCCAAGAATTTTTCCATAGGTTACTCCAAATGCATATTTCTTTGGATTCAATCTTAACTGATATTGTTAAAGCCTATCAAAGATCTAGCCCAAGATGTTTAAATATTATTTCCTTGTATGATATTTTACAAGTATATCATCTACATAATCTTCCATAAATGTAGGTATCATATCATGAAAAATTGTTGTCATTTCTCATTGATAAGTTTCTCATGCATTCTTAAGCCCCAATGGCATAACATTCCAGCAGCAAGTACCACATTCACATGTGAATGTTGTCTTTTCTTGATCTTTAGGGGCAATTCTTATTTGATTGTATCCTGAGAATCCACCCATTAATGAAAACATCTCATGTCTTGCTGATAAGTCCATAATTATATCAATGTTGGGTAGTGGGGAATCATCTTTGGGACATGCCTTGTTCAAATATCTAAAATCAGTGCAGACTCTTATTCTTTTAGCTGGCTTTGACACTACACAATTCTTGAAACCCATTCTAGATAGGCAATAGGTCTTATGAAACCCACATCCAATAGTTTCTTTAGCTCATCTTTTACAAGAAGAGCAACCTATGGATGCATTTTCCTTAGCTTTTTCTTAACTAGTTTTGCATTTAGATCCACATTGAGATGATTCATAATAAGATCTGGATCAAGTCTTGGCATGTCTGCATAGGACCAAGAAAAATTTATCTATCTTTGTCTGAAGAATTCTATGTATTCTTTCCTCTCTTCATCTGATAATGATGCAGTAGGATGAAGTATCTTGGGATCCTTTGGTGTGCCAATGTTTATTGCTTTTGTTGGCTCTATTAGAATAGAATATCTCTCCTGAAAACATGCAGGGAGGATGTCAAATTTTCCATCTTCTAGCACCTCAAAGAGGTTTTCACCATCAGATACATCATTTATTTTTCCTCTTGATTGATCTAGTGTTGCCATGAAATGGTTTTCAACACCAGGTCTTTTTCCTTGTTTTATTTCAATTTTGCGACTGGAAAGTTTGGCTTTCTCTTGACTACAAGAAACGTTACTTGATTTCGCAATGGAAGATATCTTAGGTGTTATGGGTTTGACAACATTAAGATACACAACTAAATCATGGTTATTGGAAAATACATCCAATTCAGGGTTTTCTAGGTTATCCCAATCAATTAGTTCTAGATGAAGAAGGGGTAAGTCATAGTCATCATCATTGTTAAGTGCTTCAAGGTTCATGAAATAATAGTCATAATTTGGTGTAGAGTAGGTAATGTCATAGATAGAACTCTTTTGAGGATAGTCTCTCCCAAGTGTTCTCCAATCAGTTCTAACATAATCGGTATTGGTATTTTGTGGTTCACACTCAAGTGACTCTTCATTTGATGTTTGTCCCTCAAACAAATGGATTATATCAACACACACATCTTTAACATTTCAAGTTTTGGCATTATGGATGAATTGATTATGTGTTGCATTGATGTTTTGTCATTGATGTCAACACCAACTGTTATGGTTGGTTACCAATAGACAAGTTTTGGTTAAGGGTAGAAGATCTAGTGTTATCGGTAGAAGAGACTATCTGTTGGACACTTCTAACATGTTTGGATCACTAAAGTATGTTTGATTTCATGTGTTATATGCTCCATGAGCATGTTTTGGTCAGTTGGTATTGTCTTGCTAATCAGATGCTATCATACACTCTGGTAAACCCTTACCGGCATTGGTTTAAGGCTTTACTAGTAGAGCTTTCATTGAGGAACCATGACAGGATCCATAGTTGGTGTTGGTGTAGCTTCTTCATGGATTTTAGGATACTGAAGATGTTCTTTGATCATGCTTCAATTATCTGAAGATATTACTTTGGCATGGTGGACCCAGAATAGGTCTAGTACCTATCTAGGTTATGGACCGATATCATGCTAACGTGTACTCTACACGTTACCGAGATGCCTCGAGATGATTTATGGATTTTTTATTAATGTTTTGGTCTTAAGTTGACATGGCATATCATTGTAATATGAAATCATGTAATGATCTTATTGTAATATCTTTAGGTGGCCAACCTAATTGGTTTAGGCCTTAGGGTTTGTATAAATAAGAGGTAGAAACTCTTTGTAGTGTATCATGGTTATAGAAAAATTCATGGTCAAGGAATGTAATGTGCAAATGTAATTCGATCATTAGTGATCGAATTGGATTCAGAAGAGGATTTAGTCCTTTGGTATTGAGCTTAACTGGGACTGTAATCAGGCATGGTAGATATTATTTCTAGTAGTTCACTCTATTGTATTGTTGTCCATTTATCTTGAGATGGTTGTAGCCTCTCTGTAATCAGTGAGACTCTTTTGTAATGAGCAGTATGCTCTAGGCAGTGTGCCTTCCTGCAAGTGCAAGCCCCTCATTGTAACACATACTTTCTACAGAAGTATCATCTGACTATGGGTAGGCTTCCCACCATGGTTTTTCCCTTTCTGGTTTTTCCATGTACAAATCACGGTGTTATGTGGTATGGTTGCTTTGCATTGATCATCTGGTTAATTGTTAAGTTGTATTGTTTATCAGTATCTTTTACTACTGGCATCTGTATGTGCTTTACCGGTACTTGATTTGTTTAAGGTTGTATTGTGGATTAAAAATTATAATCTGTTAACAACTGATTCACCCCCCCCCCCCCCTCTCAGTTGTTCTGAGTTATCCTAATAAGTAGTATCACAACTTGGTCATAGGTTCAAACCCCTCACTTGCACTCGGGGGATTGTTGCAAGGTATGTGCCCTTGGTCTCCTGGTGTTGTGCAACACAATACTCGGGTTTGTGACATGGCTTAATCACCTCCTATGGATTCTATAAGTCTAGTGATTGTATTGAGCATTAATAGGTTGATATTTTGGTGCAACGACAACCACACTTGTAATAGCAAGTTCCTTCTTGATTAATTTCAATAGATTCATTTGTATTTTAAATTTGACATACTTGTGCACATGACATAGAGGATTCTTTTTCTATCTTTTGTCTTCTCTTGAACTCAACTTCTTCTAGACTAATAGTCAATCCCGCTTGACTATCTATTAGTTCTTCCATGGTTCTTCCATACCTTGGTACGTCTTTCTCATCATTTAATAGAAATATGATATTTCCTGATACTTGATCAATAACTATTTGTGTTTCTTGTGGTGTTACTTCTTTTTGTTTTTTATCCTCTTTCTTTTGTAATCTTGTATATGCCTCTTTTCTCTGAATTTTGAGTTCTTCTTGTCTTCTTTCTAACTCTATCCTTTGTTTTGTAAAAGACAAGTCTTGATTTGTGATAGCTACTTTCTCTTCATTCTTTTCTTCACTTGATACAATAGATGATAGATCTGGACCCCATTCATAGTCATTTGAATTTGTCTAAACCGTTGTCTAAGATTACACCACTATACCATTCAGGAATATTGTATCGTGCAAATAGTTCTCTGATTTCGGTCATCTCTTCTTTCACCGCTTCTAGAATATCTTGCTCAGATTTAGCACTTGCTTGTATTATTTGAACTTGTTTACAAGATTCTTCTTCTCTTTTGATTGCAAGTTCTTCCTGATGTTTCTCATATTCTTCTTGTTTTTGTTTATTTGCTACTATTTTTGTTGCTTGGTGTAGATTTTCTTGCCATGGTTCTTCTTTAGGGACTGCTTTCTTTCTCCACTTTGGCTATTGATAATTTTGCTGCTTTTGATTTGATTTTGGATATCCAAGTTCTGATTTATCTTCTTTAGATTGCGAGTGAGGACAAATAGGTTCTGAAATACCTTCTTGTTGCTTACCAATTTGTCATTTTCCTTCATATCCCATTTTTTGCATGATCTTATAACCATTGCCATATTTCTCTATGGGAATATTGACTTATGTGGTTGTTGCTATAGTTTCATTTTCATCTTTGTACAACCAACCAAGAATGTCCTTGTCTTTAGTTTATTTTGCAAGTATTCCAGCTCTAACAAATGATCCATTAAACATTTCTTTTGATTTTTCTGAGATCCGTGGTTGAATCTTTGTAGGCTTTCCCTATGATTTAGGTGAAAGTGGCAAGTTATATAAAGAATATTTTCTCATTCCTTCATCATTTAATTTGATCTTTTTCTCAAAGGTTTCCCATAACTTTTCTTGAATTTCTTTGGTAGGATATACTGATTCTCTGTTATGCGGAACTCTTGTATCTTGTGTTAGCTTCAGATTATTGCAATATTGGCCGGAGTCTGCAATTATAGTGACTTCTTGTCCCTCATGAGGAAACTTTACACATTGGTGATATGTAGAAGAAACTGCTTGCATGTTGTGAATACATGGTCTTCCCAAAAGAATGTTATAAGAGAGATTCAAATATAAAACCTGGCATAATCTATTCCTTTCCACAGGTCCTATTTTGATTGGTAACACCACAATTCCTTTAGAAGAACGCTCTTCTTTATCATAAGCCTTAATGGTTATTTTCTTCTTTGGATCTATTGCATTTTTTGAGCATCCCAAAGCCTTTATTAAACAATGCACAAATGTTTAAGCCAGCTCCACCATCTATGAGTACGTGTTTGACATGAGTTTTGTGAATGGTGACTTCAACTTGTAAGGGAGCATTGTGAGGATGTTTCAAGGATGCATCATCATTTTCAGAAAATGATAAGCAATGAGGGGCTATAAGGTGTCCCACCATGTTTTAGAACTGATCTACATCTAGGTCTTTTAAAATTGTTGTTTCTATTAGAGCTTTTAACAAAATTTCCTTATGTATAGGTGAAACTTTGAGAGGTTCTAAAATTGATATTTGAGTGGATATTCTTTGCAATTGTTCCACTAAGTTATAGTTTCATGAAGTAGATGTTGATTCATTTGTCATACCCAAAAATGTAACCTTCACTTTGCTTCTTGTAATGATGTTGATTGGTTCTAAACGTTTGTTATCTTTAACGATGATGAAATTTACCACATCATCATACGTATAAGTGTAGTTCACTTTGGCTCTGCCTTTGTAATCTTTTGATTTAGATTATTCACCTTTCTCATAATTTGGAAGTGGAGTTTTGAAGGCTAGATGTGATTCATTTATCTTATGACTATCCATTGTGATAATTCCATTATCGATTAAATCTCAGATAAGGTGCTTTAATATTTGATAATCATTAGTTTGGTGTCCTTTATTTCGATGGTAATTGCAAAAATGATTGTCATTCCACCAATTAGGTTTGACTTGTGGTTCATAACTTCTTGCTTCTGGTAAAATAATCAGTTTATTCGCTAGAAGAGTTTTCAAAGCTAATTCCAAGGGTTCCCTAATGTTTGTAAACTTCCTGCGAGGATTGGAGAAGAAAGACTTGGATTTATTGTTTTCGTGATTGTTATTGTTTGGTATTTGACTTGATAGATTAAAGATTGGTTGTTGTTTTGTAGCATTATTATTGTCATTTCCTCCATTGATGGAATTCCTATTCTTTGACTAGAATTTGGGTTTGTCATTGTTGTTGTTGTTGTGGTTGTTGTGATTGTTATGATTGTTATTATAGGAATTATTGTAAATCTTTAGCTCTCCTTTCTTTACCATTGCATCTTCTATTTTTAGACCATTCTCAATCATCTTGGTGAAAGGAGGACACTACATTTTTAGATGATAACTCATTTCAGCGATAAGACTATCAACGAACATGTCCATTTTTTCTTGATCAGGTACATCTCTTGGATACCTATTAAACATTTGTTTCCATCGTTGTAAGAAGATCATGAAAGATTCACCATTATTTTGCTTAACATTGCATAAAACCAGCATTGTTATCTCATTTCTGACATTGTAGGAGTATTGTGAAATAAATCTATTCACGAGTTCTTCAAAAGATTTGATCCCAGATGGTAATCTTGAGAAAAATTCAATCGATTGTCCATTTAAACTCCTAGGAAATAGATGCATCAAGTAAGTTTCATCGTGTGCAAATTCCATACTCATAGTACAAAATTCCCTAATGTGATCTTGAGGATCAGATTTCCCATCGTATTTATCATATTTAGGGATTTTGCAATGCTATGGAAATGGTATCATATTTAAACTTTTGTCAAAAGGATATGGGCAGATATCTTCCAATGAATACTTCTTGGAACTCATTCCATTCTGCATATCTTGTATTTTTTGTTGCAAGATTTGCATTTGTTGAGTGAGATTTAACAAAAGATTATCCATATGGTTTCTCCTTGTCTCTTCATAAGTTCTTCTATCACTAAACTCTCTTCTTGTGTCATCATGTTATTTTCTTATTTTATCTCCCCTTGTTTCTTCATGGTTTTCTTTGTTTATATCCTCGTTATTTGGATCATCTATGTTTTGAGTGTTACTCATCTCTGCATCTTGTTTCAAGCCTTCTATGTTAAAGTCTTGTGGCAGTTTAGCTCCTTATTTTGCCAACATTAAAAGATATTTTTCTTTTTGCTTCGCTAATAATTTTTCCATTAGTCTATCAAATTCGAAATCTTGCTCAAAGTCTCTAATGGTGTTATTGATCGCTTCTTCATCAACAGTCGTATACCTAAAAGTTTGGAACATTAAATTATCTTCTTCTACCATTTGTTTTTGTTGTTTTCTAAATTGTTCCTATTGAGCTCTAGTCCAAACTAGCATGTAATTGTTTCAAAAAAAAGAATTCTAAAGTTTTGACCTTCTAAAAATAACTCAATAGGTTTAGGATGGTATGCTTTGTTGATTTTACCACTGTTGTTGGTTAGTTGTAATAAAGTGTCTCTTTGTTGAAAAGCACGTCCTTGCAAAATTTCTTTGTCAAATTCTGTCCCACAACCACGTAAATAGTGACAAAAAATGGTGTAGGAATGTCCTATGTTTTAACAAGATCTTGCGATTGATATACAAGAATCTTATCCTCTTCTGAGTAGCTTTATAACTGGGCTTTCTTTTCTTAAGGAGATATTTAAAATTCATATAGGCATATGATAGTTTACAAGTTTGCTTGATTCCAATGTCAATGTAATTCTGATTTTGACATAACCTAGGTTCAAAATAGGAACGATATATCCAAGATAATGAACAAAAGGTGGATTGATCAAGTTTCATGATAGAGGATTTGATATATCCTTATGAGAAACTGATAATGATGTTGATTTTTGCACTTAAGATGTTTGAATCACTATCTTGTTGAATGTTTTATGCTTATGGAAATCTTTTTGGAAATAGCCTGTTGGATTGGTAACCTAGTTATCAAACTAGTTTGAAGATGTGTGATAGTTTAAAGACAAATCCACTCAAGAAGTTTTTTTGATACTGACTTTGAAATTTTGGTTTGATATGCTTTGTCTCAAATGTGAGAAAGCATTTATGCCAACTTTTTTGGTCAAAAGTGCTAACTTATGGGACAAATCACTACTTTGTTGCTTGAAAGTGCTGCTCTGACTATGTTTCAAGGATTTTTTTTCAATTTTTCAAAGAAGTTGTTGGATTTTTTCTCATTTTTAAATGATGATTTTCTTCAATTTTTTACCATTCTGAGCATGTTATAGACATAGAAGACATAATTTTTGAAAAACAAAATGCACAAGCAAGCACAGAATCCTATGGCGGGTTGAAATAATAATTGTTGAATCTCACATGGGGATTCCCTGAGGCTACACTATTCAAAGTGGATATTTAGATGCTTTACCCCACTGGCTCCACCCTCAGCACTCACTTCTCTGTGGCAGCCAAGCACCAGTTTCCATGAAAACTACCCATGGCAAACTTTATATCTCTATTAAGAACCGTATGTGTGTGAGCTGCTTCAGAGGTCCGACCTCCTGTGCTAACAATTAGAAGGATTTTGGCAACTAGTACAAGTGGTTTTTAGTAAGGGCTTTCGGTCATGTGGCACTTTCAGCTCTGTAAATACAGAAGGTTCCCAACCTATAGAGGTTATGCTCCATAGGGTTTGTGGGGAAACATAGTGTCGGTACAAACTTATGAATGTTTAAAATCATATTTAAAAATAAAAGTGATGAATTATGCAACCCACAAATCAAATTAACCAAAATAAATTAGGTTTTTTGTGAATTAAACCTCTAAATTGATGTAATTTGATTAAAATAAGATCTCTGATGTAAAAATTAAAAAATTATAATGTTCACAAATTAGATCTAAAAATAATCAATCCCAATTAGACAACCCACAAGTTCATTTTTAGAATTAAAAAACTCAAGGTTTTTTGTGAATTTAATCTCTAACTTTTTGAAATTCAATTGGAAATTAAACTTGTGAATGTAAATTTGAATTATAAATTGCATAAACACTCAGATCTAAGAACATAAATAAAAAATAAGGGTCTAAGGAGTCAGGCTCACCAAAATGTAACGGTGAAAAATTAGGGTTTCACCTCAATGATAAAGTAAAACCCTTGATTTTTTATTAGGACCACTACATTAAAGAGTGGTGAAACCAATACACCTAGCCTCAAACCAACAAGGATAGGGCTAAGAATTCTTAATGGATTCATTGGATTAGGATTTGATAAACCTTTTTAAGTTGAGTTGTGAAAATATTGAAATTAGGGTAAATGCAATGAAATTGAAGAGATTATGTATGAATAGTGAGCTACGATAATCAAATAGAGCCACAAATTTGGATCTGAGAAATATGTGAGTGTTCAGACTTGTTCCAAGATGGTTGTCCTGAATTGTCGGGAATACAAAGCTCATCGTTTTGGTCCTCTACACTTTTTTCCATCCAAAGGGGAACTTGTGTGTCTCTATGAATAATGTCATTCATGAAAAATTGTAGCTTCACACCTATTTCCTACACATAGAAAGAAAGGTGAAATTTTTGGGAATACGGGTTTGCCTAGGTCAAACCCCGATTTAGGAATTAACCTTGAATGAAATATTCTTGTGTTGACTTGAATTTCATCTTAGAATACTACCTACAACATATTAGTTTCACAAAATACAAAGGAAATGCTACAGAAAATCCAAACTCAACCAATGAAACTACATGAAATTGATATAAAATAAAAACACTATTATTACCTTCATGATTTAAGTCTCATTGTGTCCTAACTCCACTATTCCTAGTTGTAGATGATTTTCTCTCAAACAAGCACTGGTAGCTTCCAAGATGGCATATGAAGAATGGATTGATAATTGATAGTTAACTGATACTGTGATATGTAATGCAAATGATTTAAAGCTAAATGATTATGTTAAATAAGAAATGATAAATTGCTAATTGCTTCAAGATAAAAACTCATGGATGCATAAGTTTTACTCAAATTGTTAACTTGAAGACTAACTTGAAGAACAACTCTTTCTCAACTCAAACTCCTACTTTTATAGACTTTTGAGAGGATAAGATGATGTGTCCTAGATCAATGGTCATGATTAGATCTGCAAATTTGGATGGCTGTGAGCAAAGGTGAAGGTTGAGAGAAAGGAGGAAGGAGAAGATAAGTGTCACTCAGCTCACCTTGATTGGGTTGCTGACTGGGGGAATCTAGGGATGGTTGGAGAAGATTTAGGTATGAGAGGACAAGTGGACTCAAGTCCTTCCTAAGATGTAGGGATGTTGGAGAGAATATAGAAGACAGTTAAGAACCGTACACAATATTTCATTTATTTTGGAAGTTGGAGATAAGTGGCTAATAAATATTTTATTTATTTTAATTTTGTTGAATTAATTTAGCCGCATGATGGATGAGTTGGCAAAGAAAAGATGAAGTGGAGACGGGAGATGAGTTGGAAAAGGGATTAAATAATTAATAAATTATTTAATATTTGAGACTATAGGATAGAAGAATAACCTTTAAATATTAGATATTTAATTGATTAAAGGAATAATTAAATATTGGATATTTAATTAATTGATTAGAGGAATAATTAAATATTAGATATTTAATTACTTGATTAGAGGAAAAGGATAAATTAATTAATTAAGAAAATATTTCAATTAAATTAATTAATAGAAAGACATGAAATGAATTAAATAAATTAATCTTTTCAAATTAACTATTTAATAGAAGAATAATTATTAAATAAATATGAAATATTTGTTTAATTGCTCATAGCCATTTTTATGTGTATACAATTGCAAATACTAAATAATTAATGGAAAGATATATCTCATATTTGCAATTGTTGATAATTATGCTTTGCTTTTTGTATGTAATCACATATGTTGTATGAAATGACATGAACATGAAAAAAACCCTAATCACACACATTCTTGCACATGAGTGATGTAATTTTTCTCTAGAATGATTAAATTAAGAATATGTAGCCTTGGAGATCTTTCAAAATGGTTGATGAACACTTCAGAGACGCCTTAGGTCAAATGTAGATGAATAGTTTTGATGCTTGGATGAAATTAGGTTAATCAAATATCTTTATATAGGGGTATCTAGGTCAATTATTGATTAGGCCGACCTCCAACAGTCATGCAAAGCTACAAAGTTAATTTCCTACCAAAGAGATAGGGCCCATCTCTCATTTCAAAATAGGGCCCAATTAAGAGGGACCAGGGTCCTTCTCAGTCAAGGACCTTGATTTAGTCGCAGGGAGAAGGATATCACTCCAGGAAATCAATCAGTGGGTGTACATGGAATCGCAATTGGAGTTAAGTCATTCAACAAACCTAGATAGGAGATGAGGGGGAGACATGCTAAAGTAGGGGTACAACACATGAAGTGTAAATTGGCTCGATGATAATTTATGATGCTACAATAAGTATTTTCAACAACGGTAGTGTTAATAATAATTTATATTTCAAATCAAAAGGTGAGAACATTTTAATAGCATTAATTTGTGTTGATGATATTATTTTTGGTGGTAATGATGATAGAATGTGTGTATAATTTGTTGAACAAATGCAATCAGATTTTGAAATGTCTATGCTTGGAGAACTTTCTTTCTTTCATGGGTTACATATTTCATAATTAAACAAAGGCATATTTATATTTCGAACAAAGAATGTAAAGGAGATGCTTAAGCAATTCAAGATGGAAGATTGTAAGGCGATTACCACACCAATGGTGACTAGATGTAATTGAGTAAAAATGATGAATCACCTTATGTTGATCAGACAATCTACAAATCTATGATAAGTAGTCTCCTATACCTAACTCCATCAATTAAAAACATCATGGAAGAAATTTGTATGTTAGCTAGATTTTAATATGCTCCTAAAGAATCTCATGTTTATAGTGTAAAAAGAATTTCTAGGTATCTACAAGGCACCATGAACTTTGTTTTGTGGTATCCTAGAAGTGATGACTTCACTTTAATAACATATATGGTTGTGGATTGGAAATTATGTGTAGATGATAGGACAAGTACCAATAGTGGAGCATTTTCTGTTTGAGATAAATTTGTCCCTTGGTTAAGGAAGAAACATGAATTTATTTCCTTGTCCACTGTTGAAGCTGAGTACATTGTAGGTGTTTCATGTTGCACACAAGTCTTATGGATGAAGCAGATCCTCAAGGACATTAAGGTGAACTATGATGAACCCATATCCAATTTGGGTGACAATACAAGCGCAATTAATATATGAAAGAACCTAGTCTTGTACATAAGAACTAAACATATTTCTATAAAAGATCACTTCTTAAGACAAAAAGGTTGTCGCTCAAGAAAACAAACAAGAATATGGTGCAACCAAGGATCACATTGTAGACATTTCTACAAAACCCCTTCCCAAGGAGACATGTGAGCTTCTTTGTGAGAAGCTAGGAGTTTTGGCTTCTTCTTCTCTTTGAATCTTCCTACGGAGAGCATCTACCCAAGGATGTAAATGTTTCATCTTTTAACACTAGATGCTAGAGTTTTAAACCACCCTTTCTCATTGACGTCAAAGTGGGGAGAAATACATAAAAATAAGGACCATAGTGTCCTAAAAGATGAGCAGAGTGCATGCTAAGAAGTAGAGTTCTAAAGAGAGTTTTTCCATCAATGCCATAAAGAGGAGATTGTTAGATTCATTGGTGTTAGTATTGTCATTGATGTCAAAAGAGTTCATTACAGACTCTATTTTGGAACCATTGACATCTAACAATGTTCTCACAACCTGTAGTTTTCCTAAACAAGGTTTAACAAAAGAGCAAGCTAAGCTTTCCCTCCAATAATCAAGTTTTGAATCATAATTTTGAACCATTAGGCTTTGGCTGGGTTTAGATAACTTGGAGTTTTACCAAAATGGACTCGAAAAAGAACATGTCAAGATTTGTTTTTATTTGTCGAGTTTTGTACCAAAAAGAAGAATCGGTTCTCACAACCTAGAGTTTTTCTGACAAAGGCTTAAGTTGGCTTGTGCAGTCAATTATAAATTGCATCAGCTTTTTGGGTTTGGTTTCGAAACCAAGTTTTGGTTTTGGGTTTAATTTTTGAGTCATGTTTCAAAAGGTTTTTCTCGAAAAGAGAGCACGATATTGAAAAGGTCCATCTCGTTTTGGCATAGGTTCTGAAACCAGGTTTTGGTTTTTGGTTAGATTTCTACTAGATTCTTCGACAAGAAAAAGGGTAAAAGGTAAAGAATGAAGCAACTTTGAAATTCAAGTTAGTAATTGGTTTCATGGTTCTAAAATCTGATTAGGTATTTGACAGAGATTAGAATTTTGATCTAGTTTGCGCTATAAGTGAATGGGCCAGTTTCATACTAATTAAATGGCCAGTTTGTGGACAACTGAGTAGATGAAATGATCAGTTAGATTTGGGTGATCAGTGTGTGCATGATTAGTTGAATAATTAGTGATTGAGATCGAAGTAAAATGCGTGAGATTGACTAAACTGTGAATGTGGCCGAGATTAAATAATATGTTAATATGCAATTTGTTGCATAATTTGGAACAACTAGTCTGTAATATTATTTTTGTTGTCATCGAAAGTTAGAAAGAGAAAAATTATGTAAAGTTAATAAAGAGAAACAATTGAATGTGCTGCGTGAGAGAAGAAAGAATGAATTTGTCATAAATGTGCTAGTTACAGAGTGTGTCTATAACATTAATTAATGAATAGGAGTTGTTGCTCTATCATGAATTTTTTTGTAGTTTTCTTAAAGTTGGTGCGAAGTTGGTGCGTACAGGATATTGAGTTGGTGCTCAGAGCAAGGAGTTGGTGCTTCTTTAGAGTTGGTGTTCTTAAATCAAGGATTTCCTAATTTCTTAGGAATGGTGTTTTTGAATGTTGTAATCAATTTTATATTGTGAGGTTGGATTAGAACATTAGATCGTAGCAACATTTTTCATCCTGATTTTTCCCATCTTAGATTTTTCACCTATATGGCTCTTGTGTGTGAATACTCTCTCATTGTTTAAATCTCTCATAATTATGTTTATTGATGAGGTTGTTTTAAAGAGTCGAAGATTAGAGCCCCTCCCCCTCGCTCCCCACTTGAGTGGAAAGGTGTTTTCAACAAGGATTCAGCCACCCAAAGCCAAGGGAAAGAAATGTTACTCCCAGATTAAAGATCTGGTTTGAATTAGAATGTTGTTTTTCTCCAATTTTGGCTAAGTTTTGTTTCTCTTAGATTTATTTTAAAGAATGGGTATGTTACATTCCAGTACGTTTTTTTTGGTTCAATTATAACTTTGACAAAAAAAGATTGTATCTAGATTGTTGTTTCCTATAACAGATATAACCTAACATAAATGCTGAAGAAATTGCGGTGTAGGACACTCATTTACTCTCCTCTTCACCCACAGGCTTTTCACATGAATGTGACAATAAATTTAAGACATATCAGGCAATATACTTGAACCTGATATGCTCATTGGTGAGAACTTCATCTGGTCATCTTGCACAACACCGTTCTGGCAGGAACTAGGCTGCCATGCAGCTCTGATTTATTATGAGCTCCCTTGCACTTTGTCAAACAATATTAAGTTCTAAATTTCTCAATCAACATTAATAAATTCCTGCAGAGTACCTATGAAAGATAAAAGATTAAACAACACTTACACTATACTGCCAGAGTGATTAACAACAAAAATGTAGCACTCAAAAAAATATAAACATTAGCAATGAAATAAATCTCAGCCCAAAATAGAGTGATCATACACAGCTACACAGCTGCAAATCGAAAAAAAAAAAATATTACTCGTGTGTAAATTGGCTGTTCAATCTTATGAAAAACATCAAACTACAACTTAAAACTAAACTATGCATACCTGCACTCATGATGCATTGCATGCATTACTAGTACTAAAACTAAAAACTATAAACACATGCATCGATCATGCAAACAGCGCATTGATCATGCATCTTCAGCATATGAGTCTTTAGTGAGGAATGAGGATGCATTACAGCCCTTTGGTTACATAATAAGATATGGTAAGCCATTAAAGACAGCATGGAAGATGGTCAATTTCGCAGTGAAGTCGAAATTGTTGAAACAATTGTATACCTTCCATTGAAACATCTTGTTTATACAATGCCTCTTGTAGCTTTGGCCAATTCATTTGGGATATACCTTGTTCCTTTACTCCACTAGTATCTGAATTTGCCACCTGAATGGTGCGCCAGACAAGTTTACCAAGTGAAGGTGAATCGGAACGTTGTTCGTCTGTACCACTCTTCTGCTCATTAGCAATTCTGTTCCATACCTGTGATATGAAGAAGTGTAGTAGTTTAGATTTAATTTTTCAAATATCGACCATTTTAGAAAAGAATCTCTTACTTGTTCTTCTTACCTTGATCAGATGGTTCATTTCATGTTTCCATTGCCAACAAACAAATACCCATGCAACCAATTCCTTCTTCCATGTTGGTAAGCTGTATACGTTTCCTATTAGGGATAGAACATACCATGCGAATTTGTGGTAGCTTAACAAGCGCTTCCACTCTCGGGGAAGTCTCTGGTTTTCTGTTGCAAAACTCATCAACTTATAAAAGACATCAGCTTCTTCTGTCGTATAATTTGGCAGCAATATTTCTCTAATTAACCTTACGCCTTCTGCAGATCTCGATAAATGAAGGCTTTCATTGTGTGGTCGCCTTAGCTTATTTGAAATCCCCTTCGACCAGTGTACTGCTTTTTCAATCATTTCTGTTCAATAGCAGTTTATTTACCAAATCATGTTAATAAGTGAAATAGATAATCATGAAAACCTCAAGCTCTTCTTTTTTAAAATCTACTTTTTTATCTACCTCTACACCCTCGTTTCAATCCATCATCATTTTGCGGTTCCCCTGGAACAGCCGATGTAACAAAAAGTATTAGTTTAATATTAAACATTTAAATAATAATCAGAATATCTATCGAAATAAAATTTATTTAGTGGTCGTTGCTGGTATTATTTATGGGGGGTTCACTACTCGATTGGTAGCATACCAGATCTGTTTAGAAAATGGATTTACAAATCACCAAAAATGTACGTAAAATTGCCAAATATAATCGAGGTCAAACCAACAACAGAAAAATACATATTTTTAAGAAAAGAAAATAACAATAATATTTAATACATGCACCTTGGTTAAAAGCAGAAAATAGAATAATATTTAATACGTTACTATAAAATAAATCCCTATAACATTAGCATTATATTTATTATTCAGTACTACATGTTTAATAATAATTTGTTGAAAATAATCAAATTTAATACATCTACACATCAATAGTTGCAATGAACTGTCAATTAAAGTACCTGCTGGAAGTTCTACTAGACAGGATTGGCTTTTAGTAAAGCTCCTCTTTTCTATATCTGTGGAACGGAGTAAAGATGCAATAAATCAAACAATTCGTATACTAGTGTAGTATAAAGCATTTCTAATTGAAACAAATTACACATATTAAAATAAACCTTATTGAGGTCTGTTTCTAGTGTTACCATTATATGTACTACTATAATGAGTATGTCAGTGATTGTTCTGCACACTTACCTTCTGCTGGGTTTTTATGTCTTAAGTGGTATTCTAGAAACCTATTTGATTCTTGATCTGTGAGCTCTGGCAAGATTAAAGGGATTTGAATAATTTTGCTGATAAACTTTTCTGCTAGAACACCACTTTCATCTCCGAAATTTCTCATAATTGCTCTTTCAATCATTTTTTTGTCCATTCCCAGTATGACATTGATTTTGCATTCGGCTAAAACCAGATTTATTGCTGATAGCACCTGTGTAACAAATAAAAGAATAGTCTGACCATTTTAAAAAAATGTTAAAAGAATATCCATTAAATGACCAAAAGTGAAATTGAACTTCACATACCTGTAATATGACCTTTTCTTCGCATCTATCTAAGTCATCTACAAACGTCACTATTCGAATCTCATGCTCAGAGGCTGGCATGCATTTGGGAATACTTGTATTTTCCACATTGTCAGCATATAAACCAAACCAGTTCCAACACCATAGGCCTAAAATAAAAGAGAAAAACGGATATGGTTGCTTTCCGAGTTCTTTTTTAAGGAAATTGATGTCAGATATAACGGCTTCCTGGTAGCCAAGGTGGCTAGTATGGTCTGGTGCTCTGACATTATCCAGGTCTGATGCTCTGACATAATCCACCATTTGTGTGCTCACGGGTTTGACAACAGAATAAAATGATTTTAATATACCCCATACACTTGGTATAATAGTAAAAGGAATGGATCCGTACTTTAAACCCTGGAATTTTTCTCCTAGTTGCATCCACACTGTCCAAGGAACTAATACGTCAACAAATATGATCAACAAACAAGGCAAAATTAATTGATACCAAATTTTTACTTTTTCTTTGGCACAAGTATATCTCCAGCAAGTACTCATCCATTGAGCTCTCGTCATTGCTTTCTCAATCTCTTTGCTGATTGCGACTCCCAGACCTGCCCAAGCTTCATGTCGATCTCTATAGTGCCATGCATTGTATCGAATTGTTAAAATTCGAGGGACTTCTCTCAATACATGCTCCTTTCCATGTTGTGATACTGAGCTTGATTGTAACTAAACAAGAGCCAAGAGAACAAAGCCAATCAATATCTTATTACTGAACATGCTTTACAAATCGGTTTGCTATACCACACTTACCATCTGGTTACGATCCATGCATGCGAGTGCCTTGTAAATATCATGATATCGAGGTTGATATTCCTCGAGCAGAGTGACAAGTGGTTTCTGTTTCAAATAAGTCATCAAATGCTTATTAGGAGATACATATAGAAAACGTGTACTATTAAATTTAACAATACCTTAATAAATAAGAATTCAACTTATACCTGTCTTTTGGATTTATTTTTTGCTAGACCTAATAAATTGTGAGCCCCTCTGTTAATCTGTTGAAATGTTTTTCTGCCTCTTCTACTAAGAGAGATTCCTTTAGCTCCATCAAAGTTCTCGGGTGGAAGGAGGTTTGGAAATGTTAGCTGAGCTGCTGTAATGAGTAGAATCTTTTCTGTCTACAAAAATGCATGCATACGGTATTATTTGAGTTTTTTAAACATTTAGCAAGAACCATAGTTTATTGAAATTATTTATTATCTAAGTAATTTTGAGTAAATGTACCTGAATCATGAGACTGGATTTTCCCATGCCCCATTCTCCAGAAATGCCCACTGTGATTGGGGATTCAATAAATCGGTTTAAAAACAGAGCAGCTAGGGCTTGGGCAAAGACATATCTTCCTGTACCAATTCAAGCATACCATTTGGTTGTGTCCGCGGATGCAATTAAAAGTATAAAGCATTTATAAATTAAAAAATTAGTTTTAACTGAAAACTGAAATTGAAATGGGAAGTAATAAATGTTACTGTGTACTAATATTTAGAAATGATAACTGGGCAGGGTGGAAGGGGGAGGTGCAGACATACATTACAGCAGGTCAGTCGGAAGGGTTGATGGACTCCCCTTTTCTTTGGTATTGGGTGGGATAGTTCTGGTGATGTTCAGTTCATTTTCTCTGTTTATAAGGGTTTTAATACAAATAATGTAATGGAGGCTCTTGCTATTTTGTATGTTGTTCAGCAGTCTTCTGCTTTTGGTTGGCGCAAAATTATTTGTGAGTCTGATTCTCAGGTGGTGGTGAATTTGCTAACCAGGCAGGAATATGGGAATATTAGTTGGCACTTGGCTTTAGTTACCAAACAGATTCTTCAGTTGTGCAGCTCCCTGGATGCAGTTACTTTCACACACATTCCTAGGGAGTGGAATGGGGTTGCAGATTGTTTGGCCAAATGGGCCTCGGATCAAATGCAAGGTTGGAATATAGTGGATAGGGGATAATTGCCTCCTAATATGGCTCTTATGCTTGATCAGTTAGTGGATAGTGATAGGGTTCTCTAGTACTCTCTTCTGAGCTTTTTGTTTGTATCTCTTTTGTGTTTGAATAAATTTTACCCTTTTTTTAGAAATAATTTAGAAATGATAACAGGATTGAAGAATCAAGATAAAGTTTAGTATAATTGCTTAAGAGTAATTATTTTAAAATAATTACATAAATCAAAATTATGTACAAGAAATTAAATAACCGTTCATCCAACAAAATAAGATTGATATATTTAGAATAATAGATATTTTTTTTGACATAGCATTAAATAAAATAAAGCAAAATAAAATAATTTGGAAAAATTTAAGAAATTAAAATTAATAACAAACTAACTGAGAAAGAAATATGTAATACGAATATTTATATCAAGAAACATATGCAAATCTATACGCCTTCTTGGTTTTGGCACTTCATATATCCTATCAGTGTTGTCTAGGAGTCTTTTTTTTTCTAGGTTGGGTATGGAAAGAACTGATACATCCTTTCAATCACTAGTAGGGTTGGGATGAAAGAAATTTTACTTCCAGTGTTAACACATCCCTTTGTTCCCCTTAACACCTAAGCAAGTAAATCTTTGACATAACACACCAAAAACCCCCAATCTTGATACTATTTTTTCTCTTCTCTTTCAGAGACTACCCTTAATACATAAATCCAATAATTTTAGAAATAATTTGAAAGAATAGTATCTCCTTCACAAATTCTCCAAAATATAAGTGCATTTTATATCAATTTTGGACTAGATAAGTCCAGGGAAAAATCCATGGAGAAATTAGATCATGGGGGCAGAATTCATATGTAAATCAAACAGCTCGTACCAAGTTTGTCCTCCATACTTGGTTGATCTCGTCCTTGCTCTTTTATATGCTCCATTTGCCGTAACACTACCCTTCCAAAAAATACAATTATCAGTAAGATAAGTTTATAAAATAAATAAATAATCCAAAGAGGTCAAGCATTGATCGTTACGTACCTTTTTCAACGGATTCTTTTTCTGGTGACTGCAGTCTGTTTGATAGATCATGAATGCCTGCAAAGTCAGCGCCTCTACTGAGAAGCTCCCATGCCATCTCAACCTCATTATTAATTGCCGCCGCTTCTAGCAAAGGTTCTCTGTATTCTCCCTTTTTCTTTCGAAGATATCTTTTAACATCTTCATGCACATGTTCCATCTCGTCGGCAGTGCCAATGCCAGTTGCTGAGGCCCACAACAATAACGAGCACTTAGAAGAAGAAAGACGATCATGTTCTAACAGTGCTTTGCAAGTGGCAAGTGCGGCTCTTAGAATCTTCACTTGAGCCGCATGGTGCAAAGCTGTTTTCTTCTGACCGTCACGTTCCCTGAGCGGGCAGGACCCTTGATCCATAAGCATCCTTACTAATTCATCATGGCCTTCACTTGCTGCTATTTGGAGTGCTGTTCGACCAGAGGAATCGGTTGCTTGAATGTAGTTTATTTTTTCTGGAGAGTCGGCGGTTCCAAAATGATCTTGCAGTATTTTATTAATAATTCTTGTATTCCCTTTGGATGCAGCAATGTGCAATGGTGTCCTCCTTTGTTGGTCCTTTGAAAGAATTAGCTTCTCCGCTAAAGGAAAACGCCCAAACAAACGATCCACAACTCGTGAGTTGAAATCTCCCTTTGCTGCCAAATGAAGAACGTTTCTTCCAAATTTATCCTGTATTGTAATGATATCATCAGATGAACTGGCATATGTGTCATAAAGTCGTGAAAAGACTGGTTCATGAGGCAAGGCATAATGGAACAGCATCTTTTCTTCCTCGCCCACTTCACCTTCATCCCTGCGCTTTAACAAATCGTCCACTAATTCTGTGTATCCTCTCTTAACTGCCTCAATCAAAACCTCTGCAACGGGAACTTGAAGATTGTCAATCTGGTTTTTTAGTTGATTTGTTGGTAATAAAGATAAAACCTTTGTGATTATGGGAACGCATTCTGGCTTTTTGAAATCGATTGAAGAGGCTGTATTCTTGAAGGGCTGCCCGTATATTTTTATAGCTAATTCGACCATAGCCACACCCCAGGTGGGTCCATACACATATCTGTGTCCGGCATCTCTTTCTCTTTTACTTGCATCTTCCCAAACTGCCTTTTCTTCCCCATTTGCCATTGGCGGCTAAAATCTGGCTTCATGATCCTCCAAGCTTATCACTATTTTCCTCAAAGGAATAGTATGATCTATATCCATACTGCTATAAGGAGTTCCGCGTTCATTTTTGAAGTGGTCAGACGCAATTGAATGTGGATAGGTTTCCCACAACCAATACAGCAACTCGACATCTCGATAACAATAAGCGTGGAGCCATGCAGTTTCTTCTCCGTTTGAAGAAAGATTGATTCCATTGTACAGCCGTTCTCGCAACGAAAAACCAGCTGACGAGTATAGATCTGTAATAACACATTGCATGACATAAGATGAAAATATGATATAAATGTAAAACTGCCTAACACAATATGATGGATAAAATAACATAAAACATTCAGAGAGATTATCACCAGATCTTTATACCTGAGCTGTTCCGCCATTTTTTTTCAGTCCCATTCCACACTTTTTCCTTGACTACAGCGTTCCAACTACAGTTATGATTGAATTCTTCTTTGACATCACTAAAATCAGCAGGCACCCATCCGTCCAAAAGACGTATGTCACCACCACCCTCTTTGTAACGAGCGGCAATCCTCTTCACGGGCAGTTCCCGTGTCCTAAACATGTCTAAATTCGTTCTGATTTCTTCAACCGTTGCCAAACGGTAGCCCTGGGGCATCAATGGTCCTCCATTCAAGAGAAACCTCTTGAATTTGAGCCTCACTGTGCGCTCTTGTTGCTCTGCCATACCGATTAGTGACAAACAAAACAAGGATTCTCTAAGAATGCCAAGACTTCAACCAAATAACGCCAGCCCTCAACAAAGCAAATATTCTAAGCCCTCAACTTATAGATAAAGCCATCTGCCTACCAGAGAACAAAAGGAAGCTTCCTTCGAAGCCCTAACTTATAGATTAAGCCATCTACTTAGCAGAAAGCAAAAGGAAGTTTCCTTCGAAGCCCTAACATATAGATAAAGCCATCTACGTAGCAGAGAGCAAAAGGAAGCTTCCTTCCAAGCAAATATTCCAAAACTACAAATGAATAAGTCAATCTCCGACTGTCTTCGTACGCTCACTCATCAAATGCGGTTTCCTTTACCTCGATGCTATTTTTTAAGCTGAGGTGAACACTTGTTTACAAGCATATAAATTTCAATCCGCGAGAGAATTCAAATGGGTCAATTTATCTTTTAATAGTTATGTATCATTTATGGGCCTAATGTGCTCATGTAAATAATGTAGAGACAAAGTTGCTACCTCCCAATGAAGTAAAATATCGATCATACCATTATATATATCTCGCACCTTCTTGCTCGCTGAAATTTTTAAAATGATGAAGAAAGAAGACAATTATACCTCCAATCATTCAACTATTCTTAGGATTACCCTTGTGGATAGTATTACAGTGATTAAAAAAACAATTGAACGGAAAGAATTTAACATTTGGATTTGGATGGAAAAAGAGATAATGTTGAGAATATAAATTCAGTTTTTATTTGGATTTAATAAGTTGATTTTATAAACGTTTTAAATCAAATTTAATAAAGTGGAAAGAGCGTTTAGAACAAATTTTCATAATTTAAAATTGTAATTTATTTCTAGTTCATACATTTTGAATTATATACATGTGTATATGTGTTTGTGTTTATGTGTGTATACGTATGTATATTTGTATATGTATATACATACACATACATGCTTGAACATACATGTATATGATTGTGTTTATATATATGTATGAATATATATGCATGCATGCATACACACAAACCCTTAATACTTTTTCAAGCACATGTGATTTTTCAATTTTGAAAGTTGTGTCACATTTTAGGTTTTGTTGTATACATGATTCAATAAAATTAGGTCAAATCGAATATTATTTTCTAATTTATTGAATTTTTTTTCTAAAATCAATAAATAGTTATTCATGTATTTAAAAAGCATAACTTATACATCATGTCCACAAATGTCTCTTTACTAATATACAAGGTCTAACAAACATATATGTTTTTCTCAAAATTTTGTTGGATACTTATATCTAAAGATGAACAATCAAATGGCCCTATAAGAATTTAGAAGAATGAAAGTATGCCATATAGAACAAGAAAACAAGTGGAATAACCCTTTATGATATGGATTGAATAACATCATATAAAGATGCAGATATTTGTAATGCAAAGGAGATCTATTAGCCACCTTGAAAACCCATATGCAACTCTATGCAAAACAAGCTTAAAATTATACCTAACCAAGGTTGCCTCCTAAAGAGAAAAAAAATATGAGAGAATATGCCATAGAATATTTTCCACTAACACATCCTCTTAAGTATAGCATAGGTGGATATAAAGAGATTGGATCCTAGTAACCAAGATTGTGGATGTAGCGTCGTAAATTGTCATCAAGCCAATTTACACCTCATGTTTGTGCCCCTACTTTAACGTGTCTCCCTCTCATCATATATCTAGGTTCGTTTAGTGTCTTAACTCCAAATTTGATGTCTCATATACCCACCAGATGATTCTCTGGAGGCGTGTCCTCCTCCGTTGACCCTAATTTTGGTCCATGGTTGAGGAGGACCAAGGCGGTGGCCCCCTTGTCCCCCTCAATGGGGCCCATTTTTCTAGGGAAAAGTGTGACCTATCTCTTCGGTGGGAAATGAATTCAAATGCTCTATATGATCGTTGGAGATCGGCCTAATCAATAATTTGACATATGATCTCATATATAAAGACATTTGATCAACTTAATATCGGGCAATCATTCCAAGTTCCCATCTCCAAGAAATCAACTAATCAAGCAGTGAAGTATTTATCATCAAGCATTTTGAAAGGTCTTCAAGGCTGTACATTCTTCATTAATCTATTGTGGAGCAACATTACATGATTCATATGTAATCATGTGTGTGTGATCTATCTTATTCATCAAAAAATTCATAGAGATGATGATGTTATGCATTTCATTCATTATCTATCTCCCCATATAACATTAAGTAAAGATGAGGGCTTAGAGGACAAGGATTTTCCCTCCTAACAAATCAAAGAGGATATGTATGATGATAGAAAGGAAAATATTCCTTCTTCATCTACTTGTCTCTTTGTTCGCTCTAAACACACTTACACTACAAGTTTCAAATACATATGTTATAATATTCCTCCCTCTTCTCAGTTAAGAGATTCCTATAGGAGTGACTATAACATAATATCAAAACAAGGTTTTAGAGGACAAGGACTTGGAAATTTGAATAAGGAGTTAGAGTTCCTATAAACCCTCCTACATAAGTTAATACCGAAGGTCTAGTACATTATCATGATTCTCCTACAGATGAGATCCTTAGGATTCAAGACTGTAAGGATCATCTCACAAGACAAAGGACACATCACTCTTCTAAAAGTGCCTCTTCTTCAAAAAATTCTTTTTGTTCACAACATCAGTCTAGTGATCATGATACCAATGATTGTCTCGCTTTTCAATATGGAGGACAAGGACTCATTGATATAGGTATAGTTAAAGTCATTGATGATAATCCTTCTTCTTCTAATAACCCTTCGTCTACATCACAAAAAGTAATTCCCAATCCTATTGATAATCAAGAGAAATGAGCCACTAGAATCTTTTGGAAATTAAAATATGATAAGAATGTTGTCTTTCCTTTCGTAAAGTCTAGCAACAAGCATAAAAAAGGTAATAACCATTGTCTTTTTCATCAAGGTGGTTCTCATTCTCTTGGTAATTGTAAACCATTTAAGGAATTTGTTTAAGAACAACTTGATAGGGATCGCATACATCTTTCAACTAATCTCGCCCTTTTTCTTAGTGAGAAAGTAGTGTTGTAGCACTATTTTCACCCTCATGTTTCACCTCACCCTATGACACAATTAGTTAACTTAGTTGGGGGATCTTTTTCATAAGAGGTGTTTCTTTGTCAATATCAAACATCTTGGGGCAATAAAATAATTCATTCTTCTTTCTATCCTATCTTTTTTCTTTATCTCAAGTTTCATTGTTCCCTTTTGTGATTGCACTTTTCATGCTTTGATATCCTTTCTTACATGGAAATGTATATCTTTTTTGGGTTAATCTCTCTCTTTAGTAGAGTATGTGATCTTTCTCAATTCACTTTCTTTCCCCCTTTGAAGATTACCTCTTCTTTGGATTTGCATTTGTCAGACAATTCTAATACTGGGAGAAAATTGAGAGGGGAGGGGGTGAATCAGTTTTCTCACAAGTATAACAATTAATGTAGATTATAAAATTTATACCAGAGCACAAAGAAACCAACACAATGAAAGATAAAGCATGAAATGAAAGTACACACAACACCAATATTTTAACGTGGAAAACCCGGTAAAGGGAAAAACCGCGGTGGGAAACCCTACCCACAATCAGATAAAACTTCTGCAATAGTATGTGAAATAATTACAATGGAGATTGCATTGGTCATCACAAAAGGAAGTCTCACTAAATGACACAAATATTGGACTATAATCTAGAAAGAATGAACTATGGAAGTAGCATCTCCTAATGCTTGAAACAGTTCCAATTAAGCACAGACGTCTGCCCTGCAACACCAAATCCTTCACAACCTTTCGCTGAATGATATATCACTATTCACACATAAACCTTTCTCTGATAATGTAGACATAACCATCAATACTAAGATTACATGAATAAGTCACCTATAAATACAAATCATCAACCTTAATGATAAGGTCGGCTAAACCCTAAACCCATAAACCCATAATTACAAAAATTACATCACATGATATCATCGACCAATATTATGATTTACATTACATAGCATGGACCTAATTCAAATTCACAAACAAATGCATCCACCGAAAATCATGCTAAGACAAATCTCCAACACGTTTCACCAACCAATAGAAACCCTTAGTGCAATAACACAGAATATATAACCAAATCCAAATAAGACCACCAAGTCAGCACACTAGCCAGTGCGAAGCCACCAAACAATTATAACATGATCAAGAACACCTTTAGCACGTTAGAAACTATTTCCATAAGATGGACCAAAATCACTTAACAAAATCATCAAGTATTGCCAATCGATAAAGCTAACCGGTACCAAGAAATATCAATCAGGAAGATAAGCGAAAGCTTTCAGAGCACCAAATCATGAATCAATAGCATATGACAAGCATATAAGGAACCTAAATAACCATCCAAAACTGAATCCAAGGATATGATCATAGCGGATTTGAATCACAGCCAAACACCAAGTCTGACCGGGATAGGTCCAACCGGGATACAATGTTGACATCAACGACAAAACTTAACCAAATCCAGCATATTTCCAACACATTTAATATATATAAATGTCTTTTCTTGCATTAGGATATCTATTCATGTGAGTACATTGTGCATTTGCTTATGTCTAATCTCTTCTTAGAGGTTGTATTATTCTTCTCATTGTCATTATTCTTTGGGGGCAATGGTCTCTATCTCTTAGCCTTTTTAAGGATCCACTATTTATTTGTGAGTGGTGTTTGCTTATGATTTGATGTCAATCCTTTTGTGAAGCCATCATTTTCTCAAGCATTCTCTCTAATGCAAGAGGTGTATGTCCTTCACTACAACCTATTTTACACTTGGAAATGTACATCTATCATAAACTTACCCCTCACATTGGGTCAAAGAGTGCCATCCTTCACAAAGAATCTCTTTCACACAACAATGGGAGGAAGGTATGCATTCTTGTTCTCCTTCCCTTCTTTTGGTAGAAGTTGTTATGTTTGTTAAAAAAAACTCCTCTTGGGGGTAGATGTCTTTTCAATAAAGATATATTCTCCTCCAAGGATCCTCTTTACACTTGTTGCAAGATATCTTTTTTTCAGCTATTTTATCCTTTCTTCTAAGAGTATTCCCTCTTTAGCTTGGATGTATGAACATTGTTGCTTAAAGCATATCTCCTTGGTGTTGAAGGTGGGTATCCTTTTCTCTAGCTTCCTTAAGACATCAACATAGGTCTATGTTGACATCTTAAGGGGGGCACCCATATTGTTCCCTTTTCATCATATTATACCTTATCTTTGCATGTCTTAAACGAGGTATTCAGAATCAAAACCAGAAAAAACAAACTCTTAAAGGAGATGTGTAACCAAAACCAAATGTAGTAGTGATGCATGTCTTAGACATTGTGTGCATCACCAAAATGAGAGAAAACAAACTCTTACATGGGATTTTCTTGAAACCAAGCATATATCTATTTTAAATGGGGTTACACATTCTCGAAACTAGAGCAAACAAACTCTTATATGAGATGTTCCTAAAGCTATACATTCACCCCTTAGCATTTGCATTTGCATTATATATCCTAAATAGGTTGAAGCACACTCGAAACCAAAGAAAATAAGCTCTTGTACAAGGTACTATACACTTGAAACCAAACATTACTTGCACACATGCATGAGGATGAGTGGAACTAGCAAAACATAGCTAGACTATTCCTAATCTCTTCCCCAACATGGATCACCTAGAAAAATACATCTAGGGGAAGGTATATTTGTCTTTTCTCATTCTTCTTCTCATGGATCACCTAGTAAAAATTATCTAGAATGTGTATCCATTCTCTCTCTTTCCTTCTTCTGATGAGCTCATAGCCTAGCTATTAGTAGTTGATGGATGATGTGCGCTTTTCGTTTTTATGTAATCACTTGTGTTCTTGAGATGGAATTTTTTGAGAATTATATTAGTGGTTGAGACATTTTGATATCAAGGTCTCTTCCCCTAGTTGAATTGAAGTCTTATTTTTTTAATTTTTAGCTTTTGTGTTTTGCATATCAATTTGTCTTTTGTCTTTGTTTGTCTTTTTTTTCTTTTGTTTGCCTTTTTGAGTTTTGTGTGCCCTTGCATGCGTCTGAGTAAGTTAAGATCCTAAGATTGGGGGCTTGGTTCCTGAAATTAGTGATGTCTTATACTCCTTGTGATCAAGCTCCACATTGCTCCTCTTTTTCATATCTTTCATATTCTTTACCATGAGTATGTGCATAGGCTCATACTCGTGTTAAGGTGGGGGCTGACTATAGCATCATAACTTGTCACCTGTCCAATTTATACCTCATTTTTGTGCCCCTACTTTAGCGTGTCTCCCCCTCATCATCTACTTGGGTTCATTCAGTTCCTTAACTCCAATTTTGATGCCTCATACACCCACTAGATGATTCCCTCGAGGTGTGTCCTCCTCCCTGGACCCTAATTGAGGAGGCCCAGGGCAGTGGAACCTTGGTCCCCTTTAATGGGTCTCATTTTTATAGGGAAGGGTGTGACCCATCTATCCAGTAGGAAATGAATTTTGTGGCTCTATATGACAGTTGGAGGTCGGCCTAATCAGTAATTTGATCTAATATCTCATTTATAAAGATATTTGATCAAATTAATTTCAGCAAAGCATTGTAAGTCTCCATCTTGAAGAAATCAAACATTGAAGCATTTATGATCAATAATTTTCAGAGGTCTTTAAGGTTTCATATTCTTCATTCATCTATTGTGGAGCAACAATACATCATTCATATGCAAGCATCTGTGTGTGATTAGGGTTTTTTCATGTTCATGCCATTTCATACAACATTTGTGATTACATTCAAGAAGCAAAGAATCATTATTAGTCATTGCAAATCTAAGGTATATCCTTCCATTATTTATTTCAGTTTTGCAATATTTCATTCAAGGTTCATTCTCAAATTAGGGTTTGACTTAGGGAAACCCCTATTTCCAACCTATTTCCCCTTCTTTCTGTGTGTGCGAAGTAGGTATAGAACTATGATATTCATAATTGATATTATTTATAGTGATGAATCAATCCCCCATTAGAGTGCAAAAAGTGCAAACGACCAAGGTGACCACCACCATGGTCTCAAAAAATCAGGAGCACCTTCTGAGAATAGGTTCAAATACTCATAATATTTAGATCTAGGTTTGAATACAATTAAAAAAACACACCATGGTGAACTTAATATCCCTCTTAGCTATCCAACCATGTAATTTATTTCAAATTTTGATTTCGTTAAGTCTTTCATCTATAATTTCTTTTGTTAGTGTGTCCATTTTTTTGTCAAAAACCAACATGCACTATTTTAGGTATAATCTTTTACACGTTCATTATATTTTGAACAAAATTACATTTTTAGAAACTAGACTCGATTCTACACAATTTTAAAATAAATGTTTTGATTTTTTATTAGTTTTTAATGATTTTAGGAGGGAGCATGCTCAATTTTTTGTTTTTCAAGATGTGTCCACTTTGAAAATTAATAAAAAATCATATACTCATTAAATAATTAGCCAAAAATTATGGCATAAACTAAAAGGTGTTGGTTAATTTCTCACAAAAGTGACTTTAAAAATTAAAAAAAAGTTAACATTTTAGGGGGGCCACAAAAGACACTATGTTATATTTTTTGCATAAAAACAGGACCACTTTTTATGCCCCCCCCCTTTTTGAAGTCCTTAATCTCCACCATTTTCAAAATAAATTAGTAGTTTAGAAAGTAGACTCGAAGCACTCTGACTCTTGTTCTTGTTGCATCTTCAGATTTGGAGTGTAACTATGTTCAATTTGTCATTGAAGTTCAGACTTTACTAATTTCAGGAAAACAAAAGTGGCATCTTAAGACCCCCTTTTGGTACCACAACTTGGTGCACATACTCTAATGGGAAGCTGATATAGTGTGTGGTGATTTTTTTGAGGTTGGTTACTTCAGACTAAGGTTTAAGGATAGCTTCATACTTGGAGATTGTTGGAGGTAGTATTGTTGAAGGCTTGTTCACCTTGTACCTTGCTAGGAGATAGTATGTCTGAACTCAACAAGTCATGGTATCTTATCCTTGGGTAGTGATTCTCATCCTGCATGTCCTTTGTATCTTTCCCTAGGGAAGTGCACCTCAACTCACAAGTCCTCCTAGGAGAATTAAGATTGGTTGGAAGTGTTCCTAAAACAAATTTTGTAATGATTTTTCACATATTATGAGCTCATTGTTACCATGGTTTCTCCCTAATTGAGTTGTCCATGTAAATCTTATGTTCTCTTATACATTGTGTTCATTTCTTTATCTTTTGTTGCTACTAATCAAATTAATATTAATTTCATCTATGGTTTGAATTATAAGTTATTTTTTCAAGACTGATTCACCCCCTATCAGTCTTCGACATGTCTACCTTTCACCTCTCTATCTATCCTCTCTCCAATTCTCTTCCTCCATCTCGATCTCTTATCCCTTCCATATATAGTAAGTCCCCTCCCTTTCATCCTTTATTCCTCTCTATCTCCTCTTTTCCTACCTCTCTCTCACTCCCTCCATGTATACCTCTCCCTGTATCTCCTCTTACTCCTCTCTCTCTCTCTTTGTTATTTTATCTATCATGTTCTACCTCCCTCCTCTATCTAGGTATCTTCATCCCTTCCTCTCTAGGCTATAAGATTGATGGTATAATGTTTAGGGTACATAGGGTTGAGATTGTTCCCTATGTTGATACTTCCCTCTATCCCTTCCTCTCCCTCGCTCTATTCTCTCTATCACCTCTCTAGCTTTTTCCCTCCCTTTCTTTTTGTCTCCATCTCTATCTCCCCTTCTCTCCTTACCCCCATATCTAACAATTTATCCCTCTAGGCTCTCTCTTATTCTCTCTCCCACAAGATTTTATTATTTCTCCCTCACTTATTCTCTCTCTATTTTCTAGGTCATCGCCTCTCTCTCCCATCTCTATTTTTCTCTATTCCTCACTCTCCACATCTCTATCTACACATCGATGTTTCATTACCCACCTCTCTCTATCTCCCTCTATCTATCTCACCCCTCCCTCTACCCATCTAGTTCTCTCACATCTCTTTCTCCCTCTAGGTCTCACCTCTCTATTTGTCACCTCTCTACTTCGTTCCCTCCCTTTTGACCTATCTCTCCACCCCCTTACCTCTCTCCCTTTATAAAATCTTCCTTTTATGGGTCTCTCCCTCTATATCTTACTCGAGTCCCTCCTTACTCCCATATATATCCTTGCCTCCATCCCTCTCTTAATCTCTCTCCATCTCTTATTATTTCTCTCCCCTCCCTATCCATTCTCGATAACTACCTCTCTATTTATCTCCCTCCCTCCCTCTTTTCCTCTCTACCTCTCCCTCCCTATCTCCTTACCTACCTCTCTCCCCCCTCTATCTATATCACCTCTGTCTCTCCACCTAGGTCCCTCACCTCTATATCTCTATCCCCTCTCTAGTTCTTTCCCTCCCTCCTTACCCCTTTTTTTTTTGTCTTTGTGAACTTCTCTATCTCTCATTTCCCATTTATCTCCAATCTCTAGGTCCCATTCATTTCATATTTACCTCTCTCTCCCTCCTCATCCATCTCATTCACTACCTCTCCCTCCCACCCTCTCTCTACCTCTCTAGGTCTCTCCCTCACTCCTTTACCTCTCTACCTATCCCTCCCTATTTCATTATCCACATCTATCTCTCTTTCTCTCCTTACCCTTATTTCACTATTTGTGACTCTCCCATTATCTTCTCTCTCTCTCTCCCTCACCTCTATATCGAGCTCCTCTCTCTAGGTCTCTTAGTAATTTCATGTCCACCTATCCCTCCCTCCTTATCCCTCTTATTCTCTTCATTGTTCTTTCTCTCCTCTTCTATCTCCCTCTTTACCCTCATCTCTATCCTTTCCTCCCCTCCCTCTCTTTTATCCTATCTCCCTCTTATTTTTTTCTCCCCTCTCTCCCTATTCTCTCCATGAATACCTCTACCTACCACTCTCTGCCTCTCTGTCTCTCTCTCTCTCTCTCTCTCTCTCTCTCTCTCTCTCTCTCTCTCTCTCTCTCTCTCTCTCTCTCTCTCTCTACCTTTTTAGGTCTTTCCCTCCCTATATTTATCTCTCTACCCCTCCCTTCCTATCTCATCATCTATATTTGTCTCCCCCTTATATCTCTCTCACCTTTACCTCTCCCCTTGGGTCGCTCACCTCTCTACCCTCAAGCTCTAGATCTCTCAAATCTATATATCTCATCCCTCCCTAATTCTTTCTCTCCCTCTTCACCTAGCTTCCTCCCTCCTTACTTCTCTCTCTCTCTCTCTCTCTCTCTCTCTCTCTCTCTCTCTCTCTCTCTCTCTCTCTCTCTCTCAATTTACACTTGAAGGTATTGATATAGACTTGAGGGTTTTTATTAAGGGTAAGTATTTATAGATGAGGGTCTTATTTATTTGCTTCTCTCTCATTATTAACTTTCCTTCTCTCTTTCTCTTTTTCTCTTATCTCTCTCTTCTTTCCTAATTTGGTAAGTGCTTAAAAATATCAATGAAGGTTATTTGGAAATTAGAATGATAAAAAGGGAATTTCACCTATGGTTAAGGCCCACATTATATAATATTTTCTTATTTGGTTGCATTATCTGACAAAAAAGTACTTTTTCATGGTGTTAATATCTCACACAAGCACATTTTTCATATTCCATCACTTTTTCACAAAATTATTGTTCATTTAACAATGTAGAAGATAAATTATAATTGATGTTCTTAGATCAAAGTTGACTATATGAAGTAATATTTTCATGTTTCTAGGATTCAAATGTTTATTATGATCTTTTTTGTTCAAATTTAAGAATATATAATTATTCTTTTTATAATGTTTACTAATCCTATTAGATTTACATAAATTGAAAACTCAACTAAAAAAGAAGTTGCATAAGAACTCAAAATTAGGAGTAATTTGAAGTAAAATATTAAATAACATTACATAATTTATAAATTGTAATATCAAATCTCAAATTTTAAGGTGCATTTATTTGTCTTTATATGTTTTGTGCTTGTCACTTTGTCTTACTTAAATTGCAATCATTTTCATTTATTTTTTTTCTTTTTATAATTTCTTTAATTCACTTTATGATTATGTTAGCATGATCCTAGTTAATATGTGCACTTTACCAATTTTGAAGGATAATGAAATGGAATGTGAACATGTTACTTATGTTTGGTTAATCTTGCTTAAATTGTGATTGTGATAAGTGTGTGGTATTTAGTACTAAAAAACTATATTCAATTTTAAGCTATGAATGTCATGTAGGTTTGTTAGAGTAGTCCTATTGAATATATGACTATCCTACATTCATTATGTCTTCCCTAATGAAGCTATGACTATCATAACTTCATTGGGATAGTGTACATAAATCTATAACTATCCTAGATTCGTTATGTCTACCCTAATGAATCTATGACTCCCATAACTTCATTTGGGTACTAATGAATGTAAGATAATTATAGAATCATTGAGACTACCCTAATGACACTATGAATTTCATGTATGTTCATTTAGATATTCCTAATGGATCTATGACTGTCCCACATCCATTACCTCTACCCTAATGAAACTATGTTTGTCCGGCATGTTGATGAAATCCTGAATTAAGGAAGCAACGCGGTGGCCTTCCTGGTGGCAATGGACGAGAGATGAAAATCCTATTAAAAGAATGCACTGGGACCACGATGCATTAGACCAGGTCCTTAAAAAGACAGCAGAACTACAATTAACATAATGCATTAGACCAGGTCCTTAAAAGACAGCGGAACTACAATTAACATAATGCATTAGACCAGGTCCTTGAAAAGACAGCAGAATTACAATTATCATAATGCATTAGACCAGG
The DNA here is from genome assembly GCF_030272615.1 of Cryptomeria japonica. Taxonomy (NCBI): domain Eukaryota; kingdom Viridiplantae; phylum Streptophyta; class Pinopsida; order Cupressales; family Cupressaceae; genus Cryptomeria; species Cryptomeria japonica. The sequence goes on from NC_081405.1 coordinate 291,915,059, forward strand.
TCCTTAAAAAAATAGCGGAACTACAATTAATTTTATAAAAGATCTAACCAAATCTTTTTGAAAGAAAAATTCTGAGGTGAGGTCTTTTTTTATTGAAAGAGTACATTGAAAAATAAAATAAAGACGTTACGGAAACTGAAGTGGGAATTGGTGGACGCGTGAGAGAAATCATGGAAAGGCTGGACCACTTACCAACGGCCGACTATGAAAACGAGCGAGAGAGAAACTGCGTCGAAGAAAGAGAAATATATTTGAATAAGAAGACATGATTGAAGGGTAGAAATTACGTAGAAGAGTGATATAAAGAAAGGAGGAAAAGTCTAAAAGAGTAGGAATAATGAAACGCAATGGGATCACGTACGATGCTTCGCTTCCATTTCATTTCTATTTTTTATGTTTTAATATTTGACCACCTTTTATGTATGCATTGGCCCAACCAAGTCCATGTTGCGTGGAAAATGGAAGAAGGGAAGTATTACGGAGAGGGAAGTTATATGCTGTAATTGTTATAAACTTCCATTTTTTAATCATAATTGCACTCTATTTAACTCAGTAGACATTTCTTTGTTTTACACTAGAGCAATCGGTGTCTCAAGTGCATACCCACAGATTTGAAATGCACAGGAAATATTGTCTCTTTTATAAATTTCACAAAATTAAAACATGTTATTAAATCATACAAAGAAAATTCTTCTAAGCAAGTAAACAGGCTGGCATGAATTGATTTAGGCTAATAAAATACATGTAACTAATGAAAGAAGAATTAATTTGGGTAAATTGAAGTTCAACACAGATTTGATAGTTGAAATGTTAGATAAATCAAAGCTCAGATTTTAATTGATAATTGAAATTTTATTTTCTAAAATTAAATGTAAGAAGATAAGAATACCTTAGCTCCTAATTGGATGATGAAATATAAATGTTGAAGCTGCACAATATCAATTTATCATCGTGATTTTTTTCTTTATTTGCCCTTGTTTTATCTTAGAAAATTCTTCTATTATTGATTAATTTTGAATTTTGATATTACCTTGCTTCTTCATGGTGTTATTTTGTATTGGTATATGTGTGCAATGAAAAATGATTTTAAGGGAATTGAAATTACAATAAAAATAATTTAAAATCACAAAAAAAAGCCACAATCAAGATAAAGTAGGAAATGAGTCAAACCATGATGAAATCTATTGAAAATGGAGTATTTTGATCTCTTTGTTGCGTAGATTTGACCATATTTAAAACTATCAGATTTCCACAATTCATGAGACTGTATGTGTTGCTTCTGGATTTGATTGTGTGAATGTTTTTTCATCAACGTTTCAGATCACACTCCATGATCCATCATCAGGATGAGATAGAGGTCCTAAGGAGAAAAATCAAATCTACAAACGTTGATCACGAAACATTCACACAATCAAATCCAGAAGCAACACATATTTGCCCATATTGTTCAAATTTTATGTGTACTCACTGAATTTTTGCAACACAATGGCGCTCAATCGATTTGGATGCTAGATGATAAAAAAAGATAAGTGTTTGATAATGGGAGGAGGGGAGGGATGGAATGAAGGGTGAGGATGAGAACATTAACACCAGCAAAATTTGAAGTTCTTATACAAGTGTTTTGGCTTGGCTGCAACACTCATAAACACCCTTGCAAAATTTGCCTAAGTAGCTTAATTTGGAGGGTCATAATTTGCAACTGGTTGATTGTCATGCGAAATGGATTTGTAATTATGCTCATGTGACATAAGCAAATGCATTTTTTAAGTTAGAGTCCCACAAGATTAGTTTTGATATATTTTTTATGCCCTCAGTTTGCAAATTCTAAGAAGGTTTTTGCAGTTTGCACATTGTTGATGTGTTTAAGTAGCCCACTTTGACAGTGAATATCTTGTAGCCCATTTATCATCAAGAGGTACCCCCTAGTAATCTTATTTTATTCACACTCATGTGTACACATGTTTAGTGGTGTGACCCCATGACTTGATTTGGTATATTTTCAAAGCCAAAAGTTTTTAGGGTTTGAATAGGTTTGATATTTGCATTCTATAAAATCAGCCTCAAACGCCACCTTTGACAGTCAATACTTTCTATCCCGGGAGGAATTATAAAGAATCATCCAGATGGAAAAATCAATTTTCATATCAAATTTTAGTATGGTTATTTAGCCCCATGACCTTAGGATCACGTTTGATGAGTTTTATAAGAAATTTTGGCTGCAACTTAGATAGTCTTAGTCTTAGAAAAGGTGTGCAATCTATCTGAATGGTTATCTTCAATGATTAATTTTTTTTTATCTTAGATGCCTTTGGTGAAGTATTTTCAATGATAGATGTCAATACATCTTCTTGATATTGTGGTCCCCGAGTGAGTGTTGGTATGATATTTAATTTTTTCTTTTTATTCTACCTGGCCTAAAAATGCATCCCACTAAAGTTGCAAATCTCACAAATATGAAGGCAATCCACCTGATATTTTGTCTCAAATGCCTCCAATTTCAATTTTTCCACACTTCGAGCTCATAAGGTATATTATTTCAAAATTTTCTTTATAGACCGATGTGGCTAGCAAAGCCTGTTTATGAAGGAAATAATTGAAATCGACAAGTTGCTCAAAATTTGGTGACAAACCCACGTTTTATTTTAATTATCATATTCACTTGCCAATTTTCATGTCTTCAAGATGTTGGGTTAGGCCATCCTACTTTTCTATAGTTTGTGTGGAGTAATTTTTAAATCATTTAAAACTATTTCAAAATCATTATAAGGCTGATTTGATAAACCCAAATTTATTATGGATTTTTAATTATAAAACATGTGCAAGTTAAAAGTATTAAGAGCACTTTCAGGTAGCTCTATTTTCATCCGTGGATTGATAGAACTTGTGAACAACTCCAACGATGCACAAAGGCTCTACCGATGCAATTAGAAAACTCACAACTTTGGATCGTTGGAGGTATAAATTTACTCCAATGACCCTTACTAGATCCAACAATGAAAGTCAAAGAAGAAGAATATGTGAAATTCCCTAATAACTAGAAATAATGAGAAGCCATTTGAACATAGCTCTTCCTTCTTCCTTTTCTCCCTAGTGGATTCTTTCATGGTAATAGCTTATTCAAGGTGTCTCTCTTCTAGGAAATGAAATAGCTCTTAATTCTCATTTTGCAGATGATAGCATGTTGTTCATACCAAATTCTGCAGAGGAAGTGGCTAATATGGTGGACAGTTTGGAACTTTTTGTACTATTTTAGGCTCTAAATTGGCCATGCATAAACTAAATTCATTATGACTCATCCTAGCTCTCACGCGCCTTGGATCCCTAGTGAATGGCATGAGGTGAACCATGGTAACAATACATGATAGCTTGGAATCACCTTTGGCATTAGAGTATCATTGAAAGAGATGTGAAATTGGTTCCTCCAAAAATTTAAAAATAAATTTCTAAATTGGATCAACAAGTTTCTTTCCATGGCTGGTAGAATCCAAGTTGGTAATAAAATTCTTGTGGCTAGTCATGTCTACATCTCTTCTTTTTGGCCTCCTAAAATATGCTATAATCAGCTGACTCGGCTTATTTTAAACTTTTTTTTGGCCTAAATGGAGCAATAAAAAAGGTATATCTACTACATCATGGTCACATTGTATCCAACCAAGAAATAAAGGAGGGCTTATTATTATAGACCCCTATACTCAAGGCATTTGCCTCACTATGAAATGGATTATAAGAGCACCGGATGGTGATGCTCCTCGGAAACATCTTGTTTGATATCACATTCAAACTGCCAAGTTGTTGGATGCTCTTGGGATTTGGTCAGCTGGAAGGATAAGATTCTTCTTGCTCAGTACTTTAAGACTCATGGATTTGCCACCTTCACCTCCATTTGGAAATCTTGGAAAATTACTTCAAATAAATTATCTTGGTATGATCAGAGCTTAAGCCATGGGTTGCCATGGGTTAAGTTTTGCCTCTTCTTCAATTTGGTGGAGTCATCTTGTTCAATAAGATTGTAGTCCTCTTGCTACAATTAAGAGTCTCAAAGGTAGACAACTCTTTAAAAGGGGCATCCAAGTTTTTTGGGTTTTATGGGACCCTTTGACTTTTAACTGGAAAACATGGTAGCAGTTTAAGTCTCAATTTAGTCTTCCCTCAACATATAGGTCCCCAATCCAAACAATCCAACTGATGGGTAAACCTGAGTTGGTTTGGCTTTTGTCCACACCATGTCGTGTTAACTTTCTCAAAGATTAGAAGTGGCCAAATAATAAAAAAAATTTATTTTTTCGTCTCAAGTCTGTGTATAAACAACTCCTCCTGCCTATTTCCTTAGCCCATTGACTTAACCTCAAATGGAATTGCAAGTTCAATATGATAAAATGGAACAAATTGAACTCTTTAATTTGGGCTTCTAGAGCTGATGCGCAAGCTCAATTGATTGCTTGGAAAATTCTCCATGTTGAAGTCCCTATTGATGATTGGTTCACATTCATTTCACCCCCTCCATCTTGCCCCTTCTACCATAAAAATGAAACTATCAAGCATGTATTCTAGTTTTGCCCTCATGTTCAGCATCTTTGGAACTTTCTCTTTTTCACCTTCCCTTCGTTGTTTCATTAGAATTGGTTTTGGAGAAAATCTTTGCTTGGACTCTCCCATATCACACCATTATTTTTCTGACTTTTAGACAAATCACCCTTAAGCATCTTTGGAGGTTCTTTTGTTAGGTTATCTTCTCTCAAACCTTTCATTCTCTCTATCTTGAGGCCATGTTTATTTGTGCTAACTTCTCCCTACATATCCTCACTCTTCAATCTACTCTTTAGGCCAATTCCAATCTCAAGAAGGTCTTAGACGATTTGTAGGTTTGGGTCTTGTTTGGTTTTCTAGAAAGTGTGTGTTGACTGCCTATTTTGCTGAATTTTCCCAAAACGCTACACTTCCAGAACGTTGAATTTAACCTCTAAAACTCTATGTTTCCCACTCAAAGAGCTAATGTTTTGACTGAAAATGCTATTCTATAAACTAGGAACGTTGTTTTACTAACTCAAAACGCTATTTATAAAACCTAGAGTGTTGATTCTTGAACTGAAAGAGTTGTTTCTAGGACTTGGAATGCTAAAATTGAAACTCAAAACACTATAGTTGAGACTGGAAATGCTATTGTTTACACTTGAAGAGCTACTCTATTGTGAAATATGTAATCCTGACAGTTTTATGTTTGGGTTGAAAATTTTGTCTTTGCAATGGATGATATGTCTGTTATATATGGTCTGCAAACATAGAAGACAAAATTTCAAATAGTTTTTCTTTTGTCCCTAAGATCTTAACGTCAAGTGTATGTTTGGGGCTTAAAAAAAAACCCAAATTTCCACAAGTTTCACACAAGAAAAGCACTTCAGATAGATCTATCCTAAGGATTTGGATACAATGAAATAACTCAGCCCACAACCTTGAATCTTCATAGTGCAAGTGTAAGCATCTTAAAGGGGATGTCGTTGTCAAGAGGTGGAAGATAGGGGCCTCTAGGACTTGAAGGATGACCCAATCACCCTCTCCCTAGAAGGCTAAAAGTAGCCTATGCAAATATGAGGATTCTTGCCTCTCCTCCAAGGAACCAAATGGTGATTGTCTTGGGGGGGAAACTTGTTATCCCCTTGCACTTAAATTATCACACTAGGGCTAAAAAGGGTGGCTTCTAACTTAATGGAACTAGTAAGTGCATCGTTTGAGTGGTCATAATCAACAACATTTTCCACTCCATTAAAGGAGGCCTCCCAGCCTACAGAGGTTACGCTCTACAAGTTTTTACATGTCACGCGGACACTAAACAAGACATGACACCTTTATGAAAGCATGTAACACTCATCACTTGCAAATTTCAACAAAAACGCATTTGTTTATAGTGGATCAGAGAGGCTTGTCTTCAACCTGTTGCCACTTGGGTTGTTCCCTTCTCACCCAGCCTTATGGGCTACTCGAGAGGGTAGGCCTAATAAATATTGTTGCACTACTAAAAGAAAAGTGATGAGTCTAGCTTTTGGATCACCTTAGGAAGGTGAGAGAATATTCGCCTATCATCAAAGACACATAAGAAATTTTTGTTCTTTGCCTTCCTAATTAGTCAATGTGTCTATTTTAACCAAACAAATATTGTAATATCTCGTGGATGAACACAGTGTTAGTAGTTTAGGTTTTATATTATCTTTGACCGTTCAAAATACCTTTTTAGGCACCTTGTTTTTTCCACATGTTGCAAACAGAGAGTTAGTAACACAAAAAAAAACCTAAAAATAGAGATGAAGGATAAATCGAAAAGCATCAAATCAACAGAACAAATGCAACTTAATAACTAAGCGAATGCAAATTATTGTAATAGCAAACAAAAACTAACAATTGTGTGAATGTGAACTAATGTTTGGGCAAATGCAAATTTATGTCTAAGTGAATGCTCATTAGTTAGAAAAATAGCAAAACTTAAAATTTCTCAATTTTGCAAAAAATTGAATGATAAAATTTTGAGAAATTGGGTTAGGAAAGTCAAAGCGTGGCTTGGGGCATGTTGAATTTCAAGATAACTTCAACCATCCTTTGTTCATATGTAAAGTTTTTGATTTGTTCCTCTATTTCTTGAATGATCGATTCCACTTTGATGATTCACCCTTGTTCTTTTTGTGATCTCCTACGCTTTGCCTGCTCATGAGGACCTGCAATTTTACATTTGATTTTTCAAGCCATAATTAACAAATTTCATAAAATTACTCATATATTTTGACCTAATTAAAATTTCTAAGTTCTAGAAAAGCAGAGAAACAGAGAAAACAAAGGTGACATAGAATATAATGGAATCGTTAAAAGGCCCTAAAGTTCAATTTTAACTAAACGAATGTGAATCCCTATCAATAAAAATGTGAATTATTGTCTGAACAAATGCTCATCACTATCAAAGAAAATGCAAATTACTATTAGGGCGAATGTGAATTACTGTCAGTGTGAATGCTAATTGGTTAAAACTAGGTGCAGAACTATATGGAAACCTACAAAAATTAAGTTAATGGTGACACAATTTCCTACCCTCTAGCATGAAAATACCTACAAAATGATCACTCACAATCCAATTAGATCGACCTGCAAAAGGGTACCCATAGTGGCCGCTATTGGAAATATGGAGGAGCTGATTATGTGTTGCATTGATGTTTTGTCATTGATGTCAACACTAGTTGTTATGGTTGGTTACCAGTAGAAGATCTTGTGTTACTGGTAAGGGTTTAAGGTTTTACCGGCAGAGCTTTCACTAAGAATCTTTCACAAGATGCACAAGTGGTGTTGGTATGGCTTCTAGATGGAATTCAGGATGCAGAAGGTGATCCTTGATCATGCCTCGACTGATTGGAGACATCGCTTTGGCGTGGTGGACTCAGATTAGGTCTGGTACCTATCTCTAAGGTTATGGACCAGTATCATGTTAACGTGTTCTCTACATGTTAAGGGGATGTTTTATGAATTTGTTAATGTTGTTTTGGTCTTAAGCCGACATGGCATATCATTGTAATATGGATATATGTAATGATCTTATTGTAATATCTTTTAGGTGGTCGACCCAACTGGTTTAGGCCTTAGGGTTTGTATAAATTGATGTACAATCTTATTGTAGATTGTGTGTCGTGGTCATGGAATGAAATATCATATGCGAAGGAGATTTGGTCAATCATAGGTGGTCGAATTGGGTTTAAGTAAGAGGTTAATGGTCTTCGGTATTGAGCTTAACCGAGACTGTAATCACGCATGGTAGATTCTATCTCTGGCAGTTCATTCTTCTAGATTGTTGTCCAATTATCTTGAGGTGGTCATAACCTCTCTATAGTTAGTGAGACTCCTTTGAAATGAGCAGTACGCTCTAGGTAGTGTGCCTTTCTGCATGTGCAGACCCCTTATTGTATCACATACTTTCTGCAAAAGTATCTTCTGACGGTGGGTAGGCTTCCCACTGTGGTTTTTCTCTTTACCAGGTTTTCCATGTACAAATCATGGTGTTATGTGGTATGGTTGCATTGTGTTAATTCTCTATTTCATTCTTAAGTTTTATTGCTTACCGGTATCTATTTTTGCTATTCCGGTATTCAATGTTTATGTGCTTCGGTTAAAGGTTATAAAGTAGTTTGATTAATATAATCCATTGACAACTGATTCACCCCCCACCCCCCCCTCTTAGTTTTCCACTGGTTATCCTAACAATTGGTATCAGAGCTTTGGTCCTCTTTTGCAGAAGCTTAACCGCTTGAGGTAGATCCTATGGCAACTATTTTCAGAAGAGAAATCCCTAAGCTTGATGGAACAAATTATGGGATATGGAAAATCTGAATGGAGAATCATCTTAGATGTCTTGGCAAGGATATTTGGGAGATCACTGAGAAATGATATACACCTTATGATCTGGCATCTGGCAATCCTGCTCCTGCAAACTTGGACAAGAATATTGAAAATGATTGCAGAGCTAGAGAAGCCCTCTTGTGTGCACTTACTGATCAACAAGTCATGGGATTTACTGATAAATCATCGACAAAGGGTATGAGAACTTGAAGATGGAAGATAATGAAAGAATTGCTACATTTATGGAAAGAGTAAATGAGAATGTTATAGGAATTCAATGTTGTGGAGGATCTCTAAGTGAAGATGAAATAGTTTCCAAAGTCTTGAGAGCCCTTCCACCGACTTACAAGATGAAGGCGACTGCAATTAATGAATTGAGAACAATGGCAAACACTTCAGTTAACAGAGATATTCTGATTGGGAAATTATTTGCTTTTGAGCTTGAAGAATTTGGACCTTCTGGAGTTGCAAATTCTGAACCTGCTTTTCATGCATCATCATCTACCAACAAAAGTGATTGGAAAGCCTTATATGCAAAAGAATTAGGAGATATGAGCAAAGTGGATGAAGAATTTGATCTCCTTGAAGCCTTATTTGCTAGAAGAGTACCTAAAGGACCTACGGGAAGTAAGTATGAAGGAAAAGCACCTTTTAAATGTTTTGCATGTAATAAGATTGGTCATTTTACATCTAGATGCCTAAAAGGAATGCAAGATTTGAAGAAAGAGTTAAGAAATCATTTAAGCCTAATCAGAACAGATATAGATTCAAGAAAAGCGAACAATGCTACATAGTGGATGAGGAAGGAGTAAGTGATGACTCCGAGGATGAACCGGTAGCAGACTCTACTAGTGGATCTGACAATGGAAAGGAATAGGTGTTCTATGCTTTAAAAGAAGATGAACCAAAACCGGCTATCAAGAATTAAGAAAAGGCCCTGGCATCAAAAGTTGAAGACAAGGATGAATGGGTAATTGATAGTGGATGCTCACATCATATGACTGGAGATAAAAGAAAAAAATTGTCCCTGCAAGAATACAATGACGGTCAAGTCAAATTTGGGGATGACAAAGCATGTATGATCAAAGGTAGAGGTATTCTTTCTCTGGATGGCAAGCATAATACTGATAATGTCTATTATGTAGAAGGTTTAAAGCATAATCTTTTAAGTGTTGGTCAATTGGTGGACAAGGGATTCCAACTTCAGTTTAAAGATAGAAAATGCAAAATTATTAACAAAACTAGTTTGGAGATTGCAACTGGTACTCAGACTAGAGTTAATATCTTTCACTTGAACACTGGTAATAAGACATGTTTGATTGCTCATATTTATGAGAGTTGGTTATTGCGTAAGTGGTTGTGTCATGTTAATTTTGATTGTATTGTTAAGATCAGTTCAACAAAGGCAGTTAGAGATATACCTAAGATTATAAAGCCTCATAATCTGGTATGTAAGGAATGTCAATTGGTAAAGCAAGTTAGAATTTCATTTAAGAGCATACACGATAAGTCTAATGATGTGCTTGATTTGATTCATACTGACTTATGTGGTCCAACAAGGACTAGAAGCTTTCAAGGTGATAGATACTTGATGTTGATAATTGATTATTATTCTAGAATGATGTGGGTGACTTTTCTTAGGGAGAAGTCTCAAGCTTTTGAGAAATTCAAGATCTTTAAAGAAAAGGTGGAAACAGAAACTGGATTGAAAATCAAATGTCTGAGATTAGATCAAGGCGGTGAGTTCACTTCTCATGAATTTAACAGTTATTGTGAGACAAATGAAATTAGGAGACAATTATCTGCACCCCGAACTCCTCAGCGGAATGGAGTAGTGGAAAGGAAGAATAGAACCATTTTGGATGCAGCAAGAACCGTGATGATGGAAGCCAAATTGTCTCACATCTATTGGAGAGAAGCAGCGAGTACAACAGTCTACACATTCAATAGAGTTCACATCAAAGGTGAAACCGGTAAAACCCCTTACGAATTATGGTTTGGACATACACCTACTATTAAATATTTTAGAATTTTTGGAAGTAAATGTTATATCAACAGGGATGATTCAATTGGGAAGTTTTATCCTAGATGTGATGAAGGGATATTTCTTGGATATTCAATTCAAAGAAAGCATATAGATGTTATAAAAAAAGATTGCAAAAAATTGTGGAGGGCGCTAATGTGAAAGTGGATGAGAAATACAGAAATCAATCTATATCATATGACAGAGAACCGGAAGTGGAAATGATCATAACCAAACTGACAATGCCTCAACCGGTACAAGACGCTGAAATAGCTACACTAGTACAATCAAAAAACTCAACTGTGACTGATGATCAGAATAGTGAACCTGAAGTTCAAAAGACACCAAGGTATGTAAGATTAAATCATTCTAAAGAACAAATCATTGAATATAGGAACAAGGGAGTTATGACAAGAAGAAGACTGGCAGATGAAGAGGTATGTCTTATTTCTCAAATTGAACTGGTATCTATTATTGAAGCTTGTAAAGATAATCATTGGTTAAAGGATATGGAAGATGAATTAGATCTAGATAGAGAAGAATGAGACTTGGACTTTAGATCCCCAGCCTAAAAATTATAAGAATGTTATTGGAAATTAATTATTTTTTAGAAATAAATTAAATGAGAATGGTCAAGTTGTAAGAAACAAGGCTAGATTGGTTTGTAAAGGATATTCTCAAATGGAAGGAATTGATTATGGTGAGACATTTGCACCTGTAGCTAGAATTGAAGCTGTTAGACTATTTCTTGCCTATGCAGCTTACAAGAACTATAAGGTCTATCAAATGGATGTTAAATGTGCATTTTTGAATGGTGAACTTGAGGAAGAGATATACATTGAGCATCCTGATGGATTTTCACTGGTAGATGATAAAGATATGGTTTGCAGGTAAAGGAAAGCATTATATGGATTGAAACAAGCTCCTAGAGCTTGGTATGCAAGGTTGGATAAATATCTTTTGAAGCTTGGTTTTACTAAAGGCAGTGCTGACAGTAATTTATATTATAAGATCACTGATGATGATATTTTGATTATTGAAGTATTTGTTGATGACATTATTTTTGGAGTTGAAGATAAATTGTGCATGGAATTCTCTAATAATATGAAGAATGAATTTGAAATGTCCATGATTGGTGAGATGAGATTTTTCTTAGTTTGTAGATTACTCAAACTGACAAAGGCATCTTTATCTGTCAAACTAAGTATCTAAGGGAATTGTTGAAGAAGTTTGGTATGGATAATTCCAAACTGGTAAGTTCTCCTATGGTGACAAGTGAGAAATTATCTATGAAAGATACATCTGCACCAGTAAATTCAACAAGGTATCAGTCTATGATTGGTGGCCTCTTATATCTAACTCGGACTAGACCAGATATTATGAATGTAGTAAGTATTGTTTCAAGATATCAAAGTAATCCTAAAGAAAATCATGAATGTCCAATAAAGAGGATAGTCTGGTATTTACAAGGAACAACAAAATATGGCTTATGGTATTCTAGAGATGATAACTTCACTTTATGTGCATATACAGATTCAAATTGGGTAGGAGATACTGATGATAGGAAGAGCACTTCTGGTGGATCTTTCTTTCTTGGAAAGAAATTGGTTTCATGGATCAACAAAAAATAGTCATGCATTTTTTTATCCACTGCAGAAGTTGAATATGTTGCAGCAATAACTAATTGCACTCAAGTCTTATGGATGATGCAAATGTTGAAGGATATCAAGGTAAATTATAGTGAACTGGTAGTTATCTATTGTGATAACTCTATAGCTATTGACATGTCTAAGAATCTGGTATTTCACTCTAAGACTAAGCACATATCAATAAAATATAACTTTATGAAGGACAAGGTGGAAGAAAAGGAAGTCAAATTGGTTTATGTGAACACTAAACATCATATTGCAGATATATTCACGAAACCGTTGTCTAAGGAATCATTTGCATATTTGAGAGACAGGTTAGGGGTATCTACCCCTCCAGCAGAAACTTAATTGATGGCGCAGACCATTAGTGTGGTATGCATCATCAGCTTTATCCTTTGCTTTGGGTTGATGTAGTGGTGCTACAACTCAAGGGGAGTAGTTAGCTTTGAGATTCACAAAATTTTGATATCTATGTCATATCTTTGGCATTGATATCAAAGGGGGAGAGCTATATGTGAAAAATTCAAATCAGTTTTAGATTGGACTGCACTCCTCAGGGAGAGTTGTTGGGATTTTTAATTTTTCATTATTATGTCTTCTATGAGAAATGTTTGGCACTTCTTGGCACTTAGATGTTTTCTTTTTCACATCTAGTGTTGCCATCAATGCCAAAGAGGGAGATTGTTTGCAATATGGAGGAATTGATTATGTGTTGCATTGATGTTTTGTCATTGATGTCAACACTAGCTGTTATAGTTGGTTACTAGCAAACAGGTTTTGGTTATCGATAGAAGATCTTATGTTACCAGCAAGGGTTTAAGGTTTTACCGACAGAGCTTTCACTGAGAATCTTTGGCAGGATGCACAAGTGGTGTTGGTGCGGCTTCTAGATGGAATTTAGGATGTAGAAGGTGATCCTTGATCATGCCTTGACTAATTAGAGACATCGCTCTGGTGTGGTGGACCTAGATTAGGTCTGATACCTATCTAGGTTAAGGACCGGTATCATGTTAACATGTTCTCTACATGTTACCGAGATGTTTTATGGATTGGTTAATGTTGTTTTGGTCTTAAGCCGACATGGCATATCATTGTAATATGAATATATGTAATGACCTTATGGTAATATCTTTCAGGTGGCCGACCTAATTAGTTTAGGCCTTAGGGTTTGTATAAATTGATGTGAGATCTCATTGTAGATCGTATGTTGTGGTCGTGGAGTGAAATATCATATGTGAAGGAGATTTGGTCGATCGTAGGTGATCAAATTGGGTTTAAGTAAGAGTCAAAGGCCTCCAGTAATGATCCACTAGTACATTCGGAGCTGATTTCCGATGACCGTTTGTTGGATTTGCGATGAATTTTCATCGGAGTGTCGACAAAATCAACTATCAAAAACTCGATGTCGGATTGGTCGATGATGCCATGCCCATCGGAAATACGACAATCCAATGGACTCTGTCGACGGTCAAAGAAGTCATCGGAATTAGTACATTTCATCGCAAAGCCTATGGCAATTTGGAACTTCACACCGACAGTGATGCTGTCTATCCGATGCTTGTGTCGTCAGTCGAAAGCTTGGTATTCATCGTAATTCCGATGATGATAATTTTTATCAAAAAATAATAATTATTATCAAAGAGACCCAGCGATGTCTCATCAATATAAAAGAGCCATCAAAGGAAGGAAAAGCCGATGAATTCCAGAAAGGACTCACCGAAGATAATAACTTCATTGACAAAAGATATGGAAGAAAGAAGAGAGGGTCTTCATCGACGGGAAAAGTTCTTGAGGAAATAAAACTATCGGTGCAACATTAAAAGGACCCACTGAAAGGAGCGTTTTCATCGAAAGAATAATATCGATCAGAATTCAAAAGGTCGATGAGACCCAGCGATGTCTCATCGATATAAAAGAGCCATCGAAGGAAGGAAACGCCAATGAATTCTAGAAACGACTCACCAAAGATAACAACTTCATCCACAAAAGATATCAAAGAAAGAAGAGAGGGTCTTCATCGACAGGAAAAGTTCTTGAGGAAATAATACTATCGGTGCAACATAAAAAGGACCCACCGAAAGGAGTGTTTTTATCGAAAGAATAATATCGATCTGAATTCAAAAGGTATCGATGAGACCTAGCGATGTCTCATCGATATAAAAGAGCCATCGAAGGAAGGAAACATCGATGAATTCCAAAAAGGACTCACCAAAGATAATAACTTCATCGACAAAAGATATCAAAGAAAGCAGAGAGGGTCTTCATCGATGGGAAAAGTTTTTGAGGAAATAATACTATCAGTGCAATATAAAAAGGACCCACTGAAAGGAGCATTTTCATCGAAAGAATAATATCGATCAGACAAAAGGAAGCTACATCGATAAAAGATGTCGATGAGGATATAGTTTTCAAGGAGATTAAAAGGCATGTTCTTGACATGCATGGTTTTGCCGATGTAACTTTATCGGTGAAGAACGATAAGGGAAAATAAAGAAAAGCTTCGGTGAGATAATAGACTCATTCATCGACGGGGCATAGTGATATCGATGAAAGAAGTATTTTGATGGAAAAATAAAGGAGGACACCGAAGCCCAAGGTTTCTTCGACATAAGACCTGAGGGATATCAGATATCTTTCGATGAGGAGACAGCCATACTGACTGAATACAGTATTTCGATGAAGGGAAAAAATACTTGATCGAAGTAATATTCGAAATGAAAGTATTATCGATAGAAACAAAGAGATCGATGGACTAAAGAAACAAATGATCGAAAGACATATCCTCATCGAAATGATTATTGATTACCGCAAAAATCAAAAACAAATCCAAGGGAAGGTCACATCACCATTAAATTCAAACGTGTGCCCGAGTGACCGTTGTCCAAACCACCATTACTAACTGATTAAATACGCCATAAGTAGTGGATCAACATCAAAGGACGCAACATTAAGGAATTCACAGGCGACGAACTGAAAGAAGGAATTGGGCGAATTCACAGATAAAGCTTAGTAATTCCAAGTAAGTTGTTTGCACATAGACCTCTTTTTTAAAATTCAAATGGAAACATCATCTAAAACTAATAAGACCAGAAAGGGAAAAGAACCTATCGTTGCAGAAGAAAAACCTAAAAGACAAAAAAGGGAAGGGTGTTCTTTGGCCCAAGACCTGATTGACCAGTGACCATCATCCAGTTTGAGGTCCAAGAAGATTAGAGCTGATGAGGAAGGTCTGGAGGACCGGTTTGAGGATCTTGGAGACATATGGACAAAATTGAGAGGGTATGAATTATTCATATATGGGTACAACAGAAGAGTTGCCCCTTAACCTATCAACAATTTATGGCGATTGAACTTAGGAAGGTTAGATGTGGCTAATGTATTCTTGAATGTGGAGCTCATGAAGGCATTGGCAAACAATTATGACCCTAAAACTAGGACCATATATAACTACATGGGTGAGCCAATTCTTGAAATCACAAAGGAGGTTATTGACATCGTGTTCGAGTTGGATTGGGGATTTGAAGAATTGTTTGACCTCAAAAGGTTAACAAGTGAATATTTTAACCTAGAGCACATTTACAAAACGTGGAGACTCCCTATACATAGACCTAGGCATGCAGGGTCCTTAGTGCCACTAGGTCAGGATGACAAAGCTCCCTATGATGTCAACTCTTTCCATCCATATTTCAAGTATACCTATTACTGTGTTGCCCAAGTGCTAGGGATAAAAGCCCATCCTTTGATGGATATTGCAGCCATGGTCATTTGTGTCGATTTGCAGTCTAAGGACCCCCGCTTCTTTGATTTTTCTGCATATTTGGTTGAGGTTTTGAATCATGGGTTAGAAAAGTTAAAGGGGGATGTCATCAATGTTCATTTCCAACATTATTTCTTACTTATGCATGTTCTATTGTATTTGGGCCAAAATGAAGGGTTATGGCTAGAAGAGTTATGTGTCAAGACATATGACAATGTTGGGATGAGAAAACCAGTGCAACTATGGGTTTCTTCATGGGACCAGAGGTATGTGAATAATCAATATTGGAATTTTGAGGAGTTCTTTGTCAAGCCATTATATAGACTGTTGTGATGCCTGTGCGATCATGCCCTTGCACCGGAGGTTCAAAGATTCCTAAGACCAAAAGATTTCACTGAAGATCCCTCAATTGAACACAATTCGGGAGATTGGTATTGTTTTTCAGACTGCACACAAGTCAGAGTATACAGGTTTGAAGGGAGACCATGCTTACTACCACTTACAGTCCCTAACAGAGTGGCTTGTCTGAAAATTGTGAGGCAACTGTCAATAGTGAGTACAGAACATTTGACAAGCCATGGGAAACAATCAATTGTACCTGGGTTGTTAGTATTTTCAGATTTTATTATGAAAAGTTCAAAGAGTTATGGCCTGCTGTAGACAAAATTGGATTATTATGGCATGGCTATGGGGGATCCAAGGCCCAATTTCGATCCTGAAGGATACATAAGGATAGCCCGATCATCACAAAAGCTGAAGGCTGGAGAGCATAAATATTACCTACCAGATGACCTCATTAAGAACATTGACAGAGAAGAGGCCAGAGTGAAGCGAATAAAGTTTGAGAAAGAAATGCAAGCTTATAAATGGAACCTTTTTAGAAGGAAAATGGATGACAACATGCTACAAAAGATTGAAGACCCCTTGGAGTTGGCCAACAAACTTATGGAGCATGAATTGGAAATACTTGAGGGAGTCCCACCTCATGTTTTTAGGGATTACATTGATACTATTAGGAATACAAAGCCTTTGGCTCATATGTCTCCTGCTTCCACATCTGGCATCATTCCATTCACTCCTCGAGAGGATTACCCCCATGGTTATGCAGAGGATACACTGATAGACTTGGCAATAGGACAACTGAATGTCCGAGAAGTGGCGGACATCAGATTCCTGGAGCATGAGTATTTCATTGCTAATAGTGACTTCATTGCTTCCAAGGAGTTCACCGCATTCCTCTATCAACATAAAGGATATCAAATTAGGAATAACATCAGAAATAGTGAAGAAGAGCAACAGCTTCAAAAGTTACAAGAGGAGATGGATCTTGTGATGAGAGAAATGACACCTGAGAAGGGAAGATAATTGTTTAAGGAAGCTGGTGTGCTATTATACTTTGGATGGGACATGAACTCTACCTTGTTGTTTGATGGATTCCTCAAGAAACAGGACCCAAGTAAGCAAATGGTGCCAAACGAGATTGATAAACTCATTAGAGGATTAGGATATGATCCAGATCAGAAGGCTCTTCTACAGTGGGCTATCTATCCCAAAGATAAAAGACCTATATTGGTTGATATAGAAGAAGTTTTTGGAGATTTGATGGTGCAGTAGGTTGGAAAGATTGGCCCTAGAACAACTGCCAAACTAAATTTGGATGTCGCTAAATTGAACCAAGATTAGATAGAGTTTCTAGTCCGAGAAAATTCTACATACAAAAGCCTATATGAGAAAACCGATGAAGAAAAATAGAGGCTGCAAGCAAGATTGCTTCAGATTGATACAGGTACCAGTCAAATAGGGATGACATACGATGTTGACAGAGATGCCATGGATGCCTTGACATATGCTATGTATTGGAGGAACAGGGCCGAAAAGACATCTCGGCAAGTAAAAAAGGAACAACAAAAGATGGATAAGTTAGTTCTCAAGGTCGTTGAGCATAGATTCAAAAGTATGGTGTAGGTTGCAGAAATCTATTGGAAGACATACACTAGAACAGTCAAATCTTTGAAAGGGAATGAAAGGCTCAGGTCTCGGTTGGAAGGCATGATGAATGACAACAGTCTGATGAATCCAGGTGAGAAAATTGAAGCTGAGGCTTACTTGAAGTCCCATGATGAATTGGCAAATCAATTAAGGAAATAGCTTCAGAGGCTGGACAATGGGAATACCCCTAGGGTGCCCTCTTTTTACAGTAATGGTGAGTTAGTATCATTGGAACAATGGAAACAAGAGTTCAATGATGAGAAGAATCGAGCAGTAGCAGAGTTGGATCAGGACAAAGAATTGTCACTTTGTGTTAACCATACTCTATCCAATCATTTCCAGACAGAAAGCGACATGAGGACACTAAACAATGATGTTCTAATGTATAAAGATGATAAGTACATTGAACACATAGGAATGTTGAACTTGTTTATCTTCCAGTTTGTTAACAAAAGTGCTAATTAATAGTTATGTGCTAAAAAGCCACAATGCTTGGTGACAATGTATACCCTCATATAAATTAGGGAACTTATGTAACAATGAGGATCATTAGAGAAGAAGTAGAATATAGCCTCAGGCTTACTATTGTACCATTTTGCGAACATACATAATATAATCAGTCATCTTTCCTTTGTGTATATGTTGTGGATTACTGCATCTTTCTGTAGGCAATTGTTTGTGATATTATCTAGAGGAGATAAGGTTACTTGTGTTCTTCCAGTAAAACTCTGTGTTTCATATTGTGGATTTGAATAAAAGATTTACTTGTGAATATAGTTTTGTATATAGTGCAGCTGCATATTATCTCAACCATGGTGCGCCTGCATATGTATATAGTTTTGTTTATAGGTGGAAAGCCTGAGGTTCAATGTTGAACTTGGTTTCTCTGATACCATATGTAATATTCCATTAATTCTATACTTAAAGAAAATAAATTGTGATCTATATTAAGATAAAAAATTGAGCATTTCAAAATAAAACATAACTACTTCAGTTGAAGGAGAAAACTAACTAAATGTTCTTCAACATAATAAGAATCTAACTAATTTATCTAAAAGGAAGGTAATCTTTGAACGATAAAAAACATTGAACAAATATTATTAAGCTAATCAATATGAGAAAGGAATTCAAATGGCAAGTTTCATTTTTGAGGGAAGAGATAAAGGTTCAGAGGTTACAATTCAATTAACTTTCCAAGTGAAACTTTTTGTATCAAGCCTCGACATAGTTTGGAATAGGGAGAGAATCATCAAGGGCTTCTCCATTCAATCGTAGACTTGCCAATCTCCCATGCCCCTTCCAATTGGAAGAGACCCAACCCTTCATGAGGGTGCATTCTAAGGATTGGGTCTCTTTTACATCTGGCCATCTAATCTTGGTGTTCAAAACCTACAGGCAACTAGTCAGTCACACACTATAGGTAACCCCTAACTACTATGACCATCTGACTAGTAGGTGTATCAAGTTCATGTGATCTAACAATCACTTAGATAAAGCACCACCATCTTGGCCAAGGTTTTAACATTGCAAGCACCAATGCGTTGTTAGTGTTCAGCTCGAGAGTCAAATTCAAAAGACAAAGACATCATATGATCATTGAGCAGTGATCTGAAATGCAAATTATAGCAAGGTATTGTGACTATAAGATAGAAACCATCCTAGGAGCCTCCAATATATCAAAAGTTGAGAAAGTAGAAAGCTTACCGTACAAAGATAGTGATCACTATAAAGTTGTAGTCAAGTTCAAAGCATTGATTTGTGGGAACAAAGGGTTTCATATGGGGATAGAGCGGTCTCATGAAATATCATGACAGTCATAATCATAATCTAAAGAGTAGTCAAATATTCAAGATAGATTGGTGATAGTGCAGTCATTCATTAATTGTTTTGGACATTTCAAGCTATGTTTTCCTAATAGATGGTCAAGTATAGAACAACAACACTCAGAAAATACAGTCTAGAGAGATTGCAATCTACAGTAAAGCCAGTAGGTAGTCATACCTAGTACCAAATAAAATGACAGTAATCAAGTCTACTGAGTGAAAAAGAGAAGGGTATAAGTTTCTAAAAGGTCTTTTCAAACCTTAACAACAAATAACATGTTATTGTTGCAGCATTGTCAAAACTTGACAAGAACAACACCTTATAACCTTAAGAGGCATAGCAGTCATAGGGCAACTCATGTCAAATGTGCAACTCAATACAATAATTAATCTTAGTGTGTATCCCTATAGCATCATAATGCAATCCTTCACCAAGTATGCATACAAGAAACATCTAGTTCTATTAAGGCACAAGCATCAAAGTCAGAGGTTATGACAACTAGTCAAAAACATCAAGTACAAAAAGGTTAGTCTTAGTCACTAGAACACAATTTGCAACATGCATTAGGAGT
Organism: Cryptomeria japonica; assembly: GCF_030272615.1. Lineage (NCBI taxonomy): Eukaryota > Viridiplantae > Streptophyta > Pinopsida > Cupressales > Cupressaceae > Cryptomeria > Cryptomeria japonica. The sequence goes on from NC_081405.1 coordinate 291,935,239, forward strand.
TGTCCTCTTTACAAATAGTGCAACATTAAAAAGGTATTATCAAAGCTACAACCACAATTCAAAGAGGAAGCTTACAAAGATAGGACAAAGCTAGGTACAGTCATAAGTCAAGGCAAATACATAGTTGAAACTCAGTTAAAAATAGTGAAGAAGTGCAACAAATGACATGAGAAGTCTAAAGAAGTATTATATCAATCATGAGTCAAGGATTAATGAAGATATTTTTTGCATCCATGATACAATCCTTAAAAGCATCCATGATACAATCTCAAACACACTTTTTACCGTTCTCTTGGTGATTGTGCCCAATTGTGTATGTCTTGCTTATGTATGAAAATGGCATTTTGCAGCTTTCCACCGACGATGTATTTGAGATGTCTTTGATTTAGATATGGCATGAGCTTAGTCATAGAGTGAGACTAGGGAGTAGAACCATCTCAACCATGGTGTGCCTGTATATGTATATAGTTTTGTGTATTCATTAAAGATTTTCATTTAATTTTAATCAACTAAAGAGCAATAAAAAAAACTTACAAGGATGAGGCATATTCTTAACTTTTGCAGTCCTACCTTGGATATCAACACTAGAAGCAACTCATATTGTTTGTGTACAGACAAGACAATATGGGAGTTCGTTATAGCCAGCAACTTGTGGTGTTGTTGTTTGTGTTGGCTTTGTTGGACCCTGCAATTAAGATTCAATATTCATTATTCAATAAGATTAACTATGCAACATAATGAAATATTGAAAAGTGTGTTATCTTATTGAGCTTCGCTTGGTTTTGAGAATAGTTTAATATTCTCTACTTAACAGGGCCAACCACATGAAGGTGGAAGCTCATTTGGCCCCTCCCCCCTCCCCCCCCCCTAACATCACTCTAAATTTCTCGTTAACTGTTGGCATATGCACACTCCAATGAGACATTATAGGTGATTGAAGGTTTTGTCATTGATGGCAACCTTACAATCCTATGACACCGGCAAGGCATTCCACCAGCACTAGCAAGATTAGACTCTACATCGGCACTCACATCACCGGCACCAGCAGTGAAAGGAAGCATACCAGTACAGAAGCCGACGGGATTTTAGTTGTTTATATATTTTGTTTATTATTTGTAAAAAAATTGTAAGCCGACTTGGCAAGTTGTAAAATGACTCTTATATAAGAGAGATCATTGTAGAACATTTATAATGAAGTAAGAGGAAAGTAATTAGGTGAAATAAGGCAGACCTATTATGCGAATTATAGGTTAAGGGTTTATGTAAGAAGCAAAGAAGAAACCGGTACTAGATCTGGCATTATAGATGCTATTTTGAAGCAGTACAAGACACTGGATTTATATAATCCATTTTGTAAGTCAGTGAGACTTCCTATTTTGTATTTGAGCAGTGAGTTATAGGCAGTTGGCCTTCCTGCATGTGCAAGTCCCTCTTGTAGCAGTAATATTCTCTTAGTGGCCAGTAAGTGAATATTGTGGGTCACAAATCCCACTGAGATTTTTCCCACACTGAGTTTCCTCGTTAAATCCTTGTGTTATGGTGTGATTTTTATGTGGTTGTTTTTATCTCTGCTCATTGCATTACTTTCTGTTTACTGGTACACAGTATTAATATGCTCTACATGTTTTAAGTTAAGAAAATCTATTCACCAGTTAGATATTGATTCACCCCCCCCTCTCAGTATCTGTGGGAATCCTAACAATTGGTATCAGAGCTTGATCCTCTATTTTCAAAAGCCTAACAGCTTGAGGAAGATCTTGACATTGGTTGAGATGGAAAATCTAATGAAGCAACTTGAAGGAGCTCTCTCAGACTATGATGCAGAAAAAATGAAAAATAACAAACTTGAAGATGATCTAAAGGCTACTCAGGATATTATTCAAGCACTTCAAGAAAATCTTACTATTTTAAGAAACAAGAGAAGAGAACTTTATGAAAAGATGAAAAATGAGAATGATGAAAAAGAAACTCTTAATGATATGATAAACAAGTTGAAGCAAGAGAACATGACAACAAAGAATGAGATGCAGGATATGACTATGAGATTTTGTAAAAAAATTGAAGATAGAAAGAAGAATGAAGAAGATTTGACCAGAAGACTAAGTGATGCTACAAATGAGAACACAAGACTTAGCTATAAAAATGATTTGTTGAAGACAGATTTGATGCACACTAAGAATGACTCAAATAAACTGATGAGGCAGAAAGAAGTCTTAGAAAGAGAACTAGATACTACAAACCAACATAAAGAAAAATTCAAGAAAAGCTCAGAGGAACTTGGTAACTTGCTGAAGATTCAAAAACCTAAAGGTGACACTTCTGGAATTGGCTTTGAAGTTGGTGAAAGCTCTGGTATTGCAAACACACAGGATCATAGCAAATCGGTAAGACAACCTAGTGCTTATAAATTCAATGGCAAATGCTTTAACTGTAATAAGTATGGTTTTAGAGAAAATGAATGTAGATCTAGAAACTATCAGATTACCAATGCACCCACCGGTCAATGTTCAAAATGCATCAAATTTGGTCATAACTCTGAGAATTGCAAAATGAATGTGAGATGTTATGTTTGTGGAAGATTTGGACACCTATCTAATCAATGCAGAACACAAACCAGCATAGGTTATGGAAAGGTTGTTCAGAAAAATAATGTGACTTGTTATGCATGTAACAAAATTGGGAATATTGCTAAATTTTGTAGAAGCAAGTCCTCACTGGCAGACAACAAAGGTCCTAGTTTGAAAGGTAAAGAAAAAGTTGAAGAGGTTAAGCAATAATTTTCAAAACAATGGATCAGGAAATTAGAACTGAATGTGGATAGGAATACTCCTCCACTGGTAGAACCAAACAACACTCCACCAGCAGGACAAAGTAGCACTCCACCGGTAGAAGTCTCTTCATCAAATTGAAGAAATTTCTTTGAGGGTTTGGAAATCAATGAGACATGCTATTATCCCCTCGGTTGATGGTAAGAAGTTGAAATTACTTCTATACCGGCAGTTATGTTAAGTGATTACTTAACCGGCATGCATTAAATGTGGTAGTGGGCAGATTGACATTATAAATTAATGTTTTTGGCTCCATTTCACTTCACCAAGCATTCAAACATTCGAAGAGTGTGAAATTTCTAGAGCTAAGGTATTTCGAGCAAAGAGGCAAAGCATTTCAGCGATCAATCCTTCCAAAGGCAGAAAAAGGTATTTATAATCATGGCATCCTCTTTTGTACCTGAATTCATAGCAAACCCTACTGTGGTCGAGGTAATCAAACACCTTAGGCTCGTATTTCAGTTAGTTCCTGAGATAGATAAAAAGGATGACAATGTAGGTGCTTTTTCCCAAATTCCCAAAGGAGTTGTTTATGCAGAAGACCCTAGAATTTATATCCATTGTCATATAGAAGAATTAGGAGATGAAGAAGTCAAGAACATGTATAAATCTATCATATGTGATGACTCTGGAAATTTAAAACTTGAATACAAAATTGTTGAAACCCTAGGATTCACTGAGATCCTCTACATTCCGGAATTCCCCAAGGAAGTAATAAGGATAGTTTTGAGAAGGGTACATGAAGAATTCTTTTGGCTAGATTCAATTCATAAAATTACCAAGGAAGCTATGAAAGCTGTAATAGGGTTACCTTCCATTGGTAACAAACCAGACAAGACAAAGAAGGTCTCAAATGACCTGGTAATAAACCTAACTAGTGCAACATCCAACAGAAGGTCTCTAAGGGTTAATGATGTGACCGACATAAATGTGAGATTTGTTAGCATGATTTTAGGTTACAAAGCAACACATGCAAATCGACTTAACTCAGTTTCCAATTTATGTATAAAAAGTGCACATGATATGGTTAAGGATAATGTAAAAATTGATGTGTGTGAATGGTTAAAGGATGAATTGATTGACAATTTAGGGAAGATCAAGAAGGATAAGAAAGGAACATTTAGATTTGGTAACTTACTTGTATGCTTAATGCTACACATAACCAAATAGGTGCCCGGTATAGGTATCAAGAACCTTGGATTTGACATACCGGTAGGGAAACAGTTATCGGACTTATTCAACAACATGGGTGAAAGCAAACAAAAGAATATTGATGAGTATTTTCAAGAACTAAAGGCCAGAATGAACAAAAGAGTCAGTCTGTCACAGAAAATTGTAAACAAATACAAAGATGATATATGTTTTGTGATTAAAAAGGATGAGATCTGGATGGAAGCAGTTATCCCAAGAACAATTTGAGTTACTGAGATGGGTTATGAGACTGATGACCACATCATTGAAACATATGCTAAAGCACTTCTGGAAGAACCAAATGAACCTAAGGAAGAAATATTTGGTAGTGTTGAGACCATTGAAAGCCAAATTCAATCTAAGAAGAGAGTAAAGAAAGTAGAAGTAATAGTGAGGAGAGGTTCAAGACAGGCTAAGGCTATAAAAGAAGATGTACTGAAACAAACCGGTATCATTGAAGATGAGTGACAGGCACAACAACCTAAAACTCACCTTTCACCAGTAGCAACTTCTTCAGAGAGTGACATGCCAGCTGAATTCAAAAGAGTTGTAAGGAAAAGACAACCTTCACCGGTATGCACACCCTTGCCTAGAAGAACTAGACAAAAACAATAGGCTGTAAGGTCTCCGGTAAAGAATACAACCCCAAAGAAAAAGCTAACACCTAAGAAGAAAAGGACTCAACAAAATATTTCTCTAATTGATAGACTGTTGGATGAAATCACAGAAGAAGGAAAACTCAAGAACATAGAAAAATTATATGATACACTATTAGCAGATGAGAAAGAGCAAGTTGAAAACAATGTTATTTTACACCTAGATATCTATAAGAAGTTTTTGATGGAAGTTGTAGATGAACTACCAAATGAATTATTCAAGAGACTAGAAGCAAGAAGACAATTTGTTGTAGAACTTGACAAGAAAATCAAAATTGAAAAATTACTTGTTGTCTACCCAGTCAACTCTCCAAAAGAAATAGATAATCTAATTGCAAAAGCCAACCGGTTAGTATTCTCTACTGCACACCGGCATATTGCACTAATGGCAGGAAGAGTAAAAGAGGTAATAGAAAATGGATGGGATATATTCCTTGTGGAGAAGGAAAAGCAGGACGAGTACAGGAACCTCAAGCCTATCAAAGTCTATCAAAAGGACAAAGATAAGGGTAAAGGAAAGGTTGGTGGACCTCCTAGTATCAAAATAAAAGATAACTTATCCCCACCACCTCTGATTACTATAGCGGTAACAACAACAGAAGACCAACCGGCAAATGGCAGTATGGATGTATCACAAGAGGACAAAGATACTATACACAGTTGATGTTGATACTCAAAAGGTCAACATTGTGGTAGATAAAGACACAACCGATAAGACTGACATGGCTAGTGAGCAACCAGCAACTGACAACATTGATAACACTGAAGGAAAAGTTGAAGATGATAGCACAGGGAAACAGAAAAAGATTGGAACAGATCAACAGATGGAGAGACAAACAGAGCAACAGGCTCTGGCACAGGAACACGTTCATGTGGAAACAGTGCCACCGGAAACAAGAGAGAAACAAAAACCCTTGTTTAAGGAAATGGAAACACAAACTGACCTATCAAAGGTCACTACAAGCATGGTTACTTCCTCCACCAGCGGAATTCAGAATGTTGGTTCCTCCTCAACAGATTACAAATCAACCAATGTAACTGAAGTTCTTTTAGATCCTTTGAAGAAAATAACTTATTGTAGTTCACAAGTTTATAAAGCTATAGATGACACAATCCCAATTTTGAGGATGATAACACAGTGACAATTGAGCAAATAAAGGAACAGGCATTCAAAGACAGGTTGGAAAATAAAAAACAAAAATTCCTTGAGGATCAAATAAAGAAGTGTACTAAGGAATTTGACACACTTCTACTGGAACTATGTAACATATTGAAGGAATGTAAAACTTTGTACAAAGATACGTGCAAGACAAACTTTTTGACAGTGGAAATAAATAAGAAAATGAGCAAGGTACAAGAAGAAATAAATAAACTTGCTGACAATTTTGTTAATTCACCTGATACATTATCAGTTTTTGAACAAAAGATAACAGGTTTTGAGGAAGAGTTACTGAAGCTAGAGAGAGAAAAGGAGAGAATAATAAACAAGGCTAAGAATCTAAGACTAAGACTAAGTCCCAGACTGGACTATCTAGCATTCTTGAGGAAGGAAACATCTGAGGCATTAGTACAAGGATAGAAAACACTGGCAGGTCATATGCAGCAACTCACCGATACAGTTCATAGAACAGAGGCAACAATAAAAGACAGTAAGAAGTTTATGGAAAGCATAAATTTGGTTTTGGTGGATCTTTTTTAAATTGCAACCACCCAGTTACAAGGTTGAGACAGAAAAACTACAACTCTATTGACACCTTGGCAACCTTTGTCATTGATGCCAAAGGGGGAGTAGTAGTATGAGAAAATAATTAGAAAAAGACTTATTTGCTCAGGGGGAGCTCACATATTTTTGGTAATATTTTTTGTACATAATTTTTGGATTACAAGTTTTGGAATTTTCTCATAAGTGTTGCCATCAATGCCAAAGGGGGAGATTGTTGGCATATGCACACTCCAATGAGACATTGTAGGTGATTGAAGGTTTTGTCATTGATGGCAACCTTACCATCCTATGACACCAGCAAGGCATTCCACCGGCACTAGCAAGATCAGACTCTACACCGGCACTCACATCATTGGCACCAGCAGTGAAAGGAAGCATACTAGCACAGAAGCCGACATAATTTTTGTTGTTTATATATTTTGTTTATTATTTGTAAAATCATTGTAAGTCGACTTGGCAAGTTGTAAAATGACTCTTATATAAGAGAGATTATTGTAGAACATTTGGAAAGAAGTAAGAGGAATGTAATTAGGCGAAATAAGGTAGACCTATTATGCGAATTATAGGTTAAGGGTTTATGTAAGAAGCAGAGAAGAAACTGGTACTGGATCTGGCATTATAGATGTTATTTTGAAGCAGTACAAGACACTGGATTTATATAATCCATTTTGTAAGTTAGTGAGCCTTCCTATTCTGTATTTGAGCAGTGAGGTCTAGGCAGTTGGCCTTCCTGCATGTGCAGCCCCCTCTTGTAGCAGTAATATTCTCTCATTGGCCAATAAGTGAATATTGTGGGTCACAAATCCCACTGAGTTTTTTCCCACATCGGGTTTCCTTGTTAAATCCTTGTGTTATGGTGTGATTTTTATGTGGTTGTTTTTATCTCTGCTCATTGCATTACTTTCTATTTACCGGTACACAATATTAATATGCTCTACATGTTTTAAGTTGAGAAAATCTATTCACTGGTAAGATACTGATTCACCCCCCTCTCAGTATCTGTGGGAATCCTAATGAGCTTCAATATTCGTTATTCAATAAGATTAACTGAGAGGGGGGGTGAACAATTGTTAGGTCCCAGAGACAACTGAGAGGGGGGGGGGGGCTGAATCAGTTGTCAAATAAATTCAAACCAAAAACAACTTAACCAACTTAATGCTTAATATCGATAAACCAGTTTAATACGTCGATAGACAGTTTTAACAGTTAATTGCTATACCGGTAAGGATTAGTGCATGAAACATAAAGACAAAGTCATCCACAACACATAACACCAACATTTGTATGTGGAAACCCTGTAAGGGGAAAAACCATGGTGGGAAACCCTACCCACAATTAGATGATACTACTGAAGATAGTAAGTGTACACAAATGGGGTCTACACATGCAGAAAGGCCAAGCGCCTAGAGCTCATTGCTCAATCACAAAATTGGAGTCACACTAACTATAGTTGGATGGCTAAATCCAATAAGAATGTACTGCACAAAATAGCATCTTCATATGTTGGATTCAGTACTGATGTAGTTCTAATTGACTTCACAAAAACCCTCCTTCAATTGTTGTTCGTGTTGGCTCTATGGACCCTGCAATTAAGATTCAATATTCATTATTCAATAAGATTAACTATGCAACATAATGAAATATTGAAAAGTGTGTTATCTTATTGAGCTTCGCTTGGTTTTGAGAATAGTTTAATATTCTCTACTTAACAGGGCCAACCACATGAAGGTGGAAGCTCATTTGGCCCCTCCCCCCCCTAACATCACTCTAAATTCCCCGTTAACATCTTACAAGGATGAGGCATATTCATTACTTACAAGTAATAAAAAAAATTACAAGGATGAGGCATATTCATAACTTTTGCAGTCCTACCTTGGATATCAACACTAGAAGCAACTCATATTGCTCGTGTACAGACAAGACAATATGGGAGTTCATTATACCCAACAACTTGTGGTGTTGTTGTTCATGTTGGCTCTGTTGGACCCTACAATTAAGATTCAATATTCATTATTCAATAAGATTAATTGTGCAACATAATGAAATATTGAAAAGTGTGTTATCTTATTGAGCTTCGCTTGGTTTCGAGAATAGTTTAATATTCTCTACTTAACAGGGCCAACCATGTGAAGGTGGAATCTCATTTGGCCCCTCCCCCCCCAACATCACTCTAAATTCCCCATTAACATCTTATAACATTCATTCATTCATTCTTTCTACCATTAATAAAATGTAGCATTCATTCATTAATATCACATAACGTTCATTAACACATAACATTGATTAACATTAATTAACACACAACATTCATCAATATTAATTAATACATATCATCCATAACCATTAATTAGCACATAATTACATTCACTAACACATAAAAATCAGTCATTATCAAATAAGTTAGATTACAATCATTTTTTTCTTTGTTTTTTCTTTGAAGCTATGAAAAGACTAAGTGGAACATCGGTTTCTTCATCATTTCCCTCCTCTGCAAATGTTCCACCAACTGCTCATGATCTCGATGTATGCCTAGTCCTATACTGAGGATGAGGACGCTGAAGCGAAGGGGTGTTCTCTGCAATAACAAAGAAATGGGTTAAATTCAAAAAACAAAATTATTATTGTTACAAGTATTTCATTAATCTAGAGAACATAATTGTTGTGCTCTTTACCTGATGGAGCCACATCATTTTGTGTAGCCTCAACCTCAACATGTTGAACACCCTCTAGATCATCTGGAGTTCAAATACTAAAGGTTACATTAATGCTGAACACCAATTGCGATTATATTTGTTTAAATCAATAATAGTGGTCCTCTTTACCTGAGTGGGGAACATCATGTTCTTGATGTTGTGTACCCAGATCATGCTCCACTTGCTCACCATCGACTACATGCTCTAAAATATTAACAAAAAAGGTTACATTAATTACTACTCCAATTACAAATTAAGATGTTTAATTGTATTAATAGCTAAATAAATAAATTTGAATAGCAAATGAATACCTCCACTACTGGGATGCACATCCGGACCTTCATGTGCAGGTGGTGTTTCACAATTAGCAGGTTGCATTCCAATGACATGCACATTGTTATCATTGCTTTCTTATTTAAAACAAATATAGTCACTTTATGTTGGAACTCAACATCAATTAGATTATTGGTAAAGTATTCAATTTGAAACAACTTCCATTTAGCATATTTACCTGTGTGACAGATGCACTCGAATGTTGTGTATGCCCACTCTGAGTCTGATGTATCAGAATCTGACGAACCTGATGAACTAGAAGAATCATCATTAGAGGTAGATTCATCTGACTCAGGAATAGACTTTTGTTGTTGCATTACAAGCCTTGGCATATTCTTCAAATAATCACGTAAACTCTCGGTGATACCACCAAGACGAATAGAAGTAAAGAAATTGATAGCAAACTGTGAATTTTTGGGATTGTCCTTTGGAGAAATTGAATCAAAAGACTCCTGCATTGTTGGATCGTTCAACCTTTCATTAAGCAACAATATACCAAGGTGCTCTGCCAGCTCCTGCAAGAGAATCTTTATAAAAATATGGGAAGAGGAAGTAGTATCTTCCTCTGTCAGATGTATATAAGCAAGACAATGCCATGGAAGAGCATTTGTGCCAAGTAAGTGGGCCAAAAACTTTGCAACATTATGCAGTTTATTTGTTTCCAGTCTTTGTATCATAGAATACTGTTGTACAAAACACCTATCAAAAAATTCCTCATAAATTTTATTGATCATACAGAATCTTTTCCCAAGAAGACCATAATAACGAAGGTATGTTCTCTCTTGACCGGGATCAAGCTTGATCTTTAGTAGCTTATGACCAACTTCCTCAAAATCAACACTTGACATGATTGTCAAATAAATTGAACGTCTTAAATTGACCAAGTTTGTCTCTGTCTCATCCTGTATTCTCAGTGCTTCATCACCTTCCTCTTCATCATCATCATCTGAATCATCATCTGAATCATCACCTAAATCATTCTCCCCTTCTACTTCATCTGAAGAAGCATCTCCAAGGATATATTTCTTTAGTTTTTCATAGGTTGCCTCATGCTCTAAGAAATCAGGATCTAGCTTGAAAACATCCAAACAAGCTTCTTGATCAAGTTCATCTTCTAGGAAAATTTCATGTGTTAACTAATCTGGACACACAGCTGGATGACCCTCAAACTTAGCTTTGTGAATTGCAAAAAGGCCTTCAATTAAAAACTGTACTCGCTTGTCAATTTCCCCCTCATGGAGAATACCTCTAAATCTTTCAAAAATCCCATAGAGACCTTTGGATGAAAGGTCTTGCAATAGAGCACCACATTCTTTCACGAACCCAATAGTAACCTCTAAACTGTCATCTATGGGGTTCTCTAGTAAAAGGGTGAGAAGTTCCAAGGCAATGATCTCATGTGCAACTTGTTGATTCACTAAATGAGCTATGAATTTGGTTGTTGCTATCAACATGTGCTTGTCATTGCATTTGTATGCCCTCTTAAGCTGCAAAATAATTCTTCACAAAAGAAGATTGCCAACTTTAGGAAATTTTGTATTTACCACAACAACCAACACAGCAAAAACATCTATAAATCTAGGGGATGCCATCTAGGATTTCATACAAGACCTACAAAATAGACCCCTCCCACGGATGAGATTCTCTGCAAACAACTCTGGAATGATGTTCTTGATGTTAGATGCATTTACCTTGTTTACTAACCCATTGATACTCTTCCAAAGGGCATCCCATGTCATGCGCTGGTATTCCACACTGCTCTTGTCTTCCACATCTTTCATCATTTGAGCTAGCTTAAACGGGGGAATGTAAACACCCCCACTTCTTCCAACGCCCTTCTCAGCTCCTCTTACAACACCTTCACCATTCCCATTCTGAGATGGAGCAAAGACAACACCAGAAGTTTTCACTTCCACTACCTCTTTGTCCCTCCTGTTTCTAGAAGCCCCTTTACCACTTAATTTGTGCTTATTTTTGTACGTAAACCCATCAGGAAGCATGATTTTTTGCATATAAGCTCACCCAAATATTTTACAGTTATTTTTCATCAAGATTCCCTCAGGAGCTAGTAGATCCTGCTTCGATACTTTAATTCTATTTTCTCAAAGGACAATCCTAAAAATCCATGCATTGCAAACAACTTTTTACACCTTTGTTGGTTGTGGTGGCATCACAGAGAGTTTACATCAATAAATGAAGAACATGCCAATGCTTTTAATGCAACAGTAGAAGTCTATCTCTTATTCAATATCTCTAGTGAAACCCCCATGATCTTTTGTTGGAGTAGAATTTGTTATATTCTAGAAAGGGTCTTGTCCTTTGTTGATGGGATATTCATCTACCTCAATAAATGACTATTCTTTTCTCCAACAAGTGGAACTAAATGAAGATCTAGCACCATGAAATGAATCCTCAAAAGGATTACTATAATTTATTTTGGTAGATAATGATCTGGGTAAAATACTAATGTGGCTTTAGGAAACATTATGTACTAGCTTAGCATACTCTAACAACTTTGGTGCTACATGCTACATCCAATTAAGTCTCCATCGATATCTCTATTGTGTTTATGGATTGGGATTCAATGTACTCCTTTTATACACAGATTTTACTTTGAACTGAGGAGGTTTGTATGTACTTACTTGTCTTTCGATTGTATCCCTATTTCAAGAATTTCTTCTATCAACAAATCATTTGTTGTAAGTTGTACAAGTGGAAGCTTGAACATGCCTTCCATGCTAGCCTTGTTGATACGTTCAACACCATCTTGTGCAACAAATCTTTAGAACTCCACTATTTCATTGAAGAGTGAGTAGTAGGGACAATCTAGGACACTTACAGTGGTTTTGCAAGAGAGATAAATAGACCTAATTATTATTGCTTAATAATGATCAATAGGTAAACAGATAAGAAACTCTCAATATCAAAATGACTTTCTCAATTGTCTTTAATAGAAATGGATACATCTACTAATAATGGCTTTATGACTATATGTCAACTTTAGACTCAATCCAAGAAGAGCTAGAACTAATATGTGATATCTAGATTTATGATCTCTATAATATAACAATCCCATAATTATGTTTCCACGCATCTATACCACAACCCAAACATCATGCTAGTGTTCAGCCATAGAAATTGATATCCTAATTATAGAATGTGAAATATGCACATAATTATGAATAAAGATTAAGAAAAACAAAGAAAGATGCTTATTGCAAACATAAATGACTAATGGACAAGAATTGAATTCATTGTAGATAGTTTTGAATATCAAATTCACTTATTTGTATGCATTTAGTAACTCATGTACTTGTGGCCAACCATTTATCTATTTCATAAATTAAACACTTATTAATAACATTAAATGGCTGAGTAATTATGTTTTAGTTGAAATTGAAAATAAAATATTTTATTTCAGGACAGCTCACACTATTCCCTATTATATTTTAGACTCTCGGTTTTGTTAGTAGTGCTTTGATGTCTTTGGAGCTGATCATTGCATTTCTTTAGCTACGTTTGCCAACGTACTCCCAGCCTGTGCCAAAATGGGAGCTTTGGAACAGGGTATGGACATCCATCAAAGCATAAAAGATAGAGGAATTTTGTCAGATGTAGTTACAACTGCTCTGTTAGCATGTATGCAAAATGTGGAAGCATAGACAAGGCACAGGAATTGTTTGACGGATTGCCTCAAAGAAATGTGGTTTCCTGGACTGCAATGATTGTCGGATATGCACAAAATGGATTTGTTGAGAAGGCTTTAGAAACTTTCAAGCAAATGCAATCGGCAGGTGTAAAGCCAAATTCCACGACCATTGCTACTATCCTCCCTGCCTGTGCCAAAATGGGAGATTTGGAACAAGGTATGGACATTCATCGAAGCATAAAGGATAGAGGAATTTTGTCAGATGTTGTAGTTGCAACTGCTCTGGTAGACATGTATGCAAAATGTGAAAGCATAGACAAGTCACGTGAATTGTTTGATAGAATGTCTAAAAGAAATGTTGTCTCGTGAACTGCAACGATTGTTGGATATGCACAAAATGGATTTGTCGAAAAGGCTTTAGACACTTTCAAGCAAATGAAATTGGAATGCATAAAGCCAAATTCCACAACCTTTGCCAGCATCCTCCCTGTCTGTGCAAAAATGGGAGCTTTGGAACAGGGTATGGACATCCATCAAAGCATAACGGATAGAGGAATTTTGTTAGGTGTTGTACTTGCAAATTTCCTACTTGACATGAATGCAAAATGTGGAAACATGGACAAGGCTCGTGAATTGTTTGATACGATTCCGTAAAGAGATGTGATCTCATGTGAACAATCAACACGCGCGTATACAGGAGGAAGGGATTGCTGCTACAAAATTGAACGCTCACTCCTCAATCACAGTTCTATGGTTTTACAAGATTAAACTACGGCAATTAACCGCCACATGTATATTTTTTGCAACATGAAATTAAAAACTAGGGCAATTTGAATCTACCTCCTGCGCGGGATTGCAAGCAATGCCACAAATGCCTTCGACGCGGGTTTGATGTTCTTGGGGGTTGAAGTCGCCACGAACGCCTGCGCAGGATTGCAATGCACAAATGAATTCCCCTCTTCTTCTTTTTTAAGTAATGGTCGTTGTCATCAGAATTACGACGAACTCGAGCACTTTTTTGAAAAAAGAAAATTCTCATTGCTAATGCCTTCTTTGTCGAAACCAAATGGGAAATTTCCGTCGGAATTACGACGAATGCGGGCATTTTTTCAAAAAAAAATCAAATTTGGCCACAATATACCTTCTTCATTGGAAACCTCAGTCGGAAATCTAATCAGGCATGGTAGATGCTATCTCTGGCAGTTCATTCTTTTGGATTGTTATCCAATTATCTTGAGGTGGTTATAACCTCTATGTACTTAGTGAGACTCCTTTGTAATGAGCAGTACGCTCTAGGAAGTGTGCCTTCCTGCATGTGCAGGCCCCTTATTGTATCACATACTTTCTACAGAAGTATCATTTGATTGTGGGTAGGCTTCCCACCATGGTTTTTCCCTTTACCAGGTTTTCCACGTACAAATCATGGTGTTATATGATATGGTTGCATTGTGTTAATTCTTTGTTTCATTCTTAAGTTTTATTGCTTACCAGTATCTGTTTCTGCTATTCTGTTATTCAATGTTTATGTGCTTTGGTTAAAGGTTATAAAGTGGTTTGATTAATATAATCTGTTGACAACTGATTCACACCCCCCCCCCCCTCTCAGTTGTCCACTGGTTATCCTAACAGACGCTAATTTAATGTGTGTTTAAATTGCATGTCAAGTATTAAACAATATAAAACAACACATAAATGAGACAAATATAAAATAGAAAGAAAAATAGAGTTTAAGAAATGCAAACTTTGCTCTCTTTCTAATGTCCCTTTTTCCTTTAATCCCAATATGACTAAACCTAGGATATGAGTAGCTACATGATTCTAGATTAAATGCAAGATTATGATAATATAATGCTTAAATTATGTTAAATATTCTAAATACTCAAAATAAACTAGATGTGAATTTTCTAGAGTAATAATGCAGAATTAAGCTAAAAAAAAGATACAGGAGGAATGGTTGATCAAAATAAGGGGTATTTATAGGATTTCCAAGGCCAAGGCTGGGGTGGAAGGAATCGGTGGTCATGATTTGATCTAGAGATACCAAGGGCTAAGGATGAGCAAGTTGGAAAAGAAGTTGGAAGGAGAGACACATGTCATCTCTAGGGTGACAAGTGTCCAAGAATCTTCAACAAATTTCTCATGAAATGGTAAGTGTCAAAGGGGAGAAGACATGTGGCAAAGGTGACATGTGTCTCCAAGAGGAAATATCGAACCCACAAGAGGTTAGGATGTGCAAGAATGGATAGGGATAGTTAGACCCTAGGTTAGATTGAATGGGTTAGGTTAGAGGATGGTTAAAAGTTAGGAGCCATGTGCTCATTTGAATTAAAAAATTCAAATAATTGGGAAATGGATAATTAAATTTAGCAAATTGATTTAATTTGTTTATTTAATTATGGGAATAGAAGAATTGAATGGTGGGGAGAATTAATTAATTGAGATTAATTTATCCAAAGGGGATATGAAATGAACTATATAAATAAATCCTTAAATTTATGTATAAGTAGAATAATACAAAATGATTTAATTAAATAATTTCATATTTAATTAATTAGGAAGGTTCATTAATTAAATCACTGTGTATTTAATTAGTTATCTCCATACCATTTTTTTAGTGTATACAATACCTTTCACATACTAAATATTCCTTTTAGCCATTTTCATATGAATTTTTTATGGCTCAATCATATACCTTGAAACAAGAGAAACTAAATAGCTAATATTTGATCTTATGTGAGTTAGAAAATATTTTTTTTAACAATGCTTCTATAAGTTGACTTATCAACTATTTTAGCATCATCGTCTTTACATAACACCACCAGTAATTGAAATTTAGTTTACAATTGACCAACCATACCAAATTTCTTAAACATATCTTTTGCACACTTGATAAATGAAAATTCCAAGCCAAACCTTCATTCTTAAAAAATATTGTGTAAAATCACAATCTTTTATTTTACATGTTTTCACCGTGACAATTTTAAGTCCATTCTCCATCTAACAATTGATCAACAAGCTTAGGATTTTGGTGATGTGGCCATTGAAGAGAGTGGCTACTGGGGTTTTGGTTTGCATGCACATCAACAATCTCAACCACATGTATATGAAACTATGGGTTTTTTCTCTTCATTCATGCAATACATCTAAATATGGAAGTCCAATGGCACCTTACATAGATATAATCTACAATATGAACATGATACAAGTGTTCATAGGTTGTGGATAGATGTTGAAGGCCTTGGAAGGGTCGTTTGTCATCAATGGAGGATTTTATTTCCTTTTGAGGCTTGTTTGAGCCACCAAAGGCTACAAATTATGAAACACTTAGTGATTCTTATTGTTGTGTAAGAAAATGCATAAACTACGAAAAAACTAAATATTTCAGCACAAGTTAGTTGCAAAGAAAAAAGAATGCGATTGAATTGGGATAACAAAATAACACAAGATGCAGATTTGTGTGGTAAAACCTTAACAAAATGCTAAGGAAACATCCACATGCAAGGTATTGGTTTTCTTATTGCTTGGTGAAAACAATCACAAACTCGAAAGCTACTACTATCACTCTTAACAACTCTGAATTTATAATTTACAACAACATAAACTTTGCCTTGAAGACAACAAAGATATATAGAATATTTCTAAATTACAACTACCATCAAACATATAAATAACCTACTTAATTTCATTAAATAAATTAGAAATTTTTTGCAAAAGGAAAAAATTATTATTCTTAGTAGAGCCACCCTTAATTTTTGTTACCCTTTGGTTTATAAACCTTGGTACATAAATAGGTCGGTTAACATGATTCTTGAACCGTGAACCCTTAGCCTTATTTCAATTCTATGCTCTAATTTCGTGTTGAATGGCTTTAGGTGATTGATCCCTTCTTAAGTTGTAACCTTATGTGTATTGCCTCATCCGAAATCAGCTCCTTTGGCGCTAGCCATTGATATTCATTGGTTTGTGAGGCAAATGTCCCTTCTTTTGATTGGAGCATGCGAACGTGGTGCTAGAACAATTCCAAGAATATTTGGTGCACCACTATATCGAGCAGACATGTAACAAGTAGGTCCTGTTCAAGCAAGCAAAGACTCAAGGCTGAGCACAAGAGCATAGGGGCGATGGTGTGGGCCTCGATAAGGCTTGAATTAATGTACCATTGCTATAGATGGAACTAATGTGAAAAGGTGAATCTAATTGTAGCATGTTTTAACTGGTTCGAGTCTTCTCAAGCATGTAAAAGCTATTTTTTGGATATGATCTTTGAATTGTGGTCCTTGATTTTGTTGCAAGCTGAATGCATCTACAGTTACCACTTAAAGTTTGAAACTACTTTTTGGTTTATTGGCCAAAGAACTGAACAGTCATGGTGATTTGATACAAATTCGGGCCAATTTTTGTTCGTTTCCTAAGTTTGATATATGATTTTGATTGTTTAATTAAGACTAGCACATTGCAATTAAGATTTATATACAAAATTGAGCTTATTGCATAACAATTGATGAACTAGGGTTTATGAGCGTAGAACAAGTGTAAGTACAAAATTCATCAAATTTTCAAGGTTTACTACTCTCAATTGTTTTCAAGTGCTTTGTATCTATGAGAAAAATTACAATTGACATAAAAGTAAATGCTTATTGGTAGTCTCTATGATTTGTGAGAAACTTGAACTTGCATAGATACACATTCACTAGACAAAATAGCAAGAACATTAGGAACCTTAGAAGAAAAGGGGGGTTTGGTGAAAGACTTGATCATCTGATGTCTTGGGTCTGCAAGGAAGCCAATTGACTTATCAAAAGGGAAGAAGGACAAGAAGAAGAAGCTTGATGAAAAAATTGAAGATGTTCTTGAAGGAACTAAGAATGTAGATGTGCCTACATCTAGCTGGTCATTGTTTGAGCATTAGTATAGGAAGAGGATGAGGTGATTCCCTCTAACAAACCCAAGAAGGAAAAAACCACAATGAGAGAAATCTCACAATGTATGAACAACATTAAAAATTTTTTTTAAGGCTCACTGCTAAGGAAGTACACTACTCTTGGAAAGGACTTGCTACTAAGGATCACTTCTTCAACACAAGATACAAGGTATAAGGACCCGGTGAAGAGAATCACTATCTCTGAGTAGGATACATGAATGATTTAATTAAAATGAATAGACCTTCAACATCACTACATCCAATCATTTCCCTTAGAATGTAGCTACTCTCGACATGCTTCCTCAAGCAACCACTTGGCAATTTAGCTCTAGAACTTTCACCATACACATTTGTTGCCTCAACTTTTCATCTTCCATGACCCAAACTCTTGACAGTGATTTGATCTTCTATGTATACCATCCAAATCATCTCAAAGTACCAATTAGATCATCTAGAGTAGTGGACAAACAATAACCCTTATAAGCTAGTCCAAAAACATAATTATGGTGAGATAAATCTAATCTAGGAGATAGAGAGGACTTAAAACATCATAACATATAATTTAAAGTGGCCCCAAACATCAACCACAATAGCGCACATCCTCCAAAGTTAGCAATAGTGTAATGTCTAACACATAACCAATCAAATCGAAAAACATAGCTATCAAATAAATTTACTCAATGTGGATCACCATGAGACATAGCAAGCCTAAAAAAAACTCATCACAACCTCGAGTGCTAGTACAAACCCCTAGATGCTTAGCACAAGCGAAAGACTAAACCTAGTTAGCCAAATAACCACAAATCACCTTGAAAAACCAACTCCAAACACAATGTCATACCAAAATGATAAACCAATGTCATTTGAAGCACATAAAGACACTTCATGAACATCCAACAACATTTCCAAATGCTTCTTACACACTGTCATACCAAGACAAGTTAATATAGAGTTCTTCATACCCAAAATGCCAAGAAACACAATTATGATCTATAAAGCATTGGAAAATCCCAAACCAAATCAATGAAAAAATTGATGTAGAGAAATGTGAAGCATTTTTCAAACCAAACCCAAGAAGCCACCAAACTACCTACATGTTGCATTCACCAAAAACATTAGCTACAGTACTATGGACCTAAAAAGATAGTAGTGCAACATCCACAAAACATACACATTAAATCCAATCTTCAAGAACCTTTGGATTGCATCTTCATACTTCATCAATTTACAACAATCATAATATCCTTTAAGCAACAAGAAAGATACTACAATAGCTTGGAGTATTAACAAGACCATCAACATCACATCATTTCATCATCAAGCTTCTAATATTCATTTTAATACTTGTAATCCTCAACTCAAAGTGATATCATCATGATACCATCTCTGCTATCTAATCATGAGCTTCAACACCATTATTGATCTTCAACACCACACATCATCATCACAATCACCATTACAAGATACTAAGTGTAGGCATCAAACACCAAGAAGGTTGACATCCACAACAAATAACATGTTCAACCATCGCCAATTTGCACTTTGTATCAATAACACCTATGCATCAATGAAAATGATTTAATAATCATAACACAAAAGTGAATATATCATCAAGGACAATAGACAAACTGAGGGTTGACATCAATGACAACACCTAACCATCAATGAAAATAATTACCAACACTCAAAGTACCTGTAGAATAATAAAGACCCATGAGAGAGAGAAAGAGAGAGAGAGAGAGAGAGAGAGAGAGAGAGAGAGAGAGAGAGAGAGAGAGAGAGAGAGAGAGAGAGAGAGAGAGAGAGAGAGAGAGAGAGCAATCTTAGATCTAGAGTGATCTTAGATCTAGAGTGATCTTATATAGAGAGACTTTAAGATTCTACGTTGCATGATACAATAAATTTAAACAGAAAGGTAAATATGCATACTTATTGTTTGTTTATAATATATTTGCATTCTTTCTTCACATAACATGTGTTCCTCTGCAAGTGAGTTATTTCATGCACTCTTATTTTGTCTTGTCCATTTTCTTTCCATTTCCTTTTCTTAAAAATTGTTCCTTAAAAATTCCACTTCGAAAAATTTCTTCTCTATTTGTCTTGTAGAAGAAAAATGCAAATTAATCTTACTATTTTGTTCTAAAAAAATGAAAACATAAACTTCTATTTATATGTGATTTTGAATTAAAAAAAATTAATTTTAAGTCGTCCACAAGTTCGAATGAACCCCCACAATTAAATTTTATTGGGTTTGAATGAACATGGTTGTTATAAAAAAAAATTGTGCATGTTAAAGAGATTCATTCGAACCACATGTTCATTTGAACCCCCTCCTAATATGTTCATTCAAACCCCCTTCACTCAAAGGGGTGTTCTATCGAAACCCCTAATTTCCTCTCCCTCCCTCTCTTCTTCCGACTTTCTAAAGTTTTTTGGCCTTCAAAGCTTAGATTGAAGGTTCAAATGAAATCAACTTGACAAACCAAATTGCAGGATGGTAGTCATTGAAACAATCTTTTTAACAACTATAATTTTAATATATTTTGATTTTATTATGATTTTTTTAGTTATACTCAATATAGGTTTTTCACCAAACATCAACTTCTTTGTTCTACATAAGAGGAAAAATAATGGATTAATTTTTATTTTTTTTAATATGTATGTACTAGGTATTGATGTCCTTGTTCCAACAAAATAATAAATTGAATTATGATACATACGGAACAAGTTATGTGCAATGACATACACCTATGTCTAAATTAAAATTACTTTGAGTTCGGAACTTAATTAAAAAAAATTAACAAAAAATTATGAAACCAAATACAAACACTACATATCAGCGTTACAAATCTAAATTCAAAAGAATCATAATTTTATCCCTTGTAGAAAAATATTATACGTGACGATATGCAACTCATTGTTTAAAAATGGTGTCTTTTGTCAAAAATAGTTTTTGAAGGAGATGGAAAAAGAAATGTAATTTGATTCCAATATTATATATATATATATATATATATATATATATATATATATATATATATATATATTTGGAATCTACATTCAAAAAGTCACAAATTACTAGATTTCATCATCTTCAAATTCCTCATGGTTTAGTAGCTATAGGTGTTAGAAAGTGCATATTTAGTTTAAAATGTTAAATTCAATGTC
The DNA here is from genome assembly GCF_030272615.1 of Cryptomeria japonica. NCBI lineage: Eukaryota > Viridiplantae > Streptophyta > Pinopsida > Cupressales > Cupressaceae > Cryptomeria > Cryptomeria japonica. Next base: position 291,956,401 of record NC_081405.1, read on the forward strand.
AAGTTCGGATAAAAAGTGTAACACACTATTGTGGGATCACCCACTTTACCTTATTTTCATGAAGCATTGACTATGATAAATGATGACTAATAAGCATTTGTATGTTGAAATAATTAATACTAAATAATGGTAATTTATTATGATTAATGGTGGTAAATAAATGTTAAGAATTTTTGAAAGGATTGACTCATTCCTTGTGGCTGAATTGACTCGTTCATGGAGCTAAAAAGAGGGAGAAGTAGTTGATAGTTGTCAACACGTAGCCACTACTCGAAGTTAAAGAAAATGTCAAAACCCAGTTCCAATAAGATAGAAATAGCTCCCTGGTTTATTAATGAAAATTAGATTTTTAAAATTATTTAGAAAGCTAAAAAGGGAGGAGCACAAAAAGAGAGAGAATAAAATCACGATATTAAATGAGTTGTACATGATAAAAGTTGATTGAGTAAAAAGTGGTGACTAAAAAGCCAACACTTTAGTTCAACCTCAATCATTTATTATATTTTGAGATTCAAGTTGAAAATAAGTTGGATATGAATAGCCATCTATTTATGTACACCAACAAATTTCCAACAAATCAGTTTTGTCATTAAAGCGTTCGAACAAACTCTTTTCCAATCAGTGAGATGAACAATTGTAATAGGACTATACTTCCTAGTCATTGTTCACTTGTCATTTGGAATAATAATCCTCTTCCTTGTTTCAAGGAATGAAGGGACACATATTATATGTTTGTTAAAGAGTCAATTAGGTTATAAATATGATTTTTTAATAAAGCAAAGAGTAGTAGATACCAGATAGTTAGATAGTTGGATCATCATTATGTAGTAGTTGTGATTTTAATAGAAAATAATAGATTGTTTAATTAATTGATCAAATTAATTGTGAATGAAGTTTTGAGAACTTATTTGATTAATCTATCTATGGGAGAGTAAAACATACCTAAGTAAGGGCCACATAATGTTTGATGCATATTTGATAGTTTTTTATTAGGATAAATGGGTTTTGAAGGGGCCTTGAAGCCCTTTATAGTCAAAGTTGTTACTGATAAAAAGATTGTACTACCTAGCAGCAAACCATAGGTTTTAAAAAGGACTTGATACCTTTTGGACTTATAGGCATCTAGATCCCAGAACAAAGGCTACAAAAGATACAATCAAAAAGATATTGTTGTCACATAAATCTGTCCACTTAATTAAATGAATATTTAATATTTATTTGATTATTTAACCATCAATCAATAATTAATTAAATTAATATATTTAATTAATTCATCTTAACCCTCTTCTCCTATTAATTAAATAAATTATTCAATTTATTTGATTTAATTCACTTAACCAAATTCAGACCATTAATTAAATAAATAAATCATATTTATTTAATTAAATTTTCTCTCACATTTAAATAAATTAATATTTATTTAAATTCCCCCAAAATCCCACCTCTCACATTTAAATAAATTAACATTTATTTAAATCACCTTTATCCTCTACCCACTTGTATTTTCCTACAAATGCAAGTTGCACAACTATTTTAAATAAATCATTTATTTAAATCACCTTTATCCTCCACCCACTTGCATTTTCCTACAAATGCAAGTTGCACAACTATTTTAAATAAATTATTTATTTAAAATCCTATTTATTCTCACCCACTTGAAACCTTTAATGGTTTCCCTTAAAGTCTTCAAACTTAATGGCTTCCTTCTAGAGTCTTCTCAAACCTTTAATGGTTTCCCTTAAAGTCTTCAAACTTAATGGCTTTAAAGTCTTCAAACTTGATGGCTTCCTTCTATAGTCTTCTTAAGACTTTAATTGCTTCCCTTGAAGTCTTCAAGCCTTTAATGGTTTCCCTCAAAGTCTTCAAGCATTTTAATGCTTTATCTTCCTTTTTCTCATTTAAATAAATTAATATTTATTTGAATATTTATCCAAATGCAAATTACACCATTTAATTGAAATAAATGATTTTATTTTAATTGAAAATACCAAAATTCCTCCCACTTGCATTTTCCTACAAAATCCACTTGCATGTCTAAACCCCTTCTAGATTCTTCTAAACCCTTCCTAATTAACCTAATCCATCCCCTAAATATTATCACATTCCTAAGAAAATTGGAGTCACTTCTCAAAGACTCCAAAGTCTTTGAAAAGCAATTAATGCTTTGTGTGTTCAACAAATTAACCTCTAAAGTCTTCCAAACCACTTATGGCTCTTACATGACCATTAATGGTTAATTCCACTTGCACCCATGGTTAAGGACTTTGACCCCTAACTTAACCCTCATGTAACCCATGTGTCTCTTCAAAGCATTTATTTCCTTGACTAGCGTAACCATCATGTCCCCTCAAGCATTTAATGCTCCTTATCTCTCCTCTCAAGCCTCCTCATGGTGACACTTGTCAACATGGGATTGGGTTGAAAGTCTCACATGGATTGAATGTCTTTCAATCCTAACCCTTGTTAAGATTACTCAATCTTAACCCTTCATTTCCCCATTTCTTCTATAAATAGAACCCTTCTCCTCAAGCAAAAAAGGAAGCATTAGAGTATTGTTGTTATACTGGCATTAGCATAGAGCTTTCTCATAGCATCACTATCTACACTTGCATAGCATTTGCTTATCATATTCAACTATCTTGAATCTCCATATGGCATCCATGGCTAGTGCTAAAAGCTGAGAGCTACACTCATTTGGGACTTGGAGAGGAGAGGAACAAGGGAGGAGCAACTATGAGCATCTTGATTAGCTATTTTATTCTATGTTTATATGTTTTCTATTTCATGCTTAATATCTCTTTTGATATGCCTGTTTAGGATAATCTTTTGTTGCTAACACTAACATTTGTTTCTTGTGCTCTTGTGTGTGTTGCCATCAAATAGATTTTCTAATCCTTTTTGCAGAGCATCAGATATAGTAGCCATAAAATATTAAAACCCCAGCCACACATAAAAATGAGAACATCGAACCAAGCTGGCCGAAACCGATGGTCTAAAATAGAAAATAATAGACATTAGGAAACATAGATCAAGGGGTAATTAGGCACCTTCAGCCAACAACAAGGGTTTTTCCATGCTCCCATAACTTCTAACAACATCACTAGGCCACAACAATCCAAACCTAGACCTAACCAAAAATCACAGCTAGCCAAACTAAGCACTTGAAAAATACCAACATCGAGTCTGTCCTTGACAATTACAAGAGACATAGGGTTTTTCCAGGCTCCCTCAACCATGATAGTGGGTTTTACAAGGCTCCCACAACTTGAAGTAGGGTTTTTCCAGGCTCCCTCAACCATGAGCATGGGTTTTACAAGGCTCCCACAACTTGAAATAATGCGTTTTAGAAAGGCTTCCCTAACCTTGGTCTTGAGACTGAATAGAGTTAAGCACGTAATTTCCTCCAAAATCCCCACCTCAATAGGAGATAAAGAAGGAGAAACAAGTAAGAGACCATCCTGTATTCTCCAATAGGAAAAAAATAGAGCATCAACAACCCCCCACCAGTACATCTCAGCATCAACAACAACACCCAACTCCACGTCAATAAGAGAAGGGTTTACTCTAGTACCATCCCCAACCATAAAATCCATCTTGGAAGGAAAAACTTTCATAACTAGAAAAATGGGGATAGACATGGCACCCAAAACCATATCCATGAGACTGAGCTTTATCTTACCAAATAGGACCTCCACCTCAATAGGAGATACATGAAAAAATAGCACAAAAGCTGGCATCAGCTCCCTTAAAATCAAAAGTCAGGACCATCATTGGTCCCCCAACAAAAACACAAGCAGATCTAATAGCATCTAACTCCACCTCAAAAGGAGTAGGGCCAACTCTAGCCACATCCATCTCCCCATCAATAGAAGACAAAACCACCTCCATAGGAAAGACAAGAGGCCCAAAGATGCATAACATGAAGCACAAAAAACACCCCCAAGGATGCAAGTTGAGAGGGGACAACAAAACCCTCATCACAGGGGAAGGGAGAAGCCAAGAGATAAAACCAATAGACTACCAAATCCTTCTAAAAAATAGAGGGCACTAGAAAACATAAAATAATGTACCCCCAAGCACCACCATGGACAAAGAAGAGGGGATCTTAGCAAGAAGACTCCAGGAGAAAAGGAAAGAACTGCCAAAGGCACACCACCAAGCCAAAACCCAAGATGACAAAAGAGTAGAATCTATACCATTCAAGACATCAACAAGGGAAAGCCTTTCCCCAAATCAACACCCACTCACCCAACTTGACCCCTTAAAACGCCCATCAAGTGACCCCAAACAGGCTCTCAGGGCATTGCAGAAGCCACACACAACACACATACCAACATTCACACCTGAGTCCAAGGCAAAACAGAACCAGAAAACAAAACCAGAGACGACCCTGCCTGCCAAACACCATACACAGTAGCTACCACCTCTCCAAGCAAAAACCAAGTTACCCCCATTCTTAGGAGAAAACACACAGACCGCAAAGGAAGCAACAACAACACCCACAAGACCAAAACTTAAGCAAAACAGAACCAGCAACGCCGAGAATAGCAGCACAGAAACAACTAGGACCTCCTCTCCATCATCACCATTCGGATTTGACTCCCATAAATCATCCTCGTCACCAACAACCCTAACCCGTCCACTCCCACTCTCACCCATTTCAAAAGTTATCGATGCATATTTGATAGTTAGCATAATTTGTAGCTCAAGTTCAAGTTTCTTGCAATAACTGATGTACACTTAGATTTACTTTAACATAATTATGTTCTCAATTTTATTTATTTCTTTTAATTTATTTCCTATACACATTGATAGAATATCTTAGAGTCTTTCATAGTGCATATATAGTAGAGACCTATTTTTTGAGTATATGTCCTGTCATGGGTAAGATTAAATGTAACTTGTAGTCCATTAGTGATTTCTCAACATTGTATGCTTGATATTCAAGTCATAGAAGTTTACTTGGTTGGCATTAATCATAAGTGGATATAAGAACCCTCTACAATTTTTGTGTTGTTTGTCGAGGATGGTCTCAAACTATAAGAGTCTCTAGGTTTCTTAGAAGCTCTTTCTTGTTTTTCTAGAATTGTAATTTGCATTCAAAGGACTTAGGATTATTAAGAATTTTGCAAAGTACCATGTGAGGATCTAGAAAAAGAAAAACAATTGGATTTTATAGGTATGGAGCATGATAACATAAGCTAATATTAGTATCAACAATTTTGGGACAACAAGAAGAAGCCAATAACTTTGATAGAGTGTTGGTCTACCATATTTTGAAGGATATTGACATGCTTGAAGATAATAAGATGGATATTGATGAATAAATTTTCTCAAGCATCATAAAAGACTTTTGTTCAAGTATTCATGATACGTTATATTACTTTTGCATTATTTAAAGTGAAAATAATATTAATAAAAATAGAAAATACTAAATGATGGCTTTCATTGAAGTAAAATTTAAAGTTACACGCACAAGCAAAATAACATTTCAAGTGAAAATAAAGTAAACACTATATATAAGGTAAATAGTTTTCAAATAAAATAAAAAATTTATGTGTCCATATATACTAAAAAATAGCTCTGATATAATTCTAAAGTAATTTTTAAATAAGTAAAATATCTTTAAATTATACTTTTTAAATATATATTTAAGATATCTATAACAATTTAATATTCAATTCTACTTCTAATAATTAACTCTCCAAAATTTAAATATTAACATATACTTTTGTTCTACTCCACTAAAGAATTAACTTTCATCAATTTTCTTAATTCAAGAATCTAAATTTAAAAGTTTACAAAATGTAAAATAAAGAATAAACAACATACAAAATTTGATTTATCAATTTAATTTATTTTTATAATTAAAATAATGTCTATTTAATTTTAGAGCAAAGTTTCTTTATTGTAGATAACATTAGATTATATAATTATCTTAATTCATAATTTATTATTAAAAATAATTCTAGAGAAATGATTATGTAAATGAACACAAATACCAAAATATATATGATAAAATATTTTAATTTCTCATTATATATCAATGTAAGTTGTGTTAGCACCCGATTTTTAGGTGTCTTATGCTTGTTTTGTTTTTCTTCCATATTGTACAAATTTGAACCTATTGGCCTCCATTTATACTTGATATGTGACATCCTAAGCGAGTCTCCTAAGTTTCAAAGATTTAAATATCCATGGAACTGAGTTAGGGTGATTTTTAGTGTTTTCCTTGGTGTTTTGTGTGTTTTTTGACCTTTCAAATATTGAGGTCGTCCATACTTTCATACCTTCCCTATCAATCCCGACAACCTATTGAATCATTACCATTTTTTTGTCTAATTGTTATTTTATTAAAATTTCAATGTTTCTCATCCCTCAATACTATTTCTTTGGATTTCTTGATCCTTGAAGCTTGAAAGTATAGTAAAATTTTAATTTTATTCAACTCCACAAAATTTTAGACTTCCTTATATATCCCATCCTATGGTACCTATTCCACTTTATCTTCACTTACTCTGCTTTGGTACCTTGCATTACAAAAAAACTCTATGTTATGGGGTTTGAACTTTATCCTTGTCCTTAATTGAGTACCTATTTCCACCAACCCCAAAAAGTTTGAGACTCTACAAATAGCTCTATATAATGTATGTGAGAGAATTATAGCCATTTTCTTAGCTCCATACCATCTTAAGCCCCATCTATAATCCTCAATCCTAACATCTTGACACCTTGTTCTTATTGAACGTCCCCTTTTAGTTGTCCCCCATCTTACATCTCATATATCATGACTTCCCTACAACCTTTGATTCACCAATTCTTGAATACTTTGGTCCTTGTTATGTGGTATATATTACCCCTCATCCATAAATGTTTTCAACCTCCTAAAATTATCAAAGTGGTTGTTAAAAAATAACAAGGAAGTGTTTCTAAAGTTTAGATGGTTCATGAAACATAAAAAATTATTGAAATGATTTGTAATGTGCCAAAATTATTGATGGCATTGTTTTGTCAATGTGTCAAATTTTTAATTTTTGTAACTTCTTAGGTTTATAAAAATGATGAAATCCAAAAGGGGATCGCAATCAAATCAAGTATTCTATAATATAATATTTATAAACAATGTATTTAAGATGTGATAAATAAATTATTTAAAATGTATAACTTTGTGGTGGATGTTAAACATAAGCTCAAATCTATTTAAAATGCTATAAATACTCGGTTCCAATTGAAATAGCATGTTTATTCTCTATTCACTCCCATCTACTCACAATTATTCTAGATCAATCTTTTGGCTATCTCATTAATTCATATAATCTCCTCAATAGCTTGGGCTTCATTTTGGATGTAATAAAACTATACCTTTGATCTTTAAATAGCTACCATGTCATTTTTTTAGGGCAAGCATTCAACTAGATTAAGACTAGCTTTAGGTTTTATTTTGAAGTAGTGGTTAGGAATAGTTTTAGAACCAGAAAGAAATTAATATTCAAAAGAAGCCCCAAGATTTTAATTTTCAATTATGTGTAAAGGTAGTATGGTATTATGATGATATAGGATTGTCCTGAATTATGTAAAAAAATTGTGACCTTTATGGATCAAATTATGAAACTTGTAATTTACTTTAGTCGATCATTTTCTTGTGTATGGTATATGTGTCTAGATCAATGTGTTGTTTATTTGTCTAGTTCTAAGACAACTGAAAAATTCATCGCAAATCTTTTGTAAGGTATCTTTTTAGCGTAAAAAAGAAAATGTATGAGTATGCTCATGGGTTACTAAATAGACTCATTTAATGTTCTACAACCACTAATTATTTTTTCAATGAATGTGGGTAACTTAACTTGCCTTTTCATTTTGAAATGCATAATCTTTTGTAATATTTTGATAAAGGTATCGCTTTTGATTTTAGTTATTACATATTTATTCATGAACCTAGAGACTATGTTGCCAAATAAGAGATGGGCACCTCCCCATCATCCCAACATACTCAATATAAACATCTTTTCAATTTTATTTATTCTAGTATATTTTCATTGCCATATCTAAATGTTTATAATATCATAAGAGATAACTATGAAATATATTCTCAACAAATGACATGATCTTTTTAATGGCAAAGTCTATTCTACTCTATGCATGAACACAATTGAAAATTTTATCAAAAGATAGAAAAAAGAAATTGTTTGGAAGATATATTTTATTTAAAAATATGATTGAAAGTGATAAAAAGACCATGATTAAAAGTGACAGAAAGATAGAGGTGATATTCAACTACTAGATCCTCTCTTATTCTACCAAAATTCTATAAAAAAATAAAAGAAAGAAATTGCGTGGAAGATGGAAATTGACTGGAAGATGTATATTTTAATATTGAAATTCTGATGGTACTGATGCTATCTTTGTTTACGTGAGTGGATGTTTCTTTGTTTCACATTGAATTCTAATGGTACTAATGCTATCTTTTATTGCTATATCAAGCTGAGTCCACACACAAAGCCCTCCTTTGACAGTTTCTAAATTTGACTGATTCAAATAACTCGGTGTTTTCCGGGTTATGTATTCTATTCAATGGAATATAAAGCTCATTTTTTATCAAATATCTTAATGAGTTTATTTTTCCATGATACTACTATTGTTTATTATGAGACATATTACATTCACATATACAGATGTAAAAATTTTGTAAATAAAAACAAACATCATTTAATTTTAGGTACATTTGATCATTATTAATTTATCAATTAAATTTATTTTTTATTATTATTAGATTTTTTTATTTTTAAATGTAAAGTTTTTTTTGTTTTTTTCAGTTTTTAATTTTCTTTATTATTATTAAATTATATAAGTTTTTTTTCCCATAGAAAAAAGCATTTCTTTCATTATTATCAAATTTTATAAGTTGTAAGTGTAAAGTTTTTTTTTTCAAAAATATTAAAAAAAGTATAAGAATGATATTAATAAATATATCCTTCCAAAAATAGATTTTAAAAAATATTCAATTGTCTTCATCATCATATCTTTTCTAAAAATCGACTTAATTAAAGAAAGTTTCTAAATTCATATTTAAAATATTTATGACAATTTTCTTAAAAACAAATTAAAATAAAATAAATTACTCTTATATTTAAAAAAATAAATACTTTTTAATACTTAATATTACAAAATGTTGTATATTAATATTATAAATTATGATATGGTTAATAACAATGGATATATAATTGTGTAAAAAATGGCTCAGGAGTGAGTGAAGGGCAGATCCATCCTTCTGTGAATTAAATTTCAATCACTTTTTGGCAATTTTATTGTTTGCCACGAGGGCAAACAAGCTCCCACTAAGTTAGAATTTAGGTGATGAGTTCACAAGTAGATCGAGTAACAACTGGTAAGGGTGTAGAATAACAAAGGTTTAAGGGATAAGTAGGATGACATGACGAGGTCAAAAAAGTGATGGGCTAGCAAAAAACCAAAGGGAAAAATGTTGTGTGGCAGAAATATATGCACCTGAATGGAAACATTGCATCCTCAGCCAAAAGCATTGCTAGGGTTGTATTCAACAGAAGTACAAAAGGGACATACAGGTCGTAGGGGAAAGGAGTAAAAAGACAATCAGGGAAAGGAGTTAACCCTAATCTACCAATATATCCTAACCCACAAAATTGGAATGAAAGGCATGGAAGGAAAGGAGAAGATGAATTAAAGGAGAATGGTATTTGAAACCAGGAAATAGGAGCAAGGCAATGGTCATCTCCTCAAAATCCCTAAAACCAATATGGGAACACTTCAAGAACTATGAATTCTTTGTGAAATGGATGGCCATGAGCAACCTGGTGGAGACGATTATCAACTAGTGGGCAAACAAAATCAAAGGCCAATTAAGTGCCACAACCTTTCTTGAAGGTTTTTTTCTCACAGATTGCATAGATCAATAACTTAAAGAAGAGATCTTGTTCGAAAAACCTTAATTCTTTGAAGGGTTTTATTTTTATCGGGTAGAATGGGAGCCAAATTCTGACCTTGTTAATCACAAACCTAAGCAATTTTCTAAATGAGTGACAAAGAAAAAATTTCCAACTGAATATTAGAACTTAGTAGCCCTAGAGAAGATTGGAGAGGCACTAGGATATTTTATCAAAATCTAGAAGACATTTTATTTAGGTCCTAGATGCAAAGGCAAAAATACTGGTAGATTTAGACATGGATCTTTGCTTTCTAAATAACCTAGAAATTATCACTAAGAAAAGTAAATGGACACAAACGGTGGAGGGGGTAGATTTCATTTGAGGTCTAGGATATACGACAAGTTTCTCTAAGACTTTAGAATGAAACAACAAAAATCGACCAACATCCCCTATTCCAACAATCCATACCATAAGTGCGGAGAGAAATAAAACAACACAGACAGATCTCCATATAGAAATCAAATTAGAAGGAGAAATAATGGATCTCAGAACCAACATTTGGGGATTAAAAGAAGGGGAGATGACAATGCCAATAGGAGAAGAAAAAATGAAATGAAAGGTGCCCTCCAATACTGAAGCAATTAGAATAGAGAGTCAAGATAAGCTGAGAATTCTAATGACTGAAATAGAGGGTTTACACAAAGAAATCGACAAGAAATTAATATTATGAGCCTCAAACACTTTAACAGTAGGAAATAACAATAAAGAGGAGTTGAGAAATGAAAGGGATCAATTAGATCTGATAGTGAACAATGCTAAACATCCTTAATTAGAACTCCAAAAATAGGATAGATGACAAAGAAGAAAAAGTTTCCACATAATGGGAAAACCTCAGATACACATAAGGGAATAAGTGTAGTACCCCTACTTGTTTGAACTCATTAGACTCACATTTTATTATTGGTTGTTTTCAGTGGATACATTACCATGATATATTATTCAAATTTTTATGACATTATGCTTTATCTGAAAATGAGATGTATAATTTATTTGCAGTATTTCAATACTTGTGATTTATGGCATTTTATGGATTATTGCTATGTACTAACATTTTACTTTAACTATGCAATGTGAAATTATATGTTGTGTGTTTGCAAGTATAGTGGATGCAAGGAGATGATTTTCCTTCACTCATTTCGGTGAGACAGGGAACGTCACGATTCTTCTTCATCGGTGTGTATGCCATGTTTTCTATATTGTATATATATGCATGTGTGGTTCGGTGATGGAGGATATTGTAGGTACAAGTATCGGGTAGGTACGGGGTATTGTCTCCACTTGGCTTCACAGGTCTGAGCGTGCCTTAGATTTTCCAATGGAAGTGGAGGAGATAGTAGTTGACCCTATTTTACTCAGTTACACTCGTATGAGTGTCGTCAGTTGGTTGTCTTATTAGTTTGTTCGGCCTTCATATTTTGTCGTTTGATCTTTTTATGAGTATTTGCTTGAGTTTTGTTTAAATTGAGTGTTTTAATGGATTAAATTGATTAATTAATTAAGTTTATGGAATTATCTCATAGTTGTATTGTTTATGCATTGAGATTATAAATTTAGTTAATTAAAAGAAATTATTAAATTAAGTTGCAAAGCTGCATGATATTAGAAATATATTTTTATTTAAATAAAATAAATAAATAAATTAATTATTTTTATTATTTCCAAAATTTTTAATTAAATAAATGAATAAAAGGATTAATAAGAATTAAAATATTGTTTTAATTCTTTATTTAGAAAATTAATTAATGTGCATAATAAAAGAAAAGAAAGAATAATGATTTTTAATTATTGCATGCTAGCTTATCTTTTGTGATAAATTTAGAAAAGAAAATAAAATTATTATTATTCTAAATTTAGGTTTTTTTGTGAAAAAGCTATTAAACCTAGAATTTTAGTTTAAATAGTGGTATAGGTCTTTATTTTAGTTACACAAGAACAAGTCAGGAATTTTAGGTGAAGGAATTTATTGGAAGCTTATTGAAAAAGTTAGGGCGCTTCTACAAATTTCTTCCGAGAAAGCTGTATCAGGTTGGATGAATTCTTAGTTGTGGGTTTTTAGTAAATATATCTATTTTTCTCTGATTATTGTGTGTGTGTAAAATTATTGTCGAACACAAACCCTCTTCTGGTGAATTCAAGTTTTGTTTTAAATCCATGCCTGGCATGTTTTTTTTAGTTTATGGAAAAAATGTAATTTTGAGAACATTGAGAAAATTATTATGGAAAAAGTATTCTCTCTGGTTTGATTTGTTATGATGGTCCTTTAAATAAATCTTTGTGGTTTCTTAGAAATAAATTTAATTATGATTTAAATTTATTGGATTATCTAAATTTTTTTTTTAAAAATGTTTGAAATAAATTCTGTGAAGGAGTTTCATTGTATAGGAAAAATTTTAAATTCTATGGAAATTCTATAAAATGATTTTTTTTAGGTATTTGGAAATTAATTTTAAAAAAAATAAAATATATAAAAAAAAATGGTAGTGGCAAACTACCTACGGTAGCATCCGCTACCGGTGGTAGTACATAGTACAACCAACGGTAGCAGTGCTACCGGTGGTAGCATTGCTACCGAACAGTAGTACTAGCTACCGATAGTAGCAGTGCTACCGGACAGTAGTACTAGCTACCGGCGATAGCTTAGGCTACCATGCCAAGGGCCAAAAAAAAATTATAATATTTTTTTTTTTAATTTTAATTATTTCCTTATCCCCCTGTGCGTACTGCGATATGGTTGTTTCGGGTTTTGTACCCAGGGGTTGGGTAAATAGAATAAATTATGTGATATATATATATATATAGATATAGATATATGTATTTTATATATATATATATATATATATATATATATATATATAAAATACATATATATATATATATATATATAAGATGTGTTTCTTTATGGGTATAATATTATTTTAAATGTTATTTAATTATTGGTTATGAGTTGATATATATATAATTATAAGTATATTATATATATATACAATGTATATATATAAGTATGCATAAAATTATATCATAGTCATAAAATCAGTTTACAGCTTTGAATGTTCAGAAAAAGCTTATAATTTTTATAATTGATAAATATGTTGAAAATACATTAGGAGAATTATTTCTATTTTAAATCTTTTTGGACAAATGACAAAATGGATGTTTTCTATTAAATAGTTGTATTTTCTTATTATTTGGAAAATCTTTATTTGTAAGTAATTTATGCTTTGGTTGTTTTAAGAAAAGATTGCCTATGTTAGGATCTTGTGTAAATGGTGTTTTCAATCAAGCTTAAATTTCATTAGTATTCTAGTTGAATTGTCATTGTGTCCTATGTTATTATTTCTCCTCAACCAGGTGTTGTTGTATAACCTTTTCATATGAATCATTGTGTGTTTTTGTCCAAATGGTCAATATTGGGTTAGTGATTGTGTATCCTTCACCTGTGCTTTGTCAGGATTGGTTATGGTTGTCTGTTTTGCCATAGAGTTCTCGTAGAGAGACATTTCCTATTAGTGTCCTATGAGAGAGAGTGGCTTTTGAGCGAGGGCCGTGCCCGAAGTGGATGATAGGATAACCTGTCGAAAGTTAGTTAAAAAGTGATAACATAATAATATATTGGGGGGGAGTGAGATAAATATTAATTAAGATAAGTGTACCTCGTGCATAGGTGAGTGCTTGTACAACGCTCATAATGTTACGAGAAGGCCTGGAATGGAAAACTTACCACCTTGTCTTCACGAAAGGATCGGTAGGGTCCGCATGAGACTTAGTTGGAACCGAAGGCTCGGGAGAGGTTACCGGGAGAAACCTAGGATGGGGGCCAGGACCTATGGAGGCTGTACCATGGTAACCATCAAGCTATGTGATGACACTCTCTTCTTAGAGTCACTTGTGTTTTGTGAGTTGAGTTACATGGATGTTTGCGGAGTCTTGTAGTCCTTTCGTACTTGTCTTACTTTGCTTGCTTGAGGGTTTTTCTACTATCTCCTAGCATGGTGGGGTGGTTCCATTTCAGGATCACATGGTTGGGTGGTAGTGCCACTTCCCATTGGATGTTCTGGATTGTATCTTAAGGTGAGGAAAGGCTTCACTGATGTTTCTTGGTTTGTGGTTCATGTACCAACTCTTGTTCGAGATCATTGTTCATTTGAGACCTTGTGGTCATTGTATCAGACTTTTATGTAACCTTGATATTGTAACCTTATAATTGGTGGCATTTTTGGAAGCCATGTATTTGTGGATATTATAATATTATGTTAGTGAAATGAATGTTATTACTTTGATCTTATGTTTAAATGGTTTATGGAAATTGGATACATTGGAATACTTTTATTTTCTTTATTATGAAATTGGGATGTATGTGTAGTTTTAAACTAAAGCATTCAATTTTATCTAATTAAATGGATTAACTGTGGTGTTAATATAATCTATGAAATTAATCTTTGTTGGTTACCCTTAGGAAAACATATGGTAGAATTCTGCTGTGTTATTAAATGTGCAATGGTTTTAGATAGTGAACTTAGTCTTTAGAAAAATAAATTATTTCACCCTTTAGTTGCCTAGTTGTGTTGTTTTCCTTTAGGGTTCCTAGCGGGGCATTACACTTGGTATCAGAGCCCAAGTTTCAACACTGGGTACTTTGGATTTGTAGTGTGCCTTTCAGTTGACCATCTTGGTTAGGTCATAAATGTTTGTATCTCTCTTGTATTATCCTTGCTATGGATTTGAACCATTTTCTCTTTTATGGTACTAGGTCATGGCTAGGAAAGCTAGAGGAGTTGGCCGTACGGGTGGTCACAAAGGAGGCAGAGGTGGAGGATGTGGCCGTGGTTCTAACCATCATAGTCCTTCACCACCACCCACTCATGTGAGTGTTGAGCCGGAACAGTCAGTTCATTAGGAGCAAGAACAATCTGTTCATCAGAACTCTTAGCATGCAGGAGAACATGTTCTCGAAAGGGAAGAGCTGAGACAGATGTTTCAGGAGGTTCTGGCTAGGTTAGGCCAAAGGCCTGAGTTTGAACAGCCTATTCATGCTCTAGTTGAGGAGCTGCTTCAACAAGTTCCAGAGGAGAGAGAGAGAGAGAGAGAGAGAGAGAGATCACCAAGGAGAGGGGAGATTCAACCTGTCCGAGATCCACCTTCCTTGGGTCACATAAAGGACTTGATGAGGTCCAATCCTCCTTTCTTTGATGGTATGTGTACTAGTCTTGAGGCAGAGACATGGCTTATCGGCTTGGACCAGTGTTTCGCTATGTTTCCATATAGCAGCAACACCAAGGCAAGATGTGCTATTATGCGTCTCAATAAATTTGCTTCAATTTGGTGGAGACTAAAAGAGGAGAAGATCAGTGTATGCATTAACACCATTACATGGGAACTATTTCTGGAGAGATTCAGGGCACGGTTTCTCTCACCCCAATGGAGGTAGACTCGAGCAGATGAGTTTTATGCCTTGCGTCAGTATGGGATGATCGTAGACCAGTATGAACATAGGTTCTATGAGCTCAACCAATACGCCGAAATCGGTAATGATGAAGCTATGCTTGTCCAACATTTCCTAAGAGGTTTGAATGACCGTATCAGTGGAGGTGTGAGGGTATTCAAGCCAGCTTCAATGGAGATAGCCATGGCAAAGGCTGGATTAGTTGAGCTGAACCTTAGTCGTTGAATTGGTGGTCAGACAGGTGTGCAAATAGGAAGTGCACCTACCTATGGAAATAAAGCTCGGGGAAATTAGTCCCAGTCAGCTGCACCATTTAGAACTCCTCAAGCACCCGCTAAGAGTGGGCAACAACAGTAGCAACAATCAAAACCAAAATAGTTCCAGGGTCAACAAGGTGGCAATTCTCAGTATAAGAAGGGTAGGAACTGGAAGAGGGGCAAACAAGGCCCTACAGGGTAGGCCTCGCAGAGTGCATCTCACGCCCCTAGCCAGGGAAGTTTCCAGCAATCTAGTGGACCGATAGGTAATAGAGGAGCTTGCTTCTCTTGTGGGCAGTTTAGTCACAGAGCTGCGCAGTGCCCTCAAAATTTCCACAACACAGGTAGTCAAGGGCCAAAAACATCTGAACCTACAGTAGGAGATGCAGGGAGATCCCATAGAGTATTTGCAGCGGTAGATGACCACCAAGTTGATCATCAGGGTACAGTCATTGAGGCAGTAGGTATGTTGCATGGAACCCCTATCTCTGTACTTTTCGATTCTGGAGCTTCTTATTCTTTTATTTCTTCATCCATTGTGGAGCAGTGTGGACTTATGTTTGCTAAGCAGGCGAATAGGTGGCAAGTAGAGTTGGCTACAGGTCTCTGTGTTTCTATAGATGCCTTTGTTCCCAGTTGTGAGTAGAGACTAGGAACCATAGTTACTTTAGTTGACCTTCAAGTTATTCCTTTGGGTTCTTATGGAGTTATATTGGGGATGGATTGGCTATCATCTCATAGTGCTCGAGTAGATTATCGCAAGAAAATAGTAGAGTGTTTAGATGACCTTGGCAGAGAAGTGGAGATTGTTGGAGTACAAAGGTCGATATCCCTGCATATGATTTCCACTATGCAACTTAAGCGATGCATGTGTAGAGGATGTCATCTTTTTGCAGCCACTCTTGAGGAATTGGATGAGTCAGAGAGGTGAGAAATCACTCTTGATAGTCACCCTATTCTTAGAGAGTATGTTGACGTGTTTCCATTGGATATTCCTGGTATGCCTCCAAAGCGAGACATAGACTTTCGTGTCGATTTGGTTCCTAGTGCAGAACCTATTTCGAGAGCTCCATATCGGATGACTACTCAAGAGTTGAGTGAATTGAAATTGCAGATAGAAGAATTATTAGCAAAGGGATTCATTCGTCCTAGTGTTTCCCCTTGGGGTGCGCCTGTTATCTTCATTAAGAAGAAAGATGGTTCTCTTCGGTTATACATTGATTATCGATAGCTAAATAAGGTAACCATCTGGAATAGATATCCATTGCCTTAAATAGATGACCTTTTTGATCAGGTTAAGGGAGCCAAGGTGTTCTCTAAGATTGACTTGAAGTCTGGATACCATCAGTTGTGCATTCAAGATGTAGACATTCATAAGACAACGTTTCATACTCGTTATGGTCACTATGAGTTCACAGTGGTGCCATTCGGGTTGTCGAACGCACCTTCAGTTTTCATGAGCTTAATGAATGGGGGTTTTTGCACCTACCTTGATCATTTCGTCATTGTATTCTTGGATGAAATTCTGATTTATTCTAGATCTATGGAGGAGCATGAGGGTCACTTGCATCAAGTTTTGCAGTGCTTGAGGGAGAATCAACTCTATGCCAATTTGGAAAAGTGTGACTTCTTCTAGACTGAGGTGAACTATCTTGGTCATGTGGTTTTGGGAGAAGGTATATCTGTGGATCTTGCAAAGATCCAAGCCATTGTTGATTGGCCAATGCTGACCAATGTTTCAGAAGTTAGGATTTTTATGGGTTTGGCCAGATATTACCGTCACTTTGTTGAAGGCTTTTCTCGGATAGGACACCTGATTACTTCTCTTCAGAGAAAAGGGAAGAAGTTTGTTTGGTCAGAACAGTGTGAAGCAGCTTTTAAGACCTTGAAGGAACTCCTTGTCAGTGCTCCGATTTTGGTAGTTCCTGATCCATCTAGAGATTTTATGATATGTACAGATGCCTCTTTGGAAGGTATAGGTGCAGTACTTATGCAGGATGGACGTGTGGTTGCTTATGAGTCTCACAAACTCAAGAACCATGAGTTGAAATATCTAGTTCATGATTTAGAGTTGGCAGTTATAGTTCATGCTTTGGTTAGATGGCGACATTTCCTATTAGGGCATCGGTTTGAGCTGCATAGTGATCACCGTAGTTTGCAGTATATATTCACACAGCCAAATTTGAATGCTCGACAACAGAGATGGATGGATTTATTTTGCGAACATGATTTTGAGGTTCATTATACTCAAGGGAAAGAGAACGTAGTGGCAGATGCTTTGAGTTGTAGGCGGCATGAAGTTTTAGCAATGTCCCTTGGAGTAGACTTGAGAGAGAGGATTCTTGGAGTTCTTCCTTAGGATACTTGGTATCAGGATGTTAGAGCAGTAATAGATTCCGGAAGGCCTTTAGAGGGTAGATTCTCTGGATAAAACCCTGAGGTAGATGGACTTCTTCGTCACCATGGATAGATCTATGTACCTCCTTTGGAGGGTCTTCATGTTTTGATCATGAATAAGGCCCTTCGTGCACCTTATTCGGCATCCAGGTGTCAAGAAGATGCACGTAGATCTTAGACAAATTTATCATTGGGTGGGTATGAAATGAGACATTGTTGATTTTGTGTCGAAGTGTCTAGAGTGTTAGCAAATGAAGGCAGAGCATCAGCACCCAGCAGGGCTTTTACAGCCTAATCTAGTATCGGATTGGAAATGGGATATCATTTCCATGGATTTCATTGTTGGTTTGCCCGTCTCTTCACATCATCATGATGCCATTATGGTCATAGTTCACAGATTGACTAAGGTTGCTAATTTTGTTCCTATTCAAGCTTCCTATATGGTAGCAGTGGTGGCACAAGTCTTCTTAGAAGAAGTAGTGAGATTGAATGGAATTTTGAGGTGGATCATATCTGATAGAGCTCTTGTCTTTACTTCAGCATTGTGGACCTCACTTCAGCATGCTTTGGGGACTTAGTTGAACTTCAGTGCAACTTATCACCCAAAGATAGACGATCAAACAAAGAGAGTGAATCAGGTATTAGAGGACATGCTTCGCATGTATGTGATGGACCGACAGTCATGCTGGGAGGATTATATCTATCTAGTGGAGTTTGCTTATAACAATAGATATCATAGCTCCATAGGTATGTCCCCCTTTCAGGCATTGTATGGTCATCCTTGCCGCACTCCTCTGAGTTGGGATCAGCTAGAGGACTGGGTACTTATAGGACTGGATATTTTTCAGGAGATGGAGCAGTAGGTAGATCGGATCCGTGAGCATTTAGTAGCAGCACGGGATAGACAGAAGAAGTATGTAGATGCTCATAGGGTAGATTGTCAATTTTCTGTTGGTGATCGTGTGTTCTTGAGAGTGCGTCCACAGAAGAGTCTGATCCATTATGGAAAGGGTTCTAAGTTGGTGCCTTGGTTTGTTGGACCTTTTGAGATCCTTGAGAGGATAGGACATGTTGCCTACCATCTTGCCTTGCCATCGAGTCTATCCCACATCCACGATGTCTTTCATGTTTCAGTTCTTCAACCTTATCATCCTGATGTGACACATGTTCTCGATTGGAACTCTTTGTAGGTCGAGGATGGGCAGCTTTCCATGGAGCTGATGTGCATTCTTCAGCATCAAGATTTGATCCTTAGGGGTCGTACCATCGACCAGGTAAGGGTCCTATGGGACCCAAATGATGAGACCTCGGCGACTTGGGAGGATACAGTGAAGATGAGAGAGCTGTATTCTTATTTATTTTAGGCTTCCGGGAGTAAGTGTAGTTTTGGGGGGGAGAATGTAGTACCCCTACTTGTTTGAACTCATTAGACTCACATTTTATTATTGGTTGTTTCCAATGGATACATTACCATGATATATTATTCATATTTTTATGACATTATGCTTTATCTGGAGATGAGATGTATAATTTATTTGTATTATTTCAATACTTGTGATTTATGGCATTTTATGGATTATTGCTATGTACTGACATTTTACTTTACCTATACAATGTGAAATTATATGTTGTGTGTTTGCGAGTGTATTGGATGCAAGGAGACAATTTTCCTTCACTCATTTCGGTGAGACAAGGAATGTCACGATTCTTCTTCATCGGTGTGTATGTCATGTTTTCTATATTGTATATATATGCATGTGTGGTTCGGTGATGCAGGATATTGCAAGTACAAGTACCGGGTAGCTACGGGGTATCGTCTCCACCTGGCTTCATAGGTCTGAGTGTGCCTTATATTTTCTTATGGAAGTGGAGGAGATAGTAGTTGACCCTATTTTACTCAGTTACACTCGTATGAGTGTCGTCAGTTGGTCATCTTGTTAGTTTGTTCGGCCTTCATATTTTGTCGTTTGATCTTTTTATGAGTATTTGCTTGAGTTTTGTTTAAATTGAGTGTTTTAGTGGATTAAATTAATTAATTAATTAAGTTTATGGAATTATCTCATAGTTGTATTATTTATGCATTAAGATTATAATTTTAGTTAATTAAAAGAAATTATTAAATTAAGTTGCAAAGTTGCATGATATTAGAAATATATTTTTATTTAAATAAAAAAAAACATACTCAATATAAACATCTTTTCAATTTTATTTATTCTAGTATATTTTCATTCCCGTGTCTAAATGTTTATAATATAATAAGAGATAATTATGTCACATATTCTCAACAAATGACATGATCTTTTTAATGGCAACATCTATTCTACTGTATGCATGAACACAACTGAAAATTTTATCAAAAGATAGAAAAAAAAAATTGTTTGGAAGATATATTTTATTTAAAAATATGATTGAAAGTGATTAAAAGACCATGATTAAAAGTGATAGAAAGATAGAGGTGATATTCAACTACTAGATCCTCTTTTATTCTACCAAAATTCTATAAAAAAATAAAAGAAAGAAATTGCATGGAAGATGGAAATTGACTGGAAGATGTATATTTTAATATGGAAATTCTTATGGTACTGATGCTATCTTTTTTTACGTGAGTGGACGTTTCTTTGTTTCACATTGAATTCTGATGGTACTAATGCTATCTTTTATTGCTATATCAAACTGAGTCCACACGCAAAGCCCTACTTTGAAAGTTTCTAAATTTGACTGATTCAAATAACTCGGTGTTTTTTGGGTTATGTATTTTATTCAATGGAATATAAAGCTCATTTTTTATCAAATATCTTAATGAGTTTATTTTTCCATGATACTACTATTGTTTATTATGAGACATATTACATTCACATATACAGATGTAAAAATTTTGTAAATAAAAACAAACATCATTATATAAGTTTTTTTTCCCATAGAAAAAAGTATTTCTTTCATTATTAGCAAATTTTATAAGTTGTAAGTGTAAAGGTTTTTTTTGCAAAAATATTAAAAAAAGTATAAGAATGATATTAATAAATATATCCTTCCAAAAATAGATTTTTAAAAATATTAAATATTAAATTGTCTTCATCATCATCTCTTTTCTAAAAATCGACTTAATTAAAGAAAGTTTCTAAATTCATATTTAAAATATTTATGACAATTTTCTTAAAAACAAATTAAAATAAAATAAATTATTCTTATATTTAAAAAAATAAATATTTTTTAATACTTAATATTACAAAATGGTGTATATTAATATTATAAATTATAATATGGTTAATAACAATGCATATATAATTGTGTAAAAAATGGCTCAGGAGCGAGTGAAGGGCAAATCCTTCTGTGAATTAAATTTCAATCACTTTTTGGCAATTTTATTGTTTACCACGAGGGCAAACAAGCTCCCACTAAGTTAGAATTTAGGTGATGAGTTCACAAGTAGATCGAGTAACAACTGATAAGGGTGGAGAATAACAAAGGTTTAAGGGATAAGTAGGATGACATGACGGGGTCAAAAAAGTGATGGGCTAGCAAAAAACCAAAGGGAAAAATGTTGTGTGGCAGAAATATATGCACCTGAATGGAAACATGGCATCCTCAGCCAAAAGCATTGCTAGGGTTGTATTCAACAGAAGTACAAAAGGGACATATAGGTCGTAGGGGAAAGGAGTAAAAAGATGATCAGGGAAAGGAGTAGAAAAGGGACATATAGGTCGTAGGGGAAAGGAGTAAAAAGATGATCAGGGAAAGGAGTAGAAAAGGGACATATAGGTCGTAGGGGAAAGGAGTAAAAAGATGATCAGGGAAAGGAGTTAACCCTAATCTACCAATATATCCTAACCCACAAAATTGGAATGAAAGGCATGGAAGGAAAGGAGAAGATGAATTAAAGGAGAATGGTATGTGAAACCAGGAAATAGGAGCAAGGCAATGGTCATCTCCTCAAAATCCCTAAAACCAATATGGGAACACTTCAAGAACTGTGTATTCTTTGTGAAATGGATGGGCATGAGCAACCTGGTGGAGAAGATTATCAACTAGTGGGCAAACAAAATCAAAGGCCAAGTAAGTGCCACAACCCTTCTTGAAGGTTTTTTTCTCATAGATTGCATAGATCAATAACTTAAAGAAGAGATCTTGTTCGAAAAACCTTAATTCTTTGAAGGGTTTTATTTTTATCGGGTAGAATGGGAGCCAAATTTTGACCTTGTTAATCACAAACCTAAGCAATTTTCTAAATGACTGACAAAGAAAAAATTTCCAACTGAATATTAGAACTTAGTAGCCCTAGAGAAGATTGGAGAGGCACTAGGATATTTTATCAAAATCTAGAAGACATTTTATTTGGGTCATAGATGCAGAGGCAAAAATACTGGTAGATTTAGACATGGATCTTTGCTTTCTAGATAACCTAGAAATTATCACTAAGAAAAGTAAATGGACACAAAAGGTGGAGGGGGTAGATTTCATTTGAGGTCTAGGATATACGACAAGTTTCTCTAAGACTTTAGAATGAAACAACAAAAATCGACCAACATCCCCTATTCCAACAATCCATACCGCAGAGAGAAATAAAGCAACACAGACAGATCTCCATATAGAAATCAAATTAGAAGGAGAAATAATGGATCTCAGAACCAACATTTGGGGATTAAAAGAAGGGGAGATGAAAATGCCAATAGGAGAAGAAAAAATGAAATGAAAGGTGCCCTCCAATACTAAAGCAATTAGAGTAGAGAGTCAAGATAAGCTGAGAATTCTAATGATTGAAATAGAGGATTTACACAAAGAAATTGACAAGAAATTAATATTATTAGCCTCAAACACTTTAACAGTAGGAAATAACAATAAAGAGGAGTTGAGAAATGAAAGGGATCAATTAGATCTGATAGTGAACAATGCTAAACATCCTTAATTAGAACTCCAAAAACAAGATAGATGACAAAGAAGAAAAAGTTTCCACATAATGGGAAAACCTCAGATACACATAAGGGAATAAGTGTAGCACCCCTACTTGTTTGAACTCATTAGACTCACATTTTATTATTGGTTGTATTCAGTGGATACATTACCATGATATATTATTTAGATTTTTATGACATTATGCTTTATCTGGAGATGAGATGTATAATTTATTTGCAATATTTCAATACTTGTGATTTATGGCATTTTATGGATTATTGCTATGTACTGACATTTTACTTTACCTATGCAATGTGAAATTATATGTTGTCTGTTTGCGAGAGTATTGGATGCAAGGAGACGATTTTCCTTCAATCATTTCGGTGAGACAGGGAATGTCGCGATTCCTCTTCATCGGTGTGTATGCCATGTTTTCTATATTGCATATATATGCATGTGTGGTTTTGTGATGCAGGATATTGCAGGTACAAGTACCGGTTAGGTACGGGGTATCGTCTCCATCTGGCTTCACAGGTCTAAGTGTGCCTTATATTTTCCAATGGAAGTGGAGGAGATAGTAGTTGACCCTATTTTACTCAGTTACACTCGTATGAGTGTCGTTAGTTGGTCGTCTTGTTAGTTTGTTCGGCCTTCGTATTTTTTCATTTGATATTTTTATGAGTATTTGCTTGAGTTTTGTTTAAATTGAGT
The DNA here is from genome assembly GCF_030272615.1 of Cryptomeria japonica. NCBI lineage: Eukaryota > Viridiplantae > Streptophyta > Pinopsida > Cupressales > Cupressaceae > Cryptomeria > Cryptomeria japonica. Next base: position 291,980,058 of record NC_081405.1, read on the forward strand.
GTTTTAGTGGATTAAATTAATTAATTAATTAAGTTTATGGAATTATCTCATAGTTGTATTGTTTATGCATTGAGATTATAAATTTAGTTAATTAAAAGAAATTATTAAATTAAGTTACAAAGCTGCATGATATTAGAAATATATTTTTATTTAAATAAAATAAATAAATAAATAAATTGTTTTCATTATTTCCTAAAATTTTAATTAAATAAATGAATAAAAGGATCAATAAGAATTAAAATATTGTTTTAATTCTTTATTTAGAAAATTAATTAATGTGCATAAGAAAATAAAAGAAAGAATATAGATTTTTAATTATTGCATGCTAGCTTATCTTTTGTGATAAATTTAGAAAAGAAAAGAAAATTACTATTATTCTAAATTTAGGTTTTTTGTGAAAAAGCTATTAAACCTAGAATTTTAGTTTAAATAGGGGTATAGGTCTTTATTTTAGTTACATAGGAACATGTCAGGAATTTTAGGTGAAGGAATTTATTGGAAGCTTCTTGAAAAAGTTAGGGCGCTTCTACAAATTTCTTCCAGGAGAGCTATACCAGGTTGGATTAATTCTTAGTTGTGGGTTTCTAGTAAATATTTCTATTTTTCTCTGATAGTTGTGTGTGTGTAAAATTATTGTCGAATACAAACCCTCTTCTGGTGAATTCAAGTTTTGTTTTAAATCCATGCCTGGCGTGTTTTTTCTAGTTTATGGAAAAAATGTAATTTTGAGAATATTGAGAAAATAATTATGGAAAAAGTATTCTCTCTGGTTTGATTTGTTATGATGGTCTTTTAAATAAATCTTTGTGGTTTCTTAGAAATAAATTTAGTTATGATTTAAATTTATTGGATTATCTAAATTTTTTTTTAAAAAATGTTTGAAATAAATTATGTTAAGGAGTTTCATTGTATAGGAAAAAAATTTAATTCTATGGAAATTCTGTAAAATGATTTTTTTTAGGTATTTGGAAATTAATTTTTAAAAAAGCAAAATATAAAAAAATATATATTAAAAAATAAATAAAATAAAAATAGTAGTGGCAAACTACCTACGGTAGCATACGCTACCGGTGGTAGTACACTGTACAACTGGCGATAGCAGTGCTACCAGCGGTAGCAATGCTACCAGACGGTAGTACTAGCTACCGACGGTAGCTTAGGCTACCGTGCCAAGGGTCAAAAAAAATTATAATGTTTTTTTTTAATTTTAATTATTTCACACCTAGTTTAGCACTCGCCTTGGCGCATTTTACATTTTGCATTGCATTTCCCCTTTAGCACTTAATTAATGAAATTAATTAGGTCTAAGATGCTATTTCATCATCTTCAACATCATAAAGTTGGGCCCTTTCATTAAAGTGTGCCCTTTTCATTTTATTCCTCCAATACATCATTCAATCAAAAACCCTAATTAAGTCCTATTTTGAACTTGGGGGCTTGATTTCGGGGGTCAAAACATCTCAAAATCACCTGTAACTTCGGGAGTCTCTCTAAAATCATCATATCCAACAGCCCTAAAAATTTGGTGAAAAGTTGTCGGGACCGTGGCGCTCGGAGTGCACATGGTCCCGGACATTTTTCCCGAAATTTTAGGAGCGTGATCCAATCATAAAATAAAGCTTAACCCCAAGAAATTGGTGGGAGATTCAATCTCTAGGTCGGCCAAAAGTTGAAATTACGACCTAGGTTTTCATATATAAGAACTCTCTTTCTTCATTTGAAGGGATCCAGATTTTTGATTTCAGGACCTTATATGCAGCGAAAGAGCAGATCTTTGAAGACTTCAACAACATTCAACATCCATCCATCAAGCATTCATCAATTTCATTCATCCATTTAGGGCTTTGAAGACATTGAAGAGCAATAGGAGATTACCGACTGAAGATTGGCTTGTACCTCTCCCTTGGGGTTGGGTATGATTTCATGTTGTTTTCATGTCTTATGCATAAGCCTTATTATATCATTTGTATTCATGCTTTAGATCACTTTGCATCTTGATTTGGAGCATTTACATTATCATTTACAAGCAATTAGGGTTTACTTTCTAGGTTGCTCTAGTTTGCTTACTTGCATTTTAGGATCTTGCACACACACAAGGTCTGCACACACAATACTTTTACAATACAACTTGGCTATTCGTGGAGGTGGAAATCACCAAAGTGGGGGTTTGACTAAGGCAAAACCCTATATAGCTGCCCACCATACCTTTTCAGATATAAGTGCAGGTTTCGGGATTCGGACGACACCCAGGTTGCAAATCCGGGAGAAGTAGGCCGAGACAGCACTCCACACCAAGTTTCAGAGCAGGAGATCAGGACAGGGGCATGGGGCGCCCTGGTCCTGCCAGGACAGGGGTGCTGGGTGCCCTGGTCCCTGGGATAGAGGCGCTGGGCGCCCTGGTCCTTCTGACAGATAGCAACTTTCATCAGTTCCGATAGCTTCCCAGGTTGCAAAACAGCATTTTTAGGAGCAGTTTCCGGGACAGTATTAGGACAGTGGCGCCCGCGCCCCTGTCTCGAACATTTTCACTCAGATTTTGACTCCGGGTACGCATCTGCATTCTTGTTTTGTCCTTGTGTTTACATCTTTTCATTGTTTAATCTCGATTCTGCAATCTTGTTATTAGTTCATACTTGCATTTTGGGGTTAGGACTTGAACTCGCATCATTTTATCTTTCAATTACAACAAAGGAATAGAAATCCTAATAGGTAGCCCATGGCTCTCTCTTCCACAAAAAGAAGTAGCCAATTGTGTGATACCTCTAGGCTCTTTCGTATTCCACAATGTGTGTCAAAAGGTAGGATTAGGGCATGTTAACCTAGTCTCGCTTTTTCCCCTACACATTTTGGTGAACCCAACATGAACCTATCATTGCTTCCTCTTGCATTGCATTTGTTAGATCTAGATCTAGATTTAGTGTGTTTCATTTAAGTTTCATTTTTCATTAAAAAGAAAAAAAAAGAGAAAAAGAAAAAAATATAGGGAAAAGAAAGAGTGTGTTCTTTGTTTCTTTGCATTGTGTGTTCAAGTTTTATGCAATTTTTATTTCAAAATGTCAGATCTCTATTTGCAAAATGTTCATGTTTATGATGATGTATGCAATTATGTCAATTTTTAGTATAGCCAAGATGAATTAGATGAAGCTTTAGATGAGTTTTTGAACCCTAAAGATACCAAACCTTCATTTTACCAAAAACTCATAAACCTTGTTACTACCCCATTTAGGTGTGATGAGAAAGATAAGTCGAATGATTCCTCTCAAGGGTACATTCCTATCAATTCTTCCACTAAATCTGGTAACATGGTTGTTTTCAATAATCCCCTCTATGAAGAGATGTCTCCTTTTGAATCAAAAGATAAACCTTTTAATAGCTATGATCATGCTTTGCTGGATGATGCTCTTGATGACTTTGTGGCTTTATCAAAATCTTTAAACAAGAACAAGACTCCTAAGTTAGTTAACATGATAAACCTGAATGAGCATAATAAGCCTCTCTTTGAAGTCCAAGGTGTTGATCCTTCTCCCACCTTTCAAGTTCCTAAATCACCCCTCCTTACTGTCCAAGGAGGGTATGGTCATGATTCTTTTCTTACTCCGAATACACCTATCATCATTGTGCAAGGAAGAAAACCTATAAGTCCTTACAGTTATGCCAAGCAATTAACTAGAGAGAGTTATCATGCGGTTGCCCATACTTATCATACTAGGAATAATAGGTAGCCCAATCCTCCTCCTGTTATTCCGGTTTCTCTTCCTAATCCTCAACCAATTCTTCTACAAGCTCCACGTATTTCACAGGTTATGGGTAAGGAATATGATCTCATAGAACAACTTAAAATTACCCCTGCTAAGATATCCCTTTGGCATTTAATCCAAACTTCATCCACTCATCATGGAATGTTACAAGATGCCTTGAAAGATTTGAATGTTCCTGATCTAATACATCTAGTAATATAGTGTCTTTGGTTAACTTTGTGATGAATCCTAAAGCTCAAATTGTGTTTACTCAAGATGAATTGCCTACTAGTGAGATTCAACATCAATATGATCCCTTGATGATTGTGGTTATCATAAATGACACTGCTATAAGACAAACACTAGTAGATAATGGCTCTGGCCTTAATGTGTGTAGCATTAATCTATTGCATAAGATGAGTGTAGATACATCTCTTATTGAGCTTGATTCTCATCCCATTCGAGGCTTTGACAATGTGGCTAAGTCTTCATTAGGTACTATTACCTTACCCATCACAGTGGGACTTGTTACTTTGCCTACTCCTATCCATGTTATGTCGGGAAATCTAACATATAACTTGTTATTAGGGAGACCTTGGATTCACAGCATGTAAGCTGTCCCCTCTACATTGCATAGACAAGTTAAATTCATTTATAACAATAAGACATATACCTTGATAGGCGATACTAATTTTTGAGCTTGTATGCAAACATCTACTTCCAAAGGGAGTTCTTCTGAACCTTCCTCTTCTGGTGATGACTCTTTACCTATGGATGAGTCATCCCCCTCCAATGATCAAAATTCTTTGGATGGGTCTGAAGTTCTTGAAGAAGACTCTCCTCAACTTGAATCTACACATGAAAAGGCTTTCAATCCTGAGAAGGTTCTTGTAGAAGACGATTGGGGATCTCTTGACTTTAATCCCACCTTTGTAGGTGAGTATAGGGTTCCTCCTAGAGAGCTTAAAGTTAAGAAGAAGGAAGAAACTAAAGATCAGTTAACCTTACCTGGACCTATGAACAACAATTTTGTGGCCGCTTCTCAAACTTCTTCTCCTCACACCTCTAATTCTAAAGGATTTGATTCTTTGTCCTATGAAAAACCACCTTCTATTTTTGAAATGGCTGATCGTTATGGTCATGGTTTTCATATTTTAGCTAAGCATGGGTATAATGGAAATGGTTGTGGCACTCACGAACAAGGGATAAAAGTTCCTCTAGGGAATAATCTTTGTGATGAGACCTTTGGACTTGGTTATAATCCCTACAAGCGCACTAAAGATTCTAAGAGACCCTGTATTAGTGTAAATGTTATTTCTATATCTCTACCAATGAGACACCCTGAGTATATTGATGGGGATCCTTCGTGTGCCTATGCTTTGGATGTCTTCCCTACCGATGATGCTTTGGCTGAGTTCTTGGGAGCATATGACACTCTTCCTCGTGATCATCACAATAGGGGATTTCCTTATTGTTTGAACATTGAAGCTTATTTTGGAAAAGAGATTGATAATGATAAGATTGTGGAAGAATTCCCTCAGTTAAAGGATACTCCTCAACAAAGTAATCTTCTCATAAGTGACACCACTGATGTTAAGATGGATCCTTGCAATGAAGAAAAAGTTATTAAAATTGGAAAGTGTTTGGATGAAGAAGAACAAAAACAATAAGTAGATTTATTGCATGAATTCCCTGAGATCTTTGCTTGGACATACTCTGACATGCCTGGTATAGATCCTAAGATTGTTACTCATAATATTGTCTTAGTTCTCGATGCTAAGCCCGTGAAACAAAAGATTCGGAAAATGAATCCTAAGGTAGCTCTGCTTGTTAAGGCTGAGATTGAAAAACTATTGGAGGCTGGATTTATCCGCCCTATTGATTATTCCCCATGGATCTCAAATATTGTCGCTGTGGCCAAACCGGATAATAAAATAAGAATGTGTACCGATTTTCGAGATTTAAACAAGGCTTCTTTAAAAGATGATTTTCCTCTCCCAAACATTGACATGATAGTTGATTCTACAGCAGGACATGCTTTGTTATCCTTCATGGATGGTTTTTCAGGATACAATCAAATTTTCATTAATCCTCAAGATCAATTCAAAACTGCTTTCACCACTCCTTGGGGTACGTTTTGTTGGGTGATGATGCCTTTTGGAATTAAAAACGCCGGTGCAACTTATCAACGAGCGATGACCCTTATCTTTCATGATTATATGCATAAGATTTTAGAAGATTATGTTGATGATATTTTAGCCAAATCCATTCTTTGCATAGATCATATTAAAATCCTTTGTCAAATCTTTGAAAGAATTCGTAAATATCACATGCGCTTGAATCCCCGAAAATGTGTTTTTGGTGTGGATAGTGGAAAACTATTAGGATTCATAGTTTCGCATCATGGGATTGAGGTGGACACTAAGAAAATAGATGCTATTGTCAACATGCCACCTCTTAGAAATGTGTCTCAACTTAAAAGCTTACAAGGAAAGATTCAAGCTATTCGTAGGTTCGTATCTCAACTTGCGGATCGTACCTTTCCTTTTACTCAACTTCTCAAAAAGAATATCACTTTTCAATGGAACGAAGATTGTTAGCAAGCATTTGAAGATTTAAAAGTATATCTGGCTAGTCCTCCTATCCTTCAACCTGCCAAACCTTCTAAACCCTTCCTTCTTTATACAGCTGCTTCCTCTCATGCTCTCGCAGCATTGTTGGCACAACATGATAAAGATGGTAAGGAATGTCCAGTTTATTATATAAGTCGTACCTTACTCGATTATGAAAACCAATATTCTGCGATAGAAAGACAATGCTTGGCCTTGGTGTTTGTGACTCAGAAATTGAGACATTATCTTTTAAATTCAGAAGTCCATGTCATGGTAAAGTTTGATCCTTTGAAGCATCTTTTTTCTAAAACTGATTTATCAGGACGCCTAGCTAAGTGGGTTATGATGTTAACTGAATTTGACCTTAAATTTTTTTCACAAAGAGCAATTAAAGGGCAAGCGTTGACCGATCACTTAGTTGAGGCCCCTTCACCTTTCTCCTTCCCTAACCCTGAGTCTTTTCCTGATGACTTCATTCTTTGTACAGAGAAAGATGAAGCTTAGGAGTTATACTTTGATGGTTCTAAGTGTCGTACGGGATCGGGGGCAGGTGTTGTTCTAATTTCTCCTACAAAGAAATCCATTCCCTTATCTTATCATCTCAATTTCCTATGTACCAATAACATTGCTGAGTATGAGGCCCTTATAGCAGAAATAAAAGCGGCCTTGGCTTTGAATATAAAGCACATACATATTTATGGAGATTCTCAATTAATTATAAGACAAGTAACAGGACTGTATCAAGCAAAACAAGACAAATTATCACAATATAAAGACCTTGCTATCTCTTTGTTACAAAAATTTGATTCTTATACCATGGAACCTGTTCCTCGAAAAGATAATCGACATGCAGACGCAATGGCATGTGTGGCTTCTCTTGTATCTTTAGAGGACCCTGTGGTTGATCTTAAATTTGTTATTCATAACCTCATTTCTCTAGCTATTGTAGATGATTCTAGCTTGGTGACATGTTGTGATTTTATAGACTTAGATGAATGGTATTTGCATATCGTAAGATACTTGACTAATGGTACCTTTCCTAATTCTGCCAATAGGAACACTAGGGCTAGAATCCGCAAGTTGTCTGCTAGATATATCATTCTTTCTAATGTTCTTTACTGAAGGGGTTATAATGGTCTTCTCCTTCGCTGTCTTAACAAATCGGAAATCCCTATTGCTCTTGAAGAGGCACATTCAGGTGCCTGTGGGGGGCATTTTGGAGGCAAATCCTTGGTTCAAAGATTGCTTCGTATGAGATACTATTGGCAAACTATGCAGAAGGATTCTTTTTCATTTGTTAAGAAATGTCATCAATGTCAACAACACAATAATCTGATTCATGCTCCTACCCAAGAACTTTGTTCTCATGTAGCTTCTTGGCCTTTCTCTGCATGGGGGCTAGATCTCATCGATAAAATCTCTCCTCCTTCATCTCAAGGACACACTTTCAATATAACCGCAACAGATTACTTTACAAAATGGGTAGAAGTTGTTCCCCTTCGCTCTACTACTGCTGAAGTGATTTGTCAATTTCTTCTAGAAAACATTATTTCTCGATTCGGGATACCTTCCACTATAATCTCAGATAATGGGACATCATTTAAGAACAAGGATGTGAAGAAATTCCTCGAGAAATATCATGTCAAACATCGATTTTGTACACCATACTATCCTCAATCAAATGGTCAAGCCGAATCATCCAATAAGATAGTTGAACACATTCTTCGCAAAACTGTGAATAAGCATGGTAAGGATAGGAGTACTCAGCTAATCTATGCTTTTTGGGCCTACCGAACGAGTGTACGAATTGCTACAAGAACTACCCCTTATAATCTTGTTTATGGTGTTGATGCTATTATGCCTTTAGAGTTAGAGATTCCATCACTTAGGGTTTCTCTCAAAGGTATAGTAGACGATGACTCTTATAGAGAACAACGACTTCAATAGCTTGAGATGCTTGATGAATAGCGTATAAAGGCTCTTGAGCATATTCAAGCGTATCACAAAACTCTACAATGAAGCTATAATGATAAGGTTATTCAACGTTCCTTCTCAGTAGGTGACTTAGTTCTCTATGAGAATCAGCGCAATGTGAATGCCTTACCTGCAGAAAAGGGAAAATTTAGTCCTATTGGCTTGGACTGTATATCGTTATTGAAGATTACGGATCAGGTACTTACAAAATAGCGGATGTAGACAGTACGCCTCTTAAAGAACCTATAAATGCTATGCACTTGCGTAGATACTATGCTTAATTCCTCATTCCTTATCTTTCATTTCATCTATCTTCTTTTCAAAATTGGGTAATATGTTAGCATATCTTGGTTAGACCAAATAGAATTAAATGATATTGTGTTTAATCTATATTGCTTTGTTCTTGACAAGCGTGTTCTTTAATTTATAGTTTTTCTTGAATTCATTTATGTAAATTGTAAAAGATTTACATTTCCATTATGCTAGCATATTATACAATGTCTTTATGTGTTAAGTAGAATCGTATCATGTTGTGTTTAAGTTTAAAATTAAAATCACATTAGTTATATGATTCTTAGGCTTAACGCATATTTATTCTCTATCATCAATGTAGTACTTGATTAAATGTTTTAATTAAGTCACACATGTATCAATTTAATCATGGAGCATTGAGAAATCAATCACATGGAAATTTAATTCAGAACATACATGTACACCTACCAAATGTATTAACTTTAATCAAAGCAAAATATACATGGTTTTAGGTATTAAAGATAACACATTTGAGACAATGAAAAGAATATATATATATGTGGATCATGTTTTCATACACAAAAGTAGGTCACTATACATCCAAAATGTGACCTATCCTACATCATGAGATCATCTCCTATCCCTAGGGCTGGTGGCTGGAGAGTGACGACTAGACGCTCCCTTCTGATCTGGCCGTGAAGGTGGACCCATAGGTGTATAGCGTGATATAGACCGTGAATGACTCCGAGAGGAACTCCTACGATCCCTATCCATAAGGATCGCGTGATACGAGGTAGCCTCGACCTGAGCTGCTGCTAGATCACGCTGTGTACGCTGAAGGTTCTCTGATAGAACTCTCTCTCTCTCCCTCCATATGTCCACCTGTACTCGAAATGGGGAAAACAAGTCCTCATGCCGACCTGCGTTCCCCTGAGGCCTATAAGCAATCTGTGAGGAACTAGGGATCTATGCCATCGTGGAAATATTTGTCACTACTTGTTGAATCAAGGAATGCCACTCCTACACATTAGCTGTAGCAGTAGAATAGATTTTTGTATTAGTACCATCCTATATCATCAAAACATTAATCAATCAATATAAAACCTACTATACCTGGATCTCCCTCGCACCAGTAGGGATCGTGATATGGTTGCATCTGTGACTGGGAACTACTAGGCTCCCCAGGCTCAAATAATCTGTGCACGATGGGTGTAGGCTGGCCCATACTAGAAACAGGTCTCCGTATCACCTCGGGTTCCCCTTTTGGGGAACAAGAGGAAGATCCAGGGCTATGGTACATCGCCTGAATGGTGGGGAGCTGCATCTGACTCCTCCTCATCATCTCTATCCTCCTCCTCCTCCTCCTCATCATCATCCTCATATACATCCTCATCTACATCCTCACCTGCATCCTCATTCTCCTATCATCACCTCCATCTATGTCATCCCCCTCTCCCTCCTCCTCCTCCTCGGCACTAGGCTGATCTCCTATGGGTGGATCAGGATCTCCTGCCTCCTCCGATCTAGATCCCTAATCCTCATCTCGGTCTCCATGTCTCCATGGACCTGGCTGGCCTGTCGGGTAATCTGGTGGAAAGATAGGCCCTGGATATGACCTCACAAACCATGAGAGATACCTGCAGTGTGCTCTGGGATCTGCAGAGTAATCAGTGACCACATCTTGATCAGAACCCTCTATATCTGTAATCTCGATATCATCTATCATAGGTCTCGCCACTGCTCTGGGTCTGGGAAGGACTTGCGAGTGTCGAGTATAGATAGGGACATCAGCTGGAACACACTGCTCTAGCCCAAACTGCCTCTGTACTCGGTCAAAGTAGAATGGAACTATGATATGTGGGTACCATCCTCTCAGTAGGTGGTTCTTCTGTAAGCATGCTAGCTGCCTCTCCATCCCATCCCATCTGTGCATCCACAGATATGGTCTCCATACTGTCACCTCAGTTGTCAGTCTATCAAATGTCACTCTCCAATATAATAGATCCCCAAATCTCCACTCACTGGTAAGTGGATAGGCAAACACCCTAGGTCGCTCGCTAGCCATACTCATCGGATAGCCGACAGGCCTGGTGCATGTGAAGTGCTCAAATATCCACATCTGCAGAAGTGTGCATGTCATCAAACTACAACACTGTCCAAACACATACTCCTCGAGGTCATGATAGAGATGTGCAAGCATACTCCGACCCCAGGCATATACTCTCCTATGTCTCTCCATAGCTCTGATGCTCCATGTGAGACCCCCATGCATGTGCGTACCTCACCCATTAGGGCAGACAGCTAGTGCAATGATGGCAATCATAAGACATCTCACAAGGGGCACCTCTCCTATAGGATGTAAGAGCCAACTGACCATGATGCGACCTCTCGTCTCACTCGGCATGACTCTCCCTATGCAGTATACCTGCTCCCTCTGATGGTCCTCCACTGACTGATTAGTCACGTATGTCACAGTGGCTCCTCTGATAGGTAGGTGAAGTATGCGGTACACATCCTCCAGTGTAACCGTCATCTCTCCTACTGGGAGATGGAATGTACATGTGTCTGGATCCCATCGCTCCATAAGTGCCATCAGCATTGCAGGATGGAATCGAATGGCTGGCATGAGGATTGCATACCATAAACCCACAATCGACAATGTATCCCTCTCTGCCTGAGTCAGCCGGGGAATCTGATCTCGCAAACTGCGAAGAATCTGCCCCACGGTGTGCTCTCTCATGTATGGGAGACTCTGCAATGCAAAAACATAAGTGTAATCAATACTCAATCATCAAAATCATCTACGCAAACTGTCAAACTTTGAATGCTAAACCCTGATATCCCTCGCCAAGTCCTGATTGGGACCATGGCACCCTGAGAGGACCATGGCGCCCTTCAGGGACCATGGCGCCCTGAGAGGACCATGGCACCCCACAGGGACCATGGCACCCTGAAAGGACCATGGCGCCCCACAAGGACCATGGTGCCCTGATAGGACCATGGTGCCCTGGGTGGGACCCAGGGTCAGATTCCAGGGCCCGCAATCGATCACAAAAACTCAAAGTCAATAGAAATGTAGAAAGTCAAAGTCAAAGTTCAGTCAACTCACCTCATCCAGTGGCTCGTCATCGATCACGGCCTCTCGCATGATCTCAATCCTCGTGGGACGCTCCGATCGTCGTGAAGGCATGATGATAGCTATGTGGGCTTCGCTGCAATGAACAGTGCTCAGAAATCAACAAAGTGACAAATGTAAATGTCACTTTCAAGGTATATATGTTCATTCCTTTATTTTCAAAACCCTAATTTTCCTCTATCACTCATTTCATCATAACTTGAGTTTGGGAGATGTGATTTTTGAACTGTTTGTTGCGTAGGAATCATATTTTCATTCTCTTACTCCCGGGATGTTCCAAAATGTGCTCTGATGAAGCCTCTTTAGTGAACATCTCTCATCAATAACCTCTCACATAATTTGTCATAAGTAAACATGCTATCCTGTTTCACCTCCCTAATAAGCAAGCCGAAACAGGGGGGGCATATAGCTACTCACAAATTTCATCACTTTCCTTAGTTAGCATTAGGTGATTTTGTGATCTAACGTGTGTTTTGTAGGGTGCGGTTCCTAACTATGTACTGCAGATACCATTGGGGGCTTCGTTCGACAGACTTATGGATATATCCTTTTTCAAAAAATGATTACTTTCCTGTACTTTAGCTTGCATATGCACGTAGTACTGATATGACCGCTAAAGTGGGGGCTAAATGTAGCATCGTAAATTGTACGCACTTGCTAGGGTGGTACAATTTCACACCTAGTTTAGCACCCGCCTTGGCGCATTTTACATTTTGCATTGCATTTCCCCTTTAGCACTTAATTAATGAAATTAATTAGGTCTAAGATGCTATTTCATCATCTTCAACATCATAAAGTTGGGCCCTTTCATTAAAGTGTGCCCTTTTCATTTTATTCCTCCAATACATCATTCAATCAAAAACCCTAATTAAGTCCTATTTTGAACTTGGGGGCTTGATTTCAGGGGTCAAAACGTCTCGAAATCACCTGTAACTTCGGGATTCTCTCTAAAATCATCCTATCCGACGGCCCTGAAAATTTGGTGAAAAGTTGTCAGGACCGTGGCGCCCGGAGTGCACATGGTCTCGGACATTTTTCCCAAAATTTTAGGAGCGCGATCCAATCATAAAATAAAGCTTAACCCCAAGAAATTGGCAGGAGATTCAATCTCTAGGTTGGCCAAAAGTTGAAATTATGACCTAGGGTTTCATATATAAGAACTCTCTTTCTTCATTTGAAGGGATCCGGATTTTTGATTTCAGGACCTTATATGCAACGAAAGAGCAGATCTTTGAAGACTTCAATAACATTCAACATCCATCCATCAAGAATTCATCAATTTCATTCATCCATTTAGGGCTTTGAAGACATTGAAGAGCAATAGGAGATTACCGACTAAAGATTGGCTTGTACCTCTCCCTTGGGGTTTGGTATGATTTCATGTTGTTTTCATGTCTTATGCATAAGCCTCATTATATCATTTGTATTCATGCTTTAGATCACTTTGCATTTTGATTTGGAGCATTTACATTATCATTTACAAGCAATTAGGGTTTACTTTCTAGGTTGCTCTAGTTTGCTTACTTGCATTTTAGGATCTTGCACACACACAAGGTCTGCACACACAATACTTTTACAATACAACTTGGCTATTCGTGGACGTGCAAATCACCAAAGAGGGGGTTTGACTAAGGCAAAACCCTATATAGCCACCCACCATACCTTTTCAGATATAAGTGCAGGTTTCAGGATTCAGACGACGCCGCAGGTTGCAGATCCGGGAGAAGCAGGCCGAGACAGCACTCCACACCAAGTCTTAGAGCAGGAGATCAGGATAGGGGCATGGGGTGCCCTGGTCTTGCCAGGACAGGGGCACTGGGTGCCCTGGTCCCTGGGACAGAGGCGCTGCATGCCCTGGTCCTTCTGACAGATAGCAACTTTCATCAGTTCCGACAGCTTCCCAGGTTGCAAAACAGCATTTTCAGGAGCAGTTTCTGGGGCAGTATCAGGACAGTGGCACCTACACCCCTATCTCAAACATTTTCACTCAGATTTTGACTCTGGGTACGCATCTGCATTCTTGTTTTGTCCTTGTGTTTATATTTTTTCATTGTTTAATCTCAATTCTGCAATCTTGTTATTAGTTCATACTTGCATTTTGGGGTTAGGACTTGAACTTGCATCATTTTATCTTTCAATTACAACAAAGGAATAGAAATCCTAATAGGTAGCCCATGGCTCTCTCTTCCACAAAAAGAAGTAGCCAATTGTGTGATACCTCTAGGCTCTTTCATATTCCACAATGTGTGTCAAAAGGTAGGATTAGGGCATGTTAACCTAGTCTCGCTTTTTCCCCTACACAATTTGGTGCTCCGCAAGTTATCTTTCTAGTCTGAATTATTGGTGTTAAGTGTTCTTGAGTGTTAGCATGTTGATCAATGAATATTTGATTAAGTAGTGTTGGTGCAGCTATTGTGGATGGCTCTAACATGCTTATTGGTGTTTCTAGATCATGTCATATTTCTTTTTATGGTCCATGTTTATCCTTGTGCGAGTTATTGAAGATCTTATGGGTTCAGTAATATTCTTCGTGTTATGCGGTATTTTTAGTTGTGTAACATGTTGTGGTTGATCTTGGAGAGATTTTCGGTGGTGATGCATATTTGGAGATTTGGTTTAGGTCCATGATATGTCATTCATGGAATTGTATTGGTCTAGTGGTTGATTTATGTATCATGTGATGTAATTTTATAATTGAGGGTTGAGGGTTTTGGCTGACCTTGTAGTCAAGGTTGATGAATTATATAAATAGGTGTTAGATTCATGTAATTTGGGTGTTGATATAGTGTCTATATTATTAGAGAGTGGTGTATGTGCACATAAGTGAATTATCTTTTGGTATGGTGTATTGAGTAGAGATTGTTGTAGGGAAGAAAAATGAGCTTAACCGGAACTATTATCAGGCATTAACAGATGTTATCTTTGTAGTTCATGTATTTTGGATTGTAGTCCAAATATTATTGTAAGGTAGTGAACCTTCCCTAAGGGTTGGAGCCTTCCAGGTTATCATATTTTGAGAAGTGAGCTATAGGCATTGTGCCTGAATGCATGTGCATTCATAATATTTACACATACTACTGCAGAGTATCATCTTATTATGGGTAGGTTCCCACCATGTTTTTTACCTTAACTAGGTTTTAGATATCAAAATATTGGTGTTATGTGTGTTGTTGTTATTTTATTTATCTTTATTCTTTCTATAGTTGATTAGATCTGAGATTGTGCTTAATTTGTCGAATTTGGTGAAAACTGATTCACCCCCCCTCTTAGTTTTCCTTCATTGTTGTTGCCAACACTCTATCCTTTTTTATTTTATTTTTCATTGACATTGTTGATAGCATAAAACAATAATGTCACATCTTAAGATAAATTAGTTTCCATATATTTGAAATTTGTATAGAGAGATCACTTCTGGTCATGTTCTATTTCATTGTAAATTAGTTTTGTTGTTTACTATTGAATGAAGGTATTGGGGTATGTGCACAAAGATGGTGGTCAGAAAAGTGGACACCATCCAAAAAAAACATGGAAAAACAAGCAACACATACGTGGTTATAAAATTTGAAATCACCGCGTACGTGCTTAGGTCCATTGTTCCTCAGCCTAGAAAAGGTAGCGCATACATGTTGCTTTTAGGAAAGTGAGCATGTATGTGCTACCTTTAGGAAAATGAGCGTGTATGTGCTACTTTTAGGAAAATGAGTGCGTATGCACTAATAAGCCCTAAAGGACTGCGTACATGGTACCTGACAAATTTTTTATTTTTTTTTAAATGGGTCTTATTTTCCCATGACAACCACATTTTTTCCTCATTTTCTCCACCAAACCATGAATGGGGTGCCACGTTTCTCCTCCAAACACTATGGATCAAGGTTAGTTTTTGATAATTTTTGTCTTTCTTTCCCGTTTGTTCAAATTTTTTTATGTTATGAATTTAATTTCATTAATTTTAATTAGGTTTTTTCATTTTTTTGTTTCAAAAATATATTTTGATAATCCACAAAAAGAACAACAAAATGCGCCTCCTGAAAACCCACAAGATACACCGCCAATTCCTCCTTTTGACCGCACACTTGAAACATAGGATCAATTAATTAATCAGTTAGGACAAAATATGTCTAATATCAATAGACTAATTGATAAATTGGAAACATCCAAACTTGAACATCATAAATCCCTTGCCACTAGCCTAGAAACATTAACTAGTAGTGTCATAGTTGTTTCCTGTAAAGACATAAATCATGCTAACTTCAATAATAGCCGAAATACTCTTTATTCTTAAATAAACTCATAAATCAATTAATAAATCTATTTCATTCCACTTTTCCATCCATAACTTCATTTGATCATTCCAATTAGATCGTAATAAACACCAAATTTCTATAAAAGATAAAGATTCTTGATTCAATAAATTGATAAAAGTAGTATCTCAATCATACAATACTTAATCTTTTCAAGTTGCCATAAGTTCAATAATAAATAATACAAAGTAAAGGGTGAGATGTGTCCGTTGATCTGCAACCCAAGCTATCGCCAATGCAATCTTTAGCATGAAGATGAGAACAACATTCAGGCACTTTTTTTGCCCAACCTTGAAGCTTATGCTTCCCCGGAATTCTTAGTCAATCAAGAATACCCGAGCCTACATGAATTTCTTAGCAAAATAATTCGAAAGGAAAGATGGAATCTGGTGCGTGCCTAAATTATACATGCAATTCATTTTTCTAATTCCATTAAGAAACATGCAAGATTAATCAAGGATATGGTGGAGAGCATAAATAAAAGAATTCCATCTATTTCAATTGTTTATTCAATTTGATTACTCGGCCGAGTATAATGCCATGCATAGCAAAAATAAATAGTTTGGAAAAAGCAACTTTTCTCTCTAAGATTCCATATTCGGCACCCATCCCAGAAAGTAACTTTCCATACACAAGCCTATCTAGCTTTGTTCACATAAATCTAGAATAAATATATACAGAAGACAATCTTTTGCCTTTTCAATTCTAGCCTCCTATATCTCATAAGGTATTAATATAATGTTTAAGGAAGACAATCTTTTGTTGAATAGAAATAGAGAGAACCAATCTTTTGTTGAAACCAATCCTATCTGACAGGAAGCAATCTTTCATAGATAAACAAATATACATCTGGAAGAAAACAATCTTTCGCTTCTATCTTTCAAGCAATTTAAAGACAAGATTAAAATATTAAGAAGGTGTAACACATGTATGTATCTTACATATAAATTGAATAAAATGAGTACACATTCTTTTATTCAATTATCAAAACATTTAAATAGTGTAATCATTAACATGCATTCCATTTCTTATGGTTTAGAAATCTAAGTTTTATATCATCTAAGCTCTCTATCTTTCCATGTGTCTTGGTTCATTTACCTCTTTTCTCAAAACATCATATTTAGTTTAATACTAATATGTGACTTTTCATGATTTAAATACTCAACTCACTAATTTTACTAATTTACCATAACAACAATCTAACATGATGAAAATTCATAAAGCGCCTATCTATATGGCCTTTTTTAATGAGACACCTGATAACCATCTTTTCTCTTCATGCAAGGATCTAATTTGAAAGTGTAAGTTTTTTCTTATGATATCAAAATAAACTTCACTATTTAATAAGTCATAATCCTAATATTTCATCTTCTTCGCAGTTCAATTTCAGAGTTTCTCTCTCTATCCTCTTACTCTATTTCTAGAGGATTGCTGATCTAATTTCTAAGAGTTTCACTAAGTTTTATCAACAAACTTTCATAAAATATATAAGTATTGCATCTATATTTGCATGATCGTAATTTAAACAATTAAAAATGATTCATATTGCGACTCTAACTCTTCCATTAGAATATTTCATAAATCTAAAACTAGATCACTCTTTATCTCTCAAATCTCTTCAACAAAACATACTAGATTTGAGCCTACCTCAAGAAACGTGATCCAGGTCTATTATGATCCTTGATAACTTCAAATTGTCGGTAATATGTCTAGATTCCAATGCTTTCCTTCTCAACGCTCTTCTATCTCACGAGCTCTCTATTCCTAGTCCTTATCCTTTCTATATTCTGAAAAAAAATTTGATAATAACAAAGCAACTAACACTCATTCAAGAGCCTAACCCCTAAGTTCGACACTAAATCAGAGATGATGATCGTCGATCTTTTATGACTCAGTCATAAACACATCAAAATATCCTCTATTCCATTCTCTCTAATCTCTTGTCGCTCTTCTACATTCTTTCTCTCCTCTATCTTGCTTCCTCTAACTTGCTTCCTCTAACTTCCTACCCTCCCCTTTCTTCCAACGCAATGGTCTATATATATAGTGTTGTCATCTACCCTCTTTCCTACTTCCGGGCTATCTCTCCTAGTGGTGGATTGATTCTAAATCACACCACTCATGGTTTTATTGCAACGTAACAATCCTAATCAGATTCGATCACCTATGTGTTCACCATGCAAAATTATCCATCATCTATTTCATGACACCCAACTACTAAAGTTGTTAAATTCATAATAATCTCTTACTAAGTCGACTTTACTAAAAAATGACTTCCTTAAAACATGCAAAGTTAAATCAAATTAACTTCTTACTATGCATGTCGATCAATATATTGGTGGGTTTATGTGGGTTGGTAAACCATTTCTCTATTAATTCGTGCCACATTAAATAGTAGTACCAATGTGTGAGAAGGTGGAGATTTGGGTGGATAATTGGAAATGACATGGACTCCCTCCCTTCCATACGTTGAACAGTCAACATCGACTTCCATTCCTTTCTATTAGCAGCTACGTGGGTTTGGCTATGACCCCGACATTAAACCTTGCCACCACATGACTTGTTAGACGTGGCTGCAACGTGGTGTATTAATTTAATAGAATGGGGAGGAGGAGTGGTCGGTGGTAATATCAACCCCTCTCTTTAAATAAGGGGAGTGGTCGATATTACTATCAACCACCCTCATTATTGGCTTTTACTTAATATAAATTTCACCCACCACCTTAGCTTCTAATTAATCATTTTTTTTATAATTTGTTTTAATTTTAATTTTAAATTTTTGCTTTTATATATATATATATATATATATATATATAAATAATGACTTCTCAATTTAAGTCACTTTCCAATTATATATATAAAACATTAAACTAATTAACATGTTTTTTTTTTACTAAACCTTTCCTATGATTATATAATATGATATTGATTTTCATAAAATAATTTAGTTATTCAAATTTATCTACATATTCGATATTCACATACGTACTTATAAGTCTATAATTGAATCATTATTATAACTCTAATACATATACATATTTAATCTCAAATGATTATGTATAGATAAAACAAAATTCATGACGTAATCAAATTTCACGATAATTGGATATATATATATATAATATCTATATAGATATGTATCTATATGATTGATTTAATATCTTATATACATATATATATGTTATACTATTTTCAAAGTACCAAAGTAAACTCATTAGTACGATATTTCATACATTTATACATATTTGAACAAAAAGAACATATAAACATAGGGTCAATATTCATTTTTAAATCATTTACACGTTTCATCTCTTTTAACAATAAAGCATAATATTTCACAATCACTTATGCAACTTAGATTTACTCAATCACCACTCAAATCATGCAATCAATGCACATGTATAAACATTTAAATCAATCTACTACTCATTCCAAATTCATTATTCCAATTTAAACAAACATTCAAATAAGGTCATTTAAATCATCCATCATTACAAGATGCAAATTATAAGTCTTAATGTGGTGTGTGAGAGATTCCATCTTTTCTAACGAAATACAAGAGCTAAGACAACTCTACCTAAACCATGTTCCCACCTTCATCTCCATTCACCAGTTCCTGCATTCACTTGTACTCAGTTGCTCATTAGCAATGATGATCCAAATTTTGCAATAAAAATTATTACTGATCATTCGATTGTATATAAATCATTTCAGTGCATTCGATCTCCTATCTTATTTCATTGATAATTCCAATTTCATTTCATTTCCAATTCATTTGCAAAAAATAAACATTAATTTCCTAATTAAATAATTATGGAAAAATAGGGTTCGTGACATTTCCACACAAATTACAAAATGGGAAAAATTTAGGGATAGGTGTCATCAATACTATGCTGATGGGTTATCATACGAGGGAGTGAAAAACAAAAATATTAGTAAACAACAAATATGTGCCCTTTTTGTTGATCTTATAACTGGTCAGTTGTTACCTCTTAATGCAAAGAGGTTTCCCATACATTGGTGTACCAATGTGCAGATGAATAATCTTTTTTGGCAGAGGTGGTGGATGGTCTTTGATGATCCACCTTGTAATAATTATGAGGTGCCATTGTATTTTTTGAGAAAAGTATACTATGAGTTTGTGCTCAATGTGCGGCCAAACTATTTTGACATAAGAGAGTTCCATGGTAGAGGTCGCTGCTCTGCCCAAGATAGATCTAGAGCTCGTAGGCGATTAGTCGTGAAGAGTCATCGCCCCCTAGCACCCAAATCCAAGGTGCATCAAGATGTCCCATTAGACCTAAAAGAGTCGATGGAGCTACAAACTCTTCAGGTGACCACAACATTGAGTGGTGTCATTATCCAGCATGGGATGCCATTAGCACACCCTATTGTACTAGATGATGAGCCATTAGTTGCTCCAGGTAGCAACAGAGAGCCCATTCAGCATATGTGCGTTAGTTGCTCGGGGATATGCTTGAGGATAGATGATGTGGCTGATGCAGATGGATCCACATCTCATTTGTACATGATTTGTGGGAGTAGATGTCAAGCCCGCATCGCTAAGGATTTCATGCTGACAGATGAGTTGATGGACATGGTGTTTGCCCATCAACGACAGACACATGTGTGTTGATTTGAATTCATAGCATTTTATTTATCAGTCACTTTAAATTTGTAATTACATAAATTAATTTTGATTTATACATCAATTTAAATTGAGACAAATAATATGCATTTCACGATGCAACAGCGGTATCGCATACTCCTCCCCCAGTTACTATAGCTGCAACTTCAATGCCTAAGGTATAAATTTTGTAACATGTTAAAATAAAATAGTAAATTTTGAATTTTAAAATATTACAAGATATACTAACTATCTTTAATGCTTGGTCCAATTTTTGGTTTGTAGGTGTTGATAGGGGACCAAATGTCCCAAACTGATGACATCATGCTCTTAGCGATCGATTTTGGCCTACAAGGCTATACAGTATCATATTTTGTACAACCCTTTTTATGTATTGTTTTGATGGAATATGCAAGTCATTTCATTTTAGATTTGTTAAATTATGTTTAATATATTATCTGTACTAATATCTCATGTTAATTTTATTTTTTAAGGGTAACCCCCTCCACATCTAGGCCTCGTCCTAAGAAAAAGAATTCCTTGAAGACACTAAAACATGGGAAGAGGGTAATTGAACACATTTTTAGTTGTACAATTGTTTGAAAATGTTGAAATCAAGTATTAGTTGGGGTTTGTAGATTGATTAGTGTTTTTTTATCTATTTTACATCTACAACGATCATCGAGCTATGTGGATTTATTGAATGCACCTGATTCGCCCGTGGATCAAGAGAGGGCGGAGGTATGTATCTCTACTTTATTTTCTTGATTTCATGATTATATATACATGTACTTGTGATATATTATAGTCTTATAATTTTTTCATATAGGAAAATATCCATAGTTGTTTCATCAATGGCGAGCCCTCCTCCGTGCACTATAGAAGCATCTTAGGATCCAGTACACTTTTGTTTGATGTATTACATTAATTGTTTTTAACCTACAATACTTATCATTATATTAATTGTATTTAATATTTGATCATTTTTTGTATAGGTAATAGTGACAGTTTCTCCATCAATAGTGAGCCATCCTTAGTCCATTAGAGAATCATCTCAGGAACGGGTATGTCATTGTTCTCTATATTATAGGTTTTAAGTGTTTTGGATATATTTATGTTAGTACATTGTATTGATTATACATTTAATATACAATAGACCCCTTCGCGGTACAGCCATAACATGGATCCTTTTAAGTATGTCTTCAAGAAAACTTCTAAGAGTGACAAGGAGAGGAGAGTGAAGACATTAGCTTCTAGATCAGTCGATGAGGTAATCTACATTTCAATTACAAAGAAATTATAGTTAAATGCATAGTTATGTTGTTAATTGTGAACTATTTTCTACAAAAGAATTCTAACTTGGCTTTTGTATTGTGGCTTTGCAGCCATCTACAAAGCTACCAACTGCATCAAAGGGGCTTGATTTTGATGATCCACCATAAGTTTAGGATCATATAGTGTTAGTTTTGGTCATAGAATGACCAATACATGTAGATATATTCTACATTTTTATTGTATATCGATTTGGACATGGCATATGCCACATTTTTGTAATACTTGTATTGAATTGGCAGACATGCCTTTTTTTTTAATATATAAATGTTGATATATCGATCCAATAAATGTGTACTGAGTTCATTATTTTGTATTCGTTATATTTCATGGTTGTCCTTTTATAAAGTTAATTAATCATTTGCCTATGTAATAAAAAATATGAATATAAACAACAAAAATATATGATATAAAACATTGCAATCATGGAATATGATTTGATAAAATTTCTAAAATGCTGAATTAACCCTACCAAACTCCTTGTATTCAGTTCATTATTGTGTATTTGTTGTATTTGGTGGCTGCCCTTTTATAAATTTAAATTAATATTTTCCTATGTAATCAGCAATATGAATATAAACAACAATATGTGTTTGGTGCGAGAGCACCCTCACACTCGCAATGGTCAAATTTTGGTGGTTGTGTGCACAAATTGACATTACAAGCACATTTGGGTGGGAAGGTTTACGTTAGGCATGCTCCTCTCATGCATCCCAAAGCATTGAAACGTCGAGTCATACCCTACCGGGGCGATCTCTTAAGTGCCTTGAGTCCAAACAATTATCAAACTTTGATGAACTATTTCTTCCAATTCATGACACATATGATTGATCCGTTTGAGCCTGTGGAGTTGTGTGAGGCTCCTCTACAATGTCCTATCTTGGTTTTCAATGAGTCAGAGCCATTTTCAATTGGTAGCATTTTTTTTCCTGCTATAAAAACCGTCCGTTGCATGCAATGCAAAGTTGTAGGATTGGCTAGAATTGATTCGGTTCATCGTGTACACAAAATGACATCATGAGCACATCTGGGTAGGAAATTTTATGCTAGGTAGGTTCCTATCATGCATCCCAAAGCATCGAAATGTCAAGAGTCATACCCTACGGATGCGATCTCTCAAGTGCCCTGACTCCAAAAAATGTCAAACTTTGACAAACTATTTCTTCCAATCCAGGACACATATGATCAATCCGTTTGAGCCTGTGGGGTTGCATGAGGCTCCTCTACAATGGCCTATCTCAGTTTTGATGAATCAGAGCCATTTTCAATTGGTAGCATTTTTCACCTCCTACAAAAATTGTTAGTTGCATGCAATGCAAAGTTGCAGGATTGGTTAGAATTGATTTGGTTCATCATGTGCACAAACCAATGTCATGAGCACATCCAGGTGAGAAAGTTTACACTAGGCATGTTCCTCTCATGCATACCAAAGCCCTAGAATGTTGAGAGTCATACCCTACCGGTGCGATCTCTCAAGTGCCCTAAGTCCAAAAAATTGTCAAACTTTAACGTATTGTTTCTTCCAATCTAGGACACATATGATCAATCTATTTGAGCCTGTGGGGTTGCATACATGCTCATGGGCATTTATGCCCCTAAACATGTAAAAATAAGCTCATGGGAATTTATATATACAAAAAATGAATATAGAACAATTCGTTGATGATATATACAAAATTCTCAAAATCATTCTACTCTGAACCATAGAATCAATCAAGTGAGCCTTCAGGATTGGCTCTAATCTGTATTGTGTCAAGTATTGCCTTATGGTCAAATTCATGAACTTTCCATAAAATCTTGTTATGAGGTTTACCATGATACTTCATCAAATGAATATTTGATGCAAAAACAAGGTTAGAGAAATGAAGAATATGTATGTGTGTTTCAAAGTCATCGAACAACCAAACATCAGAATTATTGATAGGGTATCTCCTAAGCCATGTTCCTATCATGACAACAGACCCTATTGGGTACTCAATACCCTCTCCATCAATGATTGTGGTTGTCAATTTTCTTTTTGGCTCAACACAATGACACAAATAGTAATTCGTTCCTTCTTCATTGTTCTCTTTTGCAACAACTACATACACATGACCTGCATTTTATAAAGTGTTAATTAATACCAAAAATAAAATATGATGTACAACAAAATGAACCAAAAAGAATACTTGCAAAAAAATTAATTCAAAAAATCACTTGAATCCACTAGGTTGGATACATGGTCAAAATCCACTGATGTCTTCATCTGGCTCAATTGTAGTGCTTTGGGAATTTGATATGTATCAATGGGAACCAATGGTCTACAAGACCATTTGTCAACCCACTCTTGTGATTCACATTCTTCCCACAAACAATACATGCATGAAGAGCAAAAAAATATCATCTATCTCATATAAATTACTAGTGAACTTGAATTTGAACTCATAAATGAGTGCATGTCACTCGATCCTGCAAAGTTGTACAACAATCTAGATAGTTTTCAATGTTAGATTCAGTGATCAACCAAAAATATCTATGAACCATTGATGTACCTAGATTAGCTGGACCTATCATAGACTTACACCATCTCACAATTGTTTCTGCATCTATCAACTCAGCACCATCTTCGTACTTTAATTCTTCTCTATCTAGGGCTCTTTTTACACATGCTCCTACACCATTGTACTTTCCCTTACCATGTCCAGCCTCAGTGAAATTCCAAAAATGTTGTACATTGCTTGTCATATGCATCCTTGTCAACCAATAAAATATCATTGCATTCTTGAATTGTGTGGTGCAATTATCTGACCATATTAAGTGTCGGTTGTATCGTATGCTCCTTTCCCTTAAACTATCATAGAAAACTTTAAAGCATTCTTGTACAAACTCCACTGAATAAGTACGATCATCACTTATGTAGAAGTGATACTCTCTTACAACCTTTCTATCCTCCTTTGTGCTATCATCTGCATGCATGAATGGTATGTGTACAAAAATAGAAACTTGTGTAGAATGATAATACATAGATTGCACTTCATTTTGACGTTTTAATCTATAATTTTCAGAAAAATCAATGATTGAGACAATGGTGCCAAGGGGAAATGTGTCCTTACATAACTTGAATTGCTCATCTAACCATCAAGCTCTATGTGTATGCATTATGTACTCATAAACTAGTCTCTCTTGAAACATTTTCATAAATTTGACTACACATATATCATTTTTCAATAGCTCACATCTCTTCAAATCTTTTCCATCTTTAACTCCATATGTGACTGTCTTCTATTTTTCAAAAGAAACTAATTTCCTACCAATTTCATGTGTGCTCTCCAAATGTATGCATCTTGGTAAATGTTGAAAACCACCACATATAGCACAAAAACCGTCCAAACAAGGCATCTTATAATAAATGCAATCATCATGTATATTACATAGCACACTTGAAATAAATTCTCTTACTGACTTAGGAGGTGCTTGTATATTGCATTCTTGCAAAACATCGTTAGTGTGCAAAGTAGAACAAATATGACTAAAAATATCATAGTGCGTGAAAAATTCAATATGCATCCTACAAAAACATGTGGTGCATATATGATAATCTTAATATAAAAAGGTTTTTCCATTTCAAAAAATCTTTGAGAAATTTTTATTTGAGGAAACTTTTGAGGGAATATTTCATAAAATTTATTTTGTCATATCCAAAAAGTGTTTGGCATGTCATATTCACCTTCTAACAACATCTCTTTGGTTGGGCAAAACTCTTGTGCTGTCATGCCAAAAAATTTCAATTAATGTTCTTATTGCATCAACAACAACCTTGTCTTTGCGTAGTAGTCTACTCGAGAATACCCAAAGAGAATTATTGTTAGGTTCCTCTATTTTTACTTGCCTCTTTAATTCTTTACTTAATGTTGTTCTACTAACATTTAATGATTTACTTGTTTTTCTTATCAAATGATCTTTTTTTATTTTCTTGCTCATTATGTTTGATGTAATGACACGTCAAGTAGCATTAGAATCTTTAGTACGTGATTTTGAATCAATAGCTTGATATGCATTAAATAGATTTCTCACAATAGTTCTTTCACTATTACTTTCAGATGATCTTAGGCCTAGAATTTTCATTGTCTCTCTAAAATTCAAATTTTTAATCATTTGAACAATTAATTGACATCTTGTGGTTTGATTTAAGTTTTCAAAATAGTATTTCCATATTCTTTTAACCATTCTCGTACAAGTTTGTTCATTCATTTTATAGGGCATTGCCTTCAATATATTCTCATCAATGTCAATTAGATACTTTGGTTTTCCTACGAATGATTCTAGGAGGTGTTAACATTGGTGCATTATGTATATTCAATTCATCAATTAGAGAAGGTGTTGTTGTCACATGGATTTGCACCTGATGCAAGCTTGAAATTCCTGCAATCTAGTGACACATTGGACTTCTCTGAGGCTGTGGGTATCCTATTATGAGAGAAGACCTCGGGATTATAGGTCGGCTTCCTATTTGATCACCTAATACTAACTTGAAATTGACTTGGAAAAGGGATAGAAGGATATGCATAAAATGAAACTATTGTTAAAAAGGTGATCCACTAATGACTGAAATGATCTAAAATGCTTACAAACTCACAAAAGTGCTTAAGTAATGAATCTATTTCTGACACACAGCTTGAATAAACATGTTTGCAAAGATGGTTTTCATGAAAGATTAGTTTTCTGATGTTCACAAAAGGAGCAATGATATTCTCACAATTCTGATACAAAAGAAAACTTGCACAATCAGAAACCTGCACTATAACATGTACCTTTTACACTAAGCATCTGAAGAAACTGAGATAAAATAAAGGATTCAATGGAAGAATCACAATTTTTAAATCAAATATGCTTACAAACATAACACTTAGATAAAAGGTATCAAGGAGGAACTCAACTTCAATATTGAAAATAAGGATTTTTTTGCATTACAAATCTGGAAAAACTCATATGAAATGAGTCACAGGAGCATGAATATCTGATGCTACACAAGTACCAGAAACTCCACAACTAGAGAACTAAGTGACAAAAAGTCCCTTATATAAGTAAGCTTTTCAAAATTTTAAAAAATGAATTTTGGCTCCCAAAAATATGTGTTGTCATCTTTCCACCAAATCGGGACTCTAACTAAAAGAAAAAATCCTCCAAAACTAATGACTTCTTGTCATTTCGCCCTGAGTTCACCTGGACAGTACCAATTCATGTGCAGACAATTTACAACTCGTGCACCTTATCATCAGGTTATCGGCGTAGCATCAAAACACTCCCATCGATATCTAATGGCATGCTCCCAACAGTGTGATATCCGATGGTGCGCTCCCAATAGTATACTTTCCTATCGGGTTATCGGGTGACACAAAAACTAGTCTTGTTGATACTTGATGGTGTGCTCCGCCACGCACTCCATCTTGCTCCAATCCACTGGGGACCTCATTGGGATATTAGGGTAGGTGGAAAACACTTTTGCTGATATCCAATAGCTCCTTTTCAGCCTTATGCAAACTCATCTTTTCCGCATGTGCTTTGTCGCCAAGTTGTGGTGACTATTCGGCGATCATCTTCCCATCACAACATAGCGACAGTCGTCGGATCATCTTAGACCTGTGGTTGATCTTCCTTGATCTGCTCAATCTTTAGTCTCTCTGAGTGGCTCTCTCTTGTGCCATGGTGTCACCATGTGTCAGCCACTGGTTCGCTCATGAGATCCACCTGTCTCACCACTTGGACTTGCCACTAGACTTGGGCCTGCCTTGGTTTGTTCAATATTACTCTTTCAGCCAAACTTCCTCCCTCAGTGAATTGCTTTCATGTTTCATCAAAATTGTAGTTTCATCGATACCTCTTATTTTGATGGAACCAATGCCTTCGGTGAATCTATTTAGAGATCCATCAATGTCAAGGTTTGCTTGATAAGTCACCCTTTGGTTTGTCTGCGCATCTAGCTGGCCATCACCTAGGCACCACTTGTCTGCCACCTATCACAAGGGTATTCATTCCGGGCATATCACAACCACGGTACAATGACAGTCATGGATAGCCCTGAAATTTCACTCCACCATCCAATCTTCATTTATTTGCATGCCCTTATGCCGCATGTCACCATGTGTCAACCTCTATTTTGCCACATGATCCACCTGGGCGCTACCTCAACTTCCACCTAGATGCCACCTCACTAGTCGCTAAGTCACAGAGATTAACAGTCAAGCACTTTCACATAGCGGTATAGCGATGGCCATCAGATCTTTTGCAACCTGCTCACCTATTAATTTTCCCTTTCACTACAAAATTTGGCCACTTTGAGATGCGTGCGAACACGGAGGGCCCACCAACGCTAAACTGCTCCTTGTCAAAAGCTTGTAAGCTTTGACACTAAGGATATATGCAGCCTTGCATATAAATGCGATAAATTTCCTTTGCACAACCAATGTGGGATAAATGGTCTACCCCTGAGCCTTTTCATCAGGTCATCGGGATAACATAAAATATCTCCTTTCGATAGCCGATGACAACATTCTGTGCTCTGCACTACTCATCGGGTCATCGGGGTAGCGTGCGATTATTCCTATTGATAAGGCAAAAATTCAAAAAAACTGCAAAGAAACACCCATCTCCATCAGCATGCTGGGCTCAACCCTCATGGGAGCCACATTTTACCCCACATGCTATAATTCAATGAACAAAAATTTATTTTCCCTATGTCTATACATGAAGCAAACAAGTTAGACAAAACATGTATTCTTTTCATACTTAGCACTTGTTTCTCCTTGTGAGGCATATTAATCTGATATCTCCTACATCGTTCTGCCATGAATATGATATTGCAATCTTTTGTCTTTCTTTTCAAATAATCACGAATGCAATTTAGTAGAATAAAAAATGCACCTTCTTGCTCATGTGTAAAATATCATAGCTCTACTTGATTGAGCTAGTAGCAAAAATAGGTAACATTTTTGGCAACATCTACTATGTGTTTACCTGCTAAATATCTTGACCAGTTGCCTAACTCTATCTATTGGGCATAGAGTCACTAAAACTTGTAGAAAACTAAAAACACAACTGACACAGTAGGAACTTAAAAACTGCTCAATACTTGTCCAACTTCATGTTTATAGGTATGTGGCTTGTGATAGTAAGCTGGAACAGCTTCCTGTTATGAATGATATGGCTATAATCAATGAAATAATACAGGGTAACAACAAAAGACCTGTGAAAAACATTGTTGCAACAATGTGATGCAGCTATATGAGAGAGATGCCTTTTGTTTGTGAGAGGGGATAAACATACTCCTTGTTTCATATAATGGACACCTCTCTTCTATAGCTTCGATGGATTGCAGCAGTATGACTCTTATTACTCCTTCTAAACTATGCACTCGGCACTTAGGGAAAACAAAACCACAAACTGACCTATTGTGTAAAGCACTTATTACCACTAGAAAAACTAAAATATGTACAAAATTTAGGCATACCTCAAAAGCAATGCTTGAGGTGAATCCCATTGACTGGGATTGGTTCAACTTCACCATCCAACTTAGACAGCTGGAAGGCATTGTGCTGCTTACACTTAGAAATCATATAAGGCCCACTCCAAAAAGCATCAAACTTTATATGCTTGCCTGACCTGCTCTTGAATTCATCCCATTTCAGGACAATTTCACCTTCCTTGAACACTCAAGTGGAAGCCCTCTTATCAAAAGATCTTTTCATTTGAGCTTGGTGATGCTCAATTTATCTCATTGCCTCATTTCTAACTTCCTCTAGCTCAATCAGCTAAGCCAATCTTGTTGTCATAGGCTCTTCTTCAATCATATCCAGCTGGTTAGATAGATCAAGGGCTAGAAACTCAAGTGAAATAAGCAACCTTGCTTCTTTCCCATACACAAGCATGTATGGAGACATTCCAGTGGACTTCTTTGGTGTGATTCTATCAACCCATAAGGCTGATTTGAGCTTGGTATGTCAAGCTCACTGATTTCCTTCCATGGTCCTTTTGATGATTCTGAGCAAATTCTTATATGTGGACTTAGCTTGTCCATTGCCTTGAGGGTAATAGTTATATGAGGTGTTGAGATAAACACCATTCTTTACTGCCCAATTATATATGCGGCTCCGTACAAAAGAAAGAGCATTATCTGAAACTATAGATTCAGTGACACCAAATCTAGCTATCAACTCATCATAAAAGTTCAAAATAGTTATTTCATTTGCTTCCTTTAGTGCTACAACCTTAGTCCACTTAGTAAAATAATCAGTGGTTGTGAGCACCCACTTGTTGCCAGCACTTGAAAGTGGATTTATGACTCCAATAAAATCCAAACCCCACTTCATAAAGGGTTGTTCTACCTGAATAGGCTGCAATGGCAGTGCTTCCAACCTCTCTTTTCTTACAAACATGGCACATTCTTTACACTTTCTAACCGAGGAATGTGCATCTCTGAACAAATTAGGCCAATAATAGCCTTCTTTCATAACTTTCAAAGCTGTAGCTCTTGCTAAAAAGTGTCCTCCTGTTGATCCTTTATGAAACTCATGCAATACCTTATCACCCTGATCAACATCTATGCACCTCAATAATACACCATGAAAATCATTTCTAAATAGAAAACCATTCAAGAGTACATAGGGAATGGACTGAAGTCTATAATACCTTCTTCTTGACTTAATCCATGAGGACACTCACTGGTCAGTGAGAAGTGAGTCATTTCTTGTACCCAACTAGTAAGAGGAACATGAACAGCTACTTGTTCTTCATCTTGGAGGGCTAAAACAACCTTCTCCTCATCCTCTTTATTGTTGTTTGTGTGATCAGTAAGCTTCTCACACAGTCCCTTACCTCTGACTAGCTTGGTGACCTTAATTTAAACATCAAATTCCATCACCTTAGTCACCCAACCAGCCCTCTTATCATTTAAGTCTTTGCTGAGCAAAAAACTATTTAACTAAGGGGTGAGCAACCATCAACTTAATCCTACTTTTAGATAGCATATGCTCAAACTTTTTCAAACTCCTAACAAGAACAAGAACATGTTTTTCAACAAAAGAATATTTCTCCTCATAATCCTTAAGGCCTTGACTGAAAAAGGCCAAAGGCTGCTCCAAACCATGCTCATTCTTGAACCAAAATAGCTGAGATGTTGTCAATACTGCCATAAGCATACAAAATAAAGTCTTTTGAGAAATCTGGGTTTAGCAAAGTAGGAGTAGCTGCAAGTGCCTCTTTTATAAGCTCAAAACTCCTCCTCCCATCCTTAGACCAGCTAAAAGGAATATCCTTTTTCAACATAGAAGTTAGAGGTTTTAATAATTCTGCAATATCTAGAATTGACCTCCTAACAAAATTAATCCTACCCAAGAAGCTTTGCAAGCCCTTCTTGTGTGCTGGTAGAGGTAAGGAAAGAATAGCACTTACCCTCTTCGGATCAATAGTAATACCTTCTTTTGACACCACATAGCCCAGAAGCTTACCCTCATGAATATAAAACACACACTTCTTTGGGTTAAGAGATATACCATACTCGCTGCATCTCTCAAAAAATTTCTTTAGGTGAGCTAGGTGTTCAATAGAATTTTTGGAATAAACGGTGATATCATCCAAATAAATAAGTAAAAATTTATACATCAAACCATGAAATACCATATCCATAGCATGCTGAAAAGTGGCACCAGCATTTGACAAACCAAATGGAATCATTTTATATGCCATAGTGCCCTATTTAGTTGTAAATGTTGTTTTAAATTGATCTTCCTCCTTCACTAAAACTTGGTTATAACCTGAAAAGCCATCTAGCAAGGAGAATCTCTTAGAACCTGCAACAACTTGCAGAATCTACTCCATAGAGGGCAACAAATATCTATCCTTCAATGAGGCTCTATTGAGATCTCGGAAATCAACACAAAGTCTGATTTCACCATTGTTTTTCCTAACTGGGACAGTGTTTGACACCCAAGATGTGTGTTTAATAGGAAAAATGATGTCGCTCTCAAAGAGTTTATTAAGTTCTTTGACCATAAGGGGCACAAGCTTTGGATTAAGAGGCCTCTATTTTTGCCTCACAAGTTTAGCATTTAGCTCAAGCCTTATGGTATGTTGGGAAATACTAGGGTCAAAGCCTTTTAAATTAGAATATTTCCAAGAAAATATGTCACTAAACTCTTGCCATAGTAAAACAAATGTATGCCTTTCCTCTAAAGTACACACCTTGCCAAGCTTTAACAGCTTATCCTTGAAAATCTCAACATTTTCATAATGTTTCTCCTTGATTTGCAAGCTAGATTTTTCTTTTCTCACTTGATCATCCTCATTGAAAATTGACTCCAATGTGACTAAACCCTTAGGTAGCTTGTTTGTTTTCAGCTGTATGACCTAATCATCACACTGTTGCTTAAACTTCTCTTGGTTGGTATTTGAAAACTCTGCCTCTTCCCTCAAAAAGTTAATAATCTGTTGATCACTATCAAAAACTTGCCAATGATCAGCATTGTTAGGAATGGAAGACCTAACAATCACTTTTACATATTGATGTTTATTAATATTGCTAATATCACCTGGAATATCATAATGTGCTCCTATTGCAGCAAGTCTATCAGCATGCTTATTAAGATTTCTAGGAATAGACAACAGATTGAAAGCTTGGAAATCTTTAATAAGATCCCATACCCTATGTTTATAAGACTTTAAAAGATCATTCTTAGTGGTATGGAGACCTCTTCCCTGGTTGACAACCAATTCACTGTCACCATAAACCTACAAACAACTGATTTCTCTCTTCTTTGCCCATTGTAGACCATGAATTAAGGCCTCATACTTAGCTGTATTATTGGTGCAGCTAAAAGAAAACCTAAAAGCTGCATAATACTTATCATCAATAGGGGAAATCAACATGCAACCACCACCACCAGCATTCTTACTTCTTGACCCATCAAAATAGAGCTTCCAAAGCTCATTTTGATGTTGATTATCTTGTTGTCCAGCATCCTTCATCAAGTTTGGTATAACAAAACCTTGTTCATGAAACATATAGACTCCAAGGTTTGCCTCATCCATATTTTTAAAAGGATCTTGCTCAAGATTCCCAACTACCCATTCATCCAGAATAATTTTAGGAATGCCATCAATAGGGGTATTTGGATCACGCGGAATGGGTTGGTCATCTTGCTCATGAATAGTCAAATTGGCATTGACAACACTAGGGACATAGGGTTCTATGTGATCAATAGCTAAAGCTTCTTATTTAATAGTAACTTTAGTTCCATACCTAGTCCTAAAAAACATATGTGACCAGTCAGATGACAAATAACCCCCTAATTTGGCTGTAAAGTCTCTTGGTAAGCAAATTGCAAAGTAGGGTGGTAGATCTATCACATATACATCTTGCAGAATAGAAAAATTGGGGAAAGCATGGAGTGTTAGACTCAAAATTTTAATGACTCCTACAGTATTTACAACAGTCCCATCTAACTGCACTACACCCTTATTCAATGGCTCATAAGTTAAACCTAACTAGTCAACCAACTACTTGGGCATGACTGAGCTACTTGCACCTGAATCTGTCATGCAGTTATGCACTAGGTGTTGGCCAATGATTAGAGTGACATAAAAGGGAGGTGGTTTGTTTACCTTGGACTGATGAGACTATTGTTCATTCTTCTGTTGAGGCTTATTGGTAAGAACAACCTTTGAAGCTTGCTGGTTAGATGATTGGGAAGTCAAGGAAAGGTTAGACAAAGCATCATGTAACAAATCTTTTTGCCTAGGTAGAGCTAGTGAATCCCACATTGACACGCTAACATGAGTTTTCTTCAATTGATCCAAAATATTAAAATCAGTCATATTAACCTTTTATTGTCCCTTAGTAACAACAATGTCCTTTTGCACTTGTGCTAGATGAGGTTGGCTTTTTGGCTGATCTTTGGTCACCACGGGCTATGATCTCTAAAGAATCTATGTATTTTTAGTGGAGAAAGGCCCTGCCTAAGCTTGGGTACTTGAGAAAGGTTGATTATTATTCTTATCAGTCTGATGCCCCATGTCAACAGCCCTTTTCTTGGATCTTGTGTTGTCTGCTATAGAGATATATGACTAATTTTGAGGTTGATTAACCCCACAGAACTCCTCACCTTGCCAATTCATCAAAGTAACATCAGGGCTACCTTGTTCCATGGGTGTAGATTGTTCTTTATTATCTTTCTGAGACTAATTTATTGGAACAACAACACTATTTTGCACCATCAATGCCTGATTTAACATGCCATTGGAGCATGCAGATTGGTTATGTGGTTGGTTGCAAGGAAAATACCACTCATAGTTAGCTACCAAGTTTTTCTGGATTGGAACAATATCCCTTGAGGAACTGGGTGTATTAGGATTATACTGTTGAAAAGGCCATTGGTTAAAATTTCTTCTTTGACCTTGAGAGTTTGGCTAGTATGAGGCTTGGTAGGGAGCTTGGAAAGGAATTTAGTAAGGTGGTTGAATTAGGGCTTTCTTTATATTAACCAACTCATTACCAAAATTTTGCAAAGTCTTCTATAGCTTAGCATTTTGCTCCTTAATACTTATTATCTCCTACAAATGACTAGGGACAACATGCTCTTGAACTACAACTTGAGCATTATATGCTGAAAATGAAGGTACAACAACTATAATGGGTGGAACTATGGGGATAATGGGATTTATATCAACAAAAAATGGCATGGGAGGCCTAGGTTCTATCCTCTCTACTTGAATAAGACTATTCTCAACCCTAACAGCAACATCAAATGCTGCTGGTAAAGTATTTTCCCCCATAGACTATATCATGAGTACAATATCATTATTCAAAGCCTTTAGGTAAAACAAAAAAGTATAATCATTAGAAGGTTTTACTGATGTTGGAATCCAATTCCAAGTCCTTTGAAATCGGTAGTTGAAATCCATCATATGCTCATGTGGAGCTCTTTTGATGGTAGTGAGCTGCTCCACCAATGAAAGATGATCTAACTTGTCTTCAAACTATCAATTTAAAAGTTGTCCCAGCTCATCCCACATAGCTATTGAGTTCATAGGCAGGCCTCTGAACCACTGAAGGGCTTTCCCTTTGAAAGAGGCTTCCAAAAGCCTCAAAGCAACATTTTTTGCAATAATGTGATTCACTCCACACAAGGAATCCATGTCCCTAATATGTTCAATAGCTATTATTTGATCCTCTCCAGTGAAAAATGGCAAACTCTTAAGTGCTGCAACTGGTATGTCATCATGTTGAACCAAATTTAAAGGATTGCCCTAATTAAAAGGCACAAATGGATGAACCCTAGGGGGCTGATTAAGAGCCATTTTGTTGTTAGAATAAGTAGCACTATTAGAACTAGTGGTATTTGGTGTATTCTGATTGGAAGAAATTGAAAATAGTGGATTGTTATGAGTTGTAACAGTAGGGTAAGAATTAGAATTAACAGGCAGCACACAGCAGCTGGATTTGGAACTTTGCTAACTACCCTAGCTCTCCTTTTGGGGGGTGATAGTTGGGTATGATTAATTGAGGTTGCACTTTTCCTAGTCTTGTATTTTCTCATACACTAGGAAGGTTGGATTGCTAAAATACCAAAGATTTGAGTTACTAGGTGTGAAAAATAATTTGTTGCTACACACACCAAGATAGCATACGATGGCCTTTTATGAACTATAGAGTCCAACGGTCCCATTAGGTGTGCCAAAAATTGTTGTCACATGGATTTGCACCCGATGCAAGCTTGAAATTCCTACAATCCAATGACACATTGGACTACTTTGAGGGTGTGGGTATCCTAATATGAGAGCAGACCTCTGGACTATAGGTCAGCTTCCTATTTGATCACCTAATACTAACTTGAAATTGACTTGGAAAAGGGATAGAAGGATATGCATTAAATGAAACTATTGCTAAAAAGGTGATCCACCAATGACTGAAATGATCTAAAATGCTTACAAACTCACAAAAATGCTCAAGTAATGAAGCTATTTCTTACACAGCTTGAATCCACATGTTTGCAAAAATGATTTTCATGAAAGGTTAGTTTTCTGATGTTCACAAAAGGAGAAATTATATTCTCACAATTTTGATACAAAAGAAAACTCGCACAATCAGAAACCTGGACTATAACATGTACCTTTTACACTAAGCATCTGAAGAAACTGAGATAAAATAAAGGATTCAATGGAAGAATCACAATTTTTAAGTCAAATATGCTTGCAAACATAACACTTAGACAAAAGGTATCAAGGAGGAACTCAACTTCAATATTGAAAATAAGGAAATTTTTGCATTACAAATCTAGAAAAACTCATATGAAATGAGTCACAAGAGCATGAATATCTGATGCTACACAAGTACCAGAAACTGCAGAACTAGAGAACAAAGTGACAAAAAGTCCCTTATACAAGTAGGTTTTCAAAATTCTAAAAAATGAAATTTGGCTCCCAAAAATATGTATTGTCATCTTTCCACCAAATCAGGACTCTAACTGAAAGAAAGACTCCTCCAAAACTGATGACTTCTCATCATTTCATGCTAAGTTCACCTAGACGCTACCAGTTTGTCTGCAGACAGTTTACAACTCATGCACCTTCTTATCAGGTTATCGACATAGCATCAAAACACTCCCACCGATATCCGATGGTGCACTCCCAACAGTATACTTTCCTATCAGGTTATCGGGTGGCATGAAAACTAGTCTTGTCGATACTCGATGGCTTGCTCTGGCATGCACTCTGACTCGCTCTAATCTACTGGCGACCTCATCAGGATATCGGGGTAGGTGGAAAACACTTTTGCCGATATCCAATAGCTCCTTTTTGGCCTTATGCAAACTTATCTTTTCCGCACGTGCTTTGTCGCCAATTCGCGGTGAGTATTCGTGATCATCTTCCCATCGCGACATAGCGATAGCCATCGGATCATCTCAAACCTGTCATTGATCTTCCTTGATCTACTTGATCTTTAGTCTCTCTGAGCAACTCTCTTTTATGCCACGATGTCACCACGTGTCAGCCATTGGTTTGCTCATGAGATCCGCTTGTCTCACCACTTGGACTTTCCACTAGACTTGGGCCCGCCTTGGTTCGTTCGATATTACTCTTTTGGCCAAACTTCCTCCCTCTGTGAACTACTTTCATGTCTCATCAAAACTGCAGTTTCATCAATACCTCTTATTTTGATGGAACTGATGCCTTCGATGAATCTGTTTAGAGATCCATCGATGCCAAGGTCTACTTAATAAGTCACCCTTTGGTTTGTCTGCGCATCCAGTTGGCCATCATCTAGGCACCACCTATTTGCCACCTGTCGCAAGGGTATTAATTTCGGGCATATCACAACCACAGTATAGCAACAGTCATGGATAACCCCAAAATTTCACTCCACCATCTGATCTTCATGGATCTGCATGCCCTTTTGCCTCGTGTCACCATGTGTTAGCCTTTGTTTTGCCACATGATCCACGTGGGTGCTACCTCAACTTCCACCTAGACACCACCTAACTAGTTGCTAAGTCGCGAAGATTTATAGTCGAGCACTTTCGCATAGCGGTATAGTGATGGCCGTCAGATCTTTTGCAACCTACTCACCTGTTAATTTTCCCTTTCACTACAAAATTTGGTCACTTTGAGACACGCACACATGTGGGGGGCCCACCAATGCTGAATTGCTCCTTGTCAAAAGCCCGTAAGCTTTGACACTAAGGATATATGTGGCCTTGCATATAAATGCGATAAATTTCATTTGTGCGGCCAATGTGGGATAAATGGTCTATGCCTAAGCCTTTCCATCGAGTCATCAGGATAACATAAAATAGGTCCTTCCAATAACCAATGACAACATTCCACGCTCCGCACTACTCATCGGGTCATCAGGGTAGCGTGTGACTAGTCCTGCCGATAAGACAAAAATTCAAAAAAAACTACAAAGAAACACCCATCTCCATCAACATGTTGGGCTCAATCCTCGTGGGAGCCACATTTTACCCTACATGCTATAATTCAATGAACAAAAAGTTATTTTCCCTATGTCTGTACATGAAGCAAACAAGTTAGACAAAACATGCATTCTTTTCATACTTATCACTTGTTTCTCCTTCTGAGGCATATTGATCTAATATCTCCTGCATCTATCTACCATAAAATATGATATTGCAATCTTTTGTCTTTCTTTTCAAATATTCATGAATGAAATTTAGTAGAATAAAAAATGCACCTTCTTGCTCATGTGTAAAATATCATAGGTCTACTTGATTGAGCTAGTAGCGAAAATAGGTAATAGGTGTATGTTCATCATTTAATTGATTATTCAATGTGGTATCTTCTTCAATTGCATTAGGTTCATACGGTAAATCAAATGTCTCTTCTTCAATTGCATTAGGTGCATTATGTTTGTTTGGTAAATCAAATTGAGATGTTGAGGATGACATACCTTCTTCTCCCATTGTTCTTATGTCACGTAATTTCTTCATATGCGGCCTTTGTCTTTACTTTTTAGCCTCTCATTGTTCCATCGTTCCTCACTTATTCTTTCCCATGGTTGATATCAGTTGTCCTAAATAGAATCATATTACATATATATGTAAATAAAAGCTCATAAACAAACAAATAACCATAAATATGCATCTTATCATTATATTTTTGAATCAAAACTATTAAACAATCACAATAATATTGACAAAACTAATAAGAACAACAATTCAATCATTTGAAATCATGCAAAAATAAAAAATTCACTTACTTCTATGTATAAAATAGTGATAGAAGAACAAACACAGTTGCAGTGGGGCCTTCAACGACCTCAAAAACTTCTTTTGAGGCCCTTGAGTCTCTTGGGCAAATAAAACTATATCTAAATACCACGTACATGCTATATTAATAACCGTGTGTGCGTTGTTAGTCCATAAAATGTTGGAAATCCCAATGGTGTTTTTTTTTCTACTCTCTACTAATAAGTAGTGCATACGCGATCCTATGCCTTAAAAATGATATGGCAAGGCAGCAAACTAATAGCCTCAGTACCTCGTATGCACTTACAAGTAATAAGTACTATGTATGTGCTCCTATGCCTAAAAAGTGTTATGGCAAGGAAGTGAACTAATAGGTTCAGTACCTTGTACATGCTATTTGTAGTAGATAAAATATGAAGGAAAAGGGAGGGAGGGAGAGAGAGAGAGAGGGGGGAGAGTAGGGGGGAGGGAGGGAGGGAGAGAGAGAAGAAGGGGTATGGAGGAAGGGAGAAGGGGAGAGAGAGAGAGAGAGAGAGAGAGAGAGAGAGAGAGAGAGAGAGTATGGGAGGGCGAGAGAGGGGGGAGGGAGGGAGGATGGGGGAGGGAGAAAGGGAGGGAGAGAGGGAGATAAGAGAGAGGAAAGAGAGAGGGAGAGAGAGAGAGAGAGAGGGAGAGAGAGAGGGGGGGAGAGTAGGGGGAGGGAGAGAGAAGGAGGGGGAGGGAAAGAGAAGGAGGGGGGAGGGAGAGAGGATGGGGGAGGGAGGGAGGGAGAGAAGAAGGGGTATGGAGGAAGGGAGAAGGGGGGAGAGGGAGAGGGAGAGAGAGAGAGAGAGAGAGAGAGAGAGAGAGAGAGAGAGAGAGAGAGAGAGAGAGAGAGAGAGAGAGTAGGGGGTAGAAAGAGAGAGAGAAGGGGGGATGGAGAGAGGAGGGGAAAGGGAGGGAGAGAGAGAGGGAGAGAAGAGAGAGGAAAGAGAGGGAGGGAGGGAGGGAGAGAGAGAGAGAGAGGGGGGGAAGAGAAGGAGGGGGAGAGAGAAGGAGGGGGGAGGGAGAGAGGATAGGGGAGGGAGGGAGAGAGGGAGAGAAGAAGGGGTATGGAGGAAGGGAGAAGGGGAGATAGAGAGAGAGAGAGACTAGAAGTCTCTTCCTCTAATCGTCTATCTCTAAAGTATCTTCCTCTTGTCCTCTAGCTTGATGAATAATGATGAACTACTAAGATCCTAACCGGTATTGAGAGGGTGGGGGGGTGAATCAGTACACACAAAAACTTGGTACAACACTTTTACAACTCACAACACAGATAATCGGTTGACTTTACCATTGTACTTAACCATAGCAATACCGGTTCAACAGAAATGCTTCAGACAGCTAAACTGGTTAAACAAAAGTACTTCAAACAACATTCAATAGATCTCAAATCTTGATAGCTACTTTACTAGTTTAATCATGTATGAGTTGTATCAATAATATCACAACCATTCTGACAATGCATGCATACCTAATCCAATCATCACATGAAAAACTCATAGCCCATAACACACATTTTTCACGTGGAAACCGAAATAGAAAAAACCACAGTGGGGATGGATACCCACAAGCTTGTTTGTGAACTCTTTTGAAGTCTGCTATGTTAGGAGCCTAGTCTGGTTAAATACTTTACAATAAGGTTTCGTTAGGCACCGATTCGGTTAAGGATCACCCGGTTAAGGGATGGCTATATACCCTGTTAAAGGTTGAAACCCTATTAAAGGTTACCTCGCTAGAGGATTTGAAGAATTCAATAAACTTGAGTCACCTAGTTAGAGGATTTACAACAAAGCCTATTAAAGCTACCCGATCAAGGGATTCTCCTTCTATTGAAATGGTTAGAAGACAACAGGTAAAACTTTGATTTGATAACACTACTTGCTAAGGCAGATCCTTTTCAGTTCCTTCTACAATCACACTCTGCAAATTCCTCACTGTGGTTTGGAAAGAATCAAATCTCCAACACATGGACATAAACACAACTTTTTCCAACCACTACAATAACAAAAATCATCGACCTTATAGACACCAATTAGATCGGTAGCATAAACCCTAAACCCTAAACATTCAAGTTTATAATTACAAGCAGTCCAATCCTAACTATCAAATGCATTACATAGAATGAAATGATCTGAGATAGATCTCAAGTCATTCTGCATTGTCCAATCTTCACTGCATCTAGAAATCAGTAACCCATCATGCGTTCTTCACACACTGCTAAGAAAAATGCACATTCTCGAGGTAGACATTTAATGCATTCGATCTTCACACGCAAGATCCTCAAAGAAATTCTTCATGTGCACATAGCTGACATGGCATCTCGATCCTCATCCTTATCTCTTAACTAACTCATCATAGAATATCATTGGTTGCACCACACAAGCCAAATTGCCAAACCGGAAACCCTCGAGCTGAACTGAGACTACAAACTAGCAGTCACAATATGAACCCCAACACCGGTCCACTCCATCCCAATTGACTATAGCCACTTCCAGTCTTCACACTGGTTCATACCAATTCACCTACTTAAGCACTTATACTAGTTCACCTATTGACATCAATGACAGTATACATTATCACCACTTCATCATATGCCAACATTATCACCATATGCCAGCAATCTCCCCCTTTGGCATTGATGTCAATACTTAGTGAATCATTGTTCAGAAACATATTGGTTCAACTTAAAATATCACCACCACTTGGACTAGTCAGTGTGCACTCTACTCAATACCTTCTCTATCATATATCTTCTCCCCAAACAATATATCTTCTCCCCCTTTGACAGCATTGCCAAAGTGGAGGCATAAGCTTCCAAACTCCACTATGCTACTCCCCCTATGGAGTAGCATCCTTCAACACATCAATCCTGTAATATTTGACACTGTAGTACCTGATTGATGTGGAGCACACATCTTGAATTTATTTCATGAAGGGGTAGAACCCCTAATTCACCTTTCAAATAGGCAAATGTAGTCTTCAGTAAGGGCTTAGTGAATATGTCTGCTAACTGCTCCTTACTGGAAACATGTCTTAATACAACCTCTTTATTCTGAACCTTTTCTCTCAAGAAATGATACTTGAGCTCAAAATGCTTGGTCCTAGCATGAAATACCAAATTTTTGGAAATATTCATTTCACTACTATTATCACAGAAAATACTCATTGGTTCAGATATAGTCACTTTGAAGCCATTCAGTACATGCTTCATCCTGATTGTCTGAGTGTAGTTCATAAATGTTGTCACATACTCCACTTTAGTTGTAGGCTGGGAAATACAACTCTGCTTCTTACTCATCCACGAGACTAGTCTTCCACCAAGGAAGAATGCTCCACCGATTGTGCTCTTCTGGTCATCCACATTACCTGCTCAATCTACATCAGTAAACACTTTAAGATCAAAGTCACCATTATATGGATACCACAATCCATAATCAACTATCCCTTTCAGATATCTAAGAATCCTCTTCACCGCTACTAAGTGGGATTCCCTTGGATTCTTTTAAAAATGGGCCACTATGCCACTACATGAGCAAAATATCCAATCTGTTGTGCACCACATAGTGCAACTTACCAATCATTGACCAGTACTTCTTCTCATTCACTGATGCTATAATATCCTCCTTTGTTAATTTGTAGTCGGTCACCATCGGTGTTCCATCCGGTTTGCTTTCCTCCATGCCAAAGGTCTTCAATACTTCTTTGATATACTTGGACTGGGTAATGAAGATACCCTCTTTAATCTATTGAATCTGCAGACTAATGAAGAACTTTATCTCTCCAATCAGAGACATCTCAAACTTCTTTTTCATCTCATCTGCAAATGCATGACTCATATCATCATCTCCACCAAAGATTATGTCATCTATAAATACTTCACAGATCAGAATCTGATCACCTTCAAATTTCAGGTAGATGTTCTTGTCCTCACTTGTTCTCTGAAATCCTATTTTCACAAGATGAGAGTGTAACTATTCATACCATGCCCTTGGTGCTTGTTTTAATCCATACAGGGCCTTGTGTAATCTACACACCATGTCACTATCTTCTGACAAAGAAAATCCATTTGGTTGCTCTATATATATTTCTTCTTCCAAGATTCCATTCAAGAATGCAGACTTCACATCCATCTGGTATACCTTAAATCCCTTGAATGCTGCAAATGCAAGTAGCATTCAGACACCTTCCAGTCTAGCCACTGGGGAAAAGGCTTCTCCATAGTCTTCTCCTTCTTCCTGAGCATATCCCTTGCATACAAGTCTTGCCTTGTTTCTTACCACTATGCTTTCTTCATTCAGCTTATTCCTGAAGACCCATTTGGTACCTATGACATTCTTGTATTCCGGTCTAGGTACCAAGGACCATGTTGCATTCTTCTCTATCTGGTCCAGCTCCTCTTCCATTGCCTTTATCTAGTCTTCATCAGTAAGTGCCTCTCTAGTGGTCTTAGGCTCAAATTCTAAAATCATGCAAGAGTTTTCTTTCACCTTTCTCCTTGTGAGTATTCCTGCATCTTTGTCTCCTATGATCTGCTTCGGATCATGATGCAGTTTTACATACCTAGGAATGATCGTAGCTGATTCTGCTTGCTTTTCCTCTTCTTCTTCTGCTTCATCTTCTTCTACTGCAGCTTCTACCGGTACATAAACACTAAGGTCTTTCTGATGTTTCTCACTTGTTTCCTTCTTAACTAGTTCCCAAAAGGCTATGCCCGGTTCATCTTTCATTTGCTTGTTGGTTTCCTCAGGCTCCTAAGGGGATTCATCAACCCTAACATTGATACTCTCAACAATTTTCTAAGTCCTGCTATTGTAACACTTGAGAGCTTTGCTTTTAGTGGAATATCCCAAAATTATTCCTTCATCACACTTAGCATCAAACTTGCTTAGATGCTCACCTCTCCTAATATAGCACTTACTGCCAAACACTTTGAAATAAAGCACATTGGGAGTTCTCTCATTCTAGTACTCATAGGGGGTTTTGTCTTTACCTTTCTTGATGAGTACCCAGTTCATGGTATAGACCTCAATGGTCACTGCTTCTCTCCAAAATGTGTGAGCTACAATTCCTTGGATCAACATAGTTATAGCCACTTCAACTACAGTCATGTTGTTTCTTTCTACTATGTCATTCTTCTTTGGTGTCTTTGGGGCAGACAACTACTTATTGATGTCATTCTCCTTGCAGTACTTGTTGAATTCATCAGAAGTGAATTCACCTCCCTAATCGATTCTTAAGCATTTTATCCTTCTACCACTCTCCGTCTCCACAAATTCTCTAAAGGATTTGAACTTTCCAAATTCCTCAGACTTGTCTTTCAAGAATGTGACCCACATCATTCTTGAGCAGTCATCGGTAAGAATCATGAAATATCGATCTCCCTAAATACTTATATTTTTCATCAGACCACATAGATCAATGTGCACTAGATCAAGTAAGTTCTCTATTTAAAAAGACTTACCTTTGAATGTTGAGGAAGACATCTTCCAAAGTTGACATTCTCTACACAAAGCATTCTTTGGTTTGTTCAGCAAAGGCAATCCTCTTACTAGCCTTTACAATGTTATCAAAGTTTATATGACAATGTCTCCTAGGCCATATCCAACTGTCATCAAATTTTACCATCAGGCACTGACTGATCTTAGCATTTAGCTGAAACAGGTTTCCTTTGGTTTGCTTACC
This sequence comes from Cryptomeria japonica, assembly GCF_030272615.1. Lineage (NCBI taxonomy): Eukaryota > Viridiplantae > Streptophyta > Pinopsida > Cupressales > Cupressaceae > Cryptomeria > Cryptomeria japonica. The sequence goes on from NC_081405.1 coordinate 292,024,471, forward strand.
AGTGGCAATAAGTTCACCACTCTTTCCAATTATTCTGCAAACTCCACTTTTGAACTCCAAAGTGAGTCCTTTGTCGTTCAACTGAGCAACACTCAAAAGGTTGTGCTTAAGGCCTTCCACCCAATAGACATCATTCGCACTTCTCTTTCCATTCAGTGAGATGGATCCTTTTCCTTTTACCATGCAAGGTGCATCGTTGCCAAACTGGACAACACCACCATCATATTCTTCAAGAGTCAGAAACTTTCTCCGATCACTGGTCATATGATGAGAACACCCGCTATCAATGATCCACTTGTTAGAGTTGTCAATGTGAGAGACAAGGGCTTTCTAGTCAGACAACTCTTCCTTGACAGCTACAAACACTATGTCCTCACTCTCTTCATCCTCAAATTCCTCATCGGTAACACCTTCATCCACTGCAACAAGACAATTTCTCCTACCTACTCCTTTATACTTCCTAAACCTTTCTAGTTTATCCTTATTGTCATTGTTAGGACAGTTAATAGCTATATGTCCTATCTTATTGCAGGAAAAACACTTCAAAGGAACCTTACCTTTGTATTTTCTGGTGCCTTTTGGAAGTCTCTTTGCAAGAAGAGCTTCAAACCATCAGAATCTCCTCATCATCCATATGTCTTCTTGGCCTAGATTCATAACTGGTACTGACCTCTTTTCCTCTCCTGGATGGTGCAGAGGAAGTAGACATTCTAAAGGCTGACTCGGTCTTCTGAACACTACCATCATAGCCATTCAATTCATATGCAGTCAATTTAGCAATAATAAAGTCTAAAGATACCTTTATTTTGTCGATAGACCTTAACTCCTGACCCTGATTGCGTAGACCGGTAACAATGATCTTATAATTTTACTGACAACGATGGTATCATCAATTGTTCCACTAGTGCTCTTTATTTCTCCAACCACTGTCTTGATTCTTATGCCATACTGGTGAATGGTATCTCCTTTAAACATCCTCATATCTTTAAACTTTCCTCTAAGGCTTTCTTCCTTAGCCTGCTTGACATGTTCATCACCACCATATATGGATTCCAGTGTGTCCCATACATCTTTTGGATTGTCCTTATCTTGTACATTAATGAACTCAACATCGGACAAGCTGCTAATAAGAGCTTCCATGACTTGCCCATTTTCTTGTATCTCTCTTTTCTAATCATCGGTTAGAGTTCCAGAATAGATTACATAGGAATTCTCAACATAGCTCAGTGTTGAGCACCCAAACTCTTGATATATATCTTCATTCCGTCCTTCCATATTTTGAATTTATCCCTATTGAACTTAGGACCTTCCCTCTTCATCATTAAAGTAGGATCTTTTGCCTCAAGCGCTTGAGCTTATATCACTGAGGACCTAGAGTAGCTCTGATACCAATTGATGAATAATGATGAAATACTAAGATCCTAACCAGTATCAAGAGGGGGGGTGAATTAGTACACACAAAAACTTGCTACAACACTTTTAAAACTTAGACCATAGATAACCAGTTGACTTTACCACTGTACTTAACCATAGCAATACCAGTTCAACAGAAATGCTTCAGACAGCTAAACCGGTTAAACAAAAGCACTTCAAACAACATTCAACAGATCTCAGATCTTGATAGCTACTTTACCAGTTTAATCATGCATGACTTGTATCAATAATATTACAACCATTCTGACAATGCATGCATACCTAACTTAATCAAAATCACACAATCATCACATGAAAAACTCACAGCCCATAACACACAGATTTTTCATGTGGAAACCCAAATGGGAAAAACCATGGTGGGGATTAATACCCACAAGCTTGTTTGTGAACTCTTTTGAAGTCCGCTCCATTAGGAGCCTAGTCTAGTTAAAGACTTTACAATAAGGTTCTATTAGGAACCGATCCGGTTAAGGATCACCCGGTTAAGGGATCGCTATATACCTTGTTAAAGGTTACCTCGCTAGAGGATTTGAAGAACTCAATAAACTTGAGTCACCTGGTTAGAGGATTTACAACAAAGCCTATTAAAGCTACCCGGTCAAGGGATTTTCTTTCTATTGAAATGGTTAGAAGACAATAGGTAAAATTCTGATCTGATAACAACACTACTTGCTAAGGCAAATCCTTTTCAGTTCTTTTCTTTTGCAATCACACTCTACTGATTCCTCACTCTAGTTTGGCAAGAATCAAATCTCCAACACATGGACATAAACACAACTTTTTCCAACCACTACAATAACAAAAATCATCGACCTTATAGACAACAATTAGTTCGGTAGCATAAACCCTAAACCCTAAACATTTAGGTTTACAATTACAAGCGGTCCAATCCTAATCATCAAAGGAATTACATAGAATGAAACTATCTGAAATAGATCTCAAGTCATTCGACATCATCCAATCTTAATCAAATCTAGAAATCAGTAACCCATCATGCATTCTTCACACACCACTAAGAAAAATGAACATTCCTGAGGTAGACATTTAATGCATTCAATCTTCATGTGCAAGATCCTCAAAGAAATTCTTCATGTGCACACAGCTGACATGGCATATCAATCCTCATCCTTATCTCTTAACTAACTCATCGTAGAACATCATCGGTTGCACCGCACAAGCCAAATTTCCAAATTGGAAACCCTCAAGCTGAACTGAGACTACAAATCGGTAGTCACACTGTGAACCCCGATACCGGTCCACTCCATCCCAGTTGACTATAGCCACTTCTAGTCTTCACACTGGTTCACCTACTTGAGCACTTATACCGTTTCAGCTATTGACATCAATGACAACATACATTATCACCACTTCATCATATGCCAACATTATCACCATATGCCAACATATCTCTCTATCTAGGAAGGGATAGAATGAGAGTACAAGAGACTAGAGAGAGAGAGGTGTGAAGAAAGGGAGAGAGGGAGAAAGTGAGAAAGAGAGGTAATGAGAAAGAGAGAGAGAGAGAGGGAGGGGGATGAGAGAGGGAGAGAATGAGAGAGAGATACACCTGAGAGAAGGGGAGAGTGAGATAGAGAGATAGAGGATGAGAGGAAGAGACTTTAGAGATAAAGAGATAGAGGATGAGAGGAAGAGACTTCAGAGATAAAGAATAAGAGAGAGAGAGAGAGAGAGTTTAGTGAAAAATAGAGACTTGATTCTCTCCCCTTCTCTCTTCCTCCATACCCCTTCTTCTCTCCCTCCTTCCCTCCCTCCCCCTCCTTATCTCTCCCTCTCCCCTTCTCTCTCTCTCTCTCTCTCTCTCTCTTTGAGTCCCCTTCTCTGTGTCGGTCTCTATCTCTATCTCTCCCTCTATTTCCCTATCTCTCTTCATCTCTCTCCCCTCTCCCTTTCCCTTTCTCTATCTCTCTCTCCTCCCCTCTCTCTCTCTCCATCTCTCTTTCTCTCATTTATCTCTTGTCTCTCCCTCTCAGTCTCTATCTATCTATCTCACTATCCTCCTCTCTTATGTGTATCTCTCTCCCATTTCATCCCTCTCCTCCCCCTCTTTCCCTCTCTAGGGTCATATGGTACTCTTAGAGGTCATAAGGTATCGTATGGATCCATGCATGTGTCCTAAGGGGTCATAGGACACCATATGACCCATAACAACACATAAGAGGTCATATGGAGTCCTAAGGGGTCATAGGACACCATACATGACCCCTTAGTACATACGATCCATAATGACACCAAATGATGTCCTAAGGGTCATAGAACACTAGATGACCTTTTAGGACACCATACGACCCATAACGACACCATATGGAGTCCTAAGGAGTCAAATGGTGTCCTAAGGGGTCGTTGAATACCATATGACCCCTTAGGACACCATATGACACCTAACGACACCATATGGTGTCCTAAGGGTCATAGGACACCATAAGACACATAACGACACCATATGGTGTCATAAGGGGTCATAGGACACCATATGGTGTCATAAGGGGTCATAGGACACCATATGACCCTTAGAACACAATATGACCCTTTACAACATCTAAGGGGTCAAAGGGTGTCCTAAGGGGTCATAGGACACTATATGATCCCTTAGCACACCATAGGACCTATAACAATGCCAAATAGTATCCTAAGAGGTCATAGAACACCATATGACCCTTTAGGACACCATACGATGTTGTTATGGGTTGTATGGTGTCCTGAGGGGTCATATGGCATCCTATGACCCCTTGGGACACCATATGGTGTTTTTATGGGTTGTATGGTGTCTTAAGGGGTCAGATGGTATCCTAAGGGGTCACAAGACACCATATGACCTCTTAGGAAACAAGATGACCTCTAATGATACCTAAGGGGTCATATGGTGGGCTAATAAAATGATATATTATTTAAAGTTATGAATAGAACATGGGTAGTTTAGTTTTTATATAGCTAAGTTAGACCATTGTCAGCATAAGAGAGACTTCAAGTGAAAAAAAATGAGGCATTGCTAAAAAACAAGTGTAAGAGCTTGACCTAACCCTAAGAGTACTACCTTTCTAAAACATATGATGTGATTAAATTTGCAAGGTTATAGGAATGATCTTGATTGTCACTATAGGAATTATGCACTTGATTTGTTTCATGGGTATGTACCCTTCCAGGCCTTTTGACAAGTGATGATCATCATATACTACCATTGCCATGCTTATAACAAACTTTAATTTCTTTAGGTGACAAGCATTGTGTAACAACATGGGAACTCTCACTTACCCACCACTATCATTCTTTGTGACATCATCTGTGTTACTCTCCCTCTTTCTCTTCCTACCAGTTGTTTCCTTCTGAAAAACATATTGCAAGTAGTCTAACTCATCATTTTGATTTGTTGACACTATTTTCCACATCTTCTATACTCATTAAAAACACATTCGAGAAGAATATTGCTATAGGTTTCCTTGTTTGTCACGGTAATTCACTCGTGGTTCAATTTCAGACCCTTCTTCCTCCTATTTAATGTACACACACAAATCCATCAGTCAATTTTATGAGGAGAGCATACATGATAAAAATCAAAGAGGAAGTTGCAGATAAGAAATAAATTCACTTACTTATATAGAAGTGCAGACACAATTGCAATGGGGTATGGAGGGAGGGAGGGAGAGAAGAAGAGAGAGAGAGAGGGATGGGGTATGGAGAGAGAGAGAGAGAGAGGGAGAGAGAGAGAGAGAGAGAGAGAGGCACCTTGTACGCGCTTGAGAAGGGGAGACAATACACTTATATGTGTGTATATATACTTAATATAATATATATTATATACATATATATATAAATATTATATATTATATATAAAAAATATATTGTATATGTATATACAATATCATATTATACACACACCCAAAATTTAAACAAATGTAGCGTATATGCGCTGTTTATAGTAAACATAGCATGTACGTGCTTCTTACACCATAAGTACCCGGTACGTGCTTTTTATACCATAAGTACCTCGTATGCGCTTTTGACTGTTTACGCTTGGAAATAGGCCTAGATGACAAAGATATAGTTTAGAAGTTTGATTTCCCTCAATTTCCCTCCTTTTTGATGTGTTTTATTTTATTAACTTGGTTTCTCGAATTTGCCATCATCAGGTTTACACTTAATCAAGTGGATATTTCTAAAATTGACACCATATTTTCACCCATCTTTTGAGCTTTCTAACCATATAGTTTTTATAAAATTTGAACAACAATAACATATTATTATTGAATTTCATTTACCAGTGTCTCCATAGTTCTCATAGACATAGGTGCACCAATTTTTTAATAACTTTTGATATACTTGTCCAAATTTTAAAAAATTTATATATTATTGTAGTGCACTTGGTTCTTTACAATTAAAATAAAAATTGTATTTTCAATTTGTTTAGTGCAACTTATGTTTCTTGCAGGAACAGGTACCTAATTTTTAGGATGTGCTCGATTGGAAAAATCATAAAAAAAATACTCAACAAAAAATTACAAAAAAATACACATCTTCTAGTGCTCACTCGTAACTATCTTTCCACCAAAGGATTTGTAAAAATACTAAATCTAACTATGACTTTTTTGATGCGCACGTCAGACATTATGTTATGTTTTTCAAAAAAAATCAAGGTCTTTTTTTCGTGTGCGAAGGATTTGACCTCCTTAATCTTATCCAATTTTGAAAAAGTTTACTAGTAGTTTGGAAACTAGATTCAAAGTACTACAATATTTGTTCTTTGATTATCTTCATATCTTGAGTGGATGACTTTCAAATTTTGCCTCCAAGTTCGGGTTCACCTGAATTTAGAAAAAAAGTGTCCACTTATACTCCCCTTTTTTACCACCATCTTTGTGCACTTACCCATTGGTTATGCCATTTTATCTATGGTTGTTTTCATATATGGATGCGCTTTATAAGTTGGTGCTAATGATAATTCTTGAAGGAAAATAATTATTATTACACATTGTTTAATATTCTAAAAAGTTAATGGAAAGATTGCATCTAAAAGCTCGATATTGTGTTCTTATTATCACACCATTATTCCTCAATCTCTCTATTCTTGTGATTTATATAATTTCCCACTGATAAACTTTTTTTTGTATTAATAGATGTTTATGATTCTGATTTGTAATTAATTAAGAGATTAAATATCATAAAAAGTTGAATTAAGCTAATTAATTAGACAAAACAAAGGCACATGATTATGGACAATAACTTTACTGAGATCTAGGGATCTGCAAGCTGATGTGAATGTGAATGCAAATAAAAATAGCTCTTTTAGACGGTGTTGCTTTATTTTTCTTGTTGGAAGTATGTGTTGATGTGGTTTGCATTGATGTCAAAATTGTTTTTCTAGATTGGTGTTGGTCTGGAATGTCTATGGTGTAGAGATATCTTGTTGTGTTGGTGATGCAGTTGTTCTATTGTTTGTTCTAGAAGTGTTTGGGTAGTCCAATGAATCTAGTAAATCCAATAGAATTCTCAGTCCTTATTCTTGCTGGTTTGTGGCTAGATCCATTGAGTTTACTCCTCTCTTTCAATGTAATGGTCTTTGTGTCTAAATATTAGTGATTTTTCATACATCTAATTGTCGAATTCCTAATATTTTCACCATTACATGCAAGTCCTTGTACCTTTTCATAAGGTAGTGTGCCAATAGCCTTTCAAATCCATTAGGTGTTGTTTCTCCTTGACAATGATCCTAAATCATTCTAATCATTCATATCATAATGTGATTTAGATCCTTACCATGATTTTTCCATGTTTGGGTTTTTCATTTAAATCTAGTGTTCATGTGTTGATGGTTCTTATTCTTGTATTGTTGATTGATATATTGTTTCTATACTATGTGATGTTTATAATTAATCTATTTTGAAGTTTCAAATTGATTCTCCCCCCTTCTCATTCCTACCATGAGTTTAATAGGGGTATGAAAGAAAAATATCAGATGAAGTGGAGGGACTAATGATGTAGAGATGAATCTCAGAAAAAAGGTGGTCAAGGTATTTGAAGAGCACTTCATAGAATTCCTCTCCATTGGAATTGTCAACATAAAAAAGAAGCAATGAAAAATCTGATGGGAGTTATCTCAAGTATCCTCTCTGTCATCACCAAAAACCTGGAGGACATTTCCAAGGTCTTTGACCATAAACTGGTCATGGATCTTGACCTGGAGGAAGAGGCCACCCAGGCTGGAAGCGGTGATGCTACATCGGTGGGTGGCACTGCAAAGAGAACTAGGGCCAGTCTCAAGAAAGTTGTGGCTGCCTCAGCTAAGGATCCCCCCAACCTCAAAGACAACATCAAAGAGTTGTATGAAATCAGCAACACCTTGGCTAACGCCCTGGAAAAAATCTGAATGCTAGAAGGCCTGCTGGCTTTTTGGGGCTTTTTTGGGTTTTCTTCGGTTTTCTGCAGTTTTTTTGTGGTCTTGTTCTTTTCTATTTCTTGTAGCTTTGTTGTTTGAATTCTACTTGTAAAGGGTTTCGGGGCCCCTTCAAAACCTACTTTTTCCTTAATAAAAAACATAAAAAATAGGAGATGTTGGAGAACTTGTAAAGGTTAACCTAGGTTTAGAGAAGTAACTTGAGCCTCTGTTATGTTTATAGGAGATAGGTGTAATAGGATCTTTTCTTCCTTGTTTCTTAGGCCCTAGGCCATGTCCTTGATATCCTATTTTTTCCACAATGGTTGAGGCTTTAGGATATTTATCTTTTTAGATATTGACATGTTCTTTGTCTTATTCTCTATAGAACCATGAAGTGACATCTGCTTCAAGACGTTTTTTAGCTAATGAACCCTACTACTAAAAGGTAGTTTTTTCACATTGAATGGTAGGATTTTTCTTGAATTTGTATCTCTTTAGGTCTTCCAAGACATCCCACACAAAATGTACCTTGAAGAGTATACTCTCCACATCCGTTGTCAACAATCTTAGCCTTGATATTAGGTTGGGTGCAATTGAAGGTAAAGGTGATGTTAGAGTGTTCAATGAGTGGTGTCAAAGCAAGGTTATGTGGAGGGAAATAATGGGCATGTTTTCCTTCAAGGAGTTTTCAATATTGGAAGGGTTGTGGATTGGTAAGAATTGTGATTTACCTACCATTATATGGAAATTTAAGACATTTATGGTAAGTAGATGGAACAACTTGGATGGAATGAATCCAAGGATGTCCAAGGAGAATTTTGTATAGGGGATCAAGGTCTAAGACTTGACATGGTGTTTTCACTATTGTTGGGCACACTTGGAGGGGTATTGTGATCATGCCTTTGGAGACACTCTACATCGTCATATGCCTTGATTGTGATTTTTTATTTTGAATTAATAATGTCCTTGAGGTATCCCAATTATTTTATTAGTTTATATATACACAAATTTAGACCAGATCCACCATCTATAAGGACCCTTCTATTTTTCACTTAATGTACAATGGCCTCAATATGAAGGGGTTTATTATGAGATTGATCATTAGATGGAACATTTTTGGAGGTGAAGACAAGGTGATGTTGGGTAACAATATTTCTTATCAAAGCTTGAAATTGTGAGACATTGATATTATCAAGGAAACAGGACTCAAGTAAAGCCTTTTCAAGGTTTTCCTTACGAATGGGTTATGCCTTGAGAAGATCAAGGATGGAAATGTGTGTAGAAGTTTTTCCAAAGTGATTAAGGATGTTATAAGGAGATGTAGACAGATTGTTGGAAGATGAAGGGGTAAGATGAGGAACCCCTTGGATAGCGACCCTTACTCTATGGGTGGTTACATTACAATCAATGGAAGGGGAAGGTATTTCTTAGATGAAAACTCTCCCTCTTTGGGGTGTGGTAAGATCATTGGATCCCTTGATTATGATGGTATTAGCATAATCATTTACTAGTTCCATTTGACCAATAATGGAGTCAAAAGATGACATGGTATTAGCATAATCACAAGGTAGGGTATGAGATAATGAGACATTACCTTTATCATTCTTAGGAAATGGATCTTGATAAATCTTAATCTTTTCATTGGATGTATTTGATTTGGCCCCTTCAACTTCAACCTCACCTCTATCAATAAGGCTAGTGGTATTCACAATATGCATTGTTATCATACCACATAGGTTTAGGTTGATTCTCATCATAGGGCCATGCGATAAGATATTGAACCATATTGGCCTTAACTAGTAGAAAAAAATATCAATAGGTTGAGCAAGAGGTGTGTACTCACACTTGGCCTAACTATTAGACTAAGGTGGTTTACATGTGATGAAAATATTGGTGTTAGGTTTGGTTTGATTTTGATTTGGGAGGTGGATTGGACAGTACATGAATTATTCGAACATTTTGGCATCTGTTACACCATCATTCATTACATTATTGGTTTTGGTCCAAAACTTAGGTTTGTCATTCGAGGATGAACGTTGGGACTCATTTTGATAATGTTTAATGATACCTTGTTCTATTAGTGCTATTTGCAAGGATAAACCTTTCTTAGTGACTTCTTCATAGTCCTTAAGGCATTGTACATGAAAGTAGAACGACATTTCTAGAATAAGATTATGAATAAACAACTCTACTTAGTGTACTTCAAGGATCTCCCAAGGAAATCTCTTAACAACGTGATGCCATCTTTGCAAAAAGTTGGCAAAGGTTTATCCATTTGTTTTCTTTGTGTTACTTAAAACCATCATAGATGCATTGTTATCAATGTTATATCTATAATGAGCCATAATTTTTTTAACTAAATTGGAACATGAAGTGATTGATCCATGTGAAAAATTAGACAACTAAGAGAGAGTGGGGCCTCCTAGACTCTTTGCGAAAAGTATCCTTAAGTAGGCATCACTATAAGAGACCTCTTGACAAGATATGAATAATTCTTTGACATGTTCTCTAAGGTCATCCTTTCCTTTATAGTTGTCAAATTTTGGAATTTCAAAGTTGAGAGGATAGGGAGCCACAACAATGGATTTATCGAAAGAATAAGGACATATCTCTTCAAACTTATAGGATTTCTTTGATGTCCATCCTTTAGGCTCTTAAGTACAATTTTTGTCTTAAAGCTCTTTTTCCAAATCGCTAAGTTTAGGGGCATTAGGTTGTTGATGATGAAGAGGATGATATTGATGGTGTTGATTGGACATAATGGATGGTAGCTAGAGGTGGAGGGATTATATAACTTTAATGTATTTGTATGTGTATATATTGGTATTAGGTGGTTGGGATACTTGAGTGGTGCTTGGAGGTGGAAGGCTTGTGTGGATGAAGTTGGGCATGTTGTTTAAAGATGTACTAGTGATGGGTAGACTGATGTTCATATTAGTGGTAGTGGATGGGACAAAATTAGGTGGTGGCAAGTTAAGGATGAAGTTGAGGATAGGTTGGGTGGTATGAAGGAACTTATCAATTACACGAGTGGTGAGGATGGAAGTGTCAAAGTTTGTGGGGAGTCTAGCCTCATGGCGAATGAGATCCAACAAAAAGGCACTTGGATTAGCCTTAATTAGCTTTTCTAACATCTCTTGATTGTATGCATCATTTAGGAAAGAGCACAATCATGGGGATACATCAGGTTGATCTACTAGTACCTCTTCCTCTTAGTTTGATTCCTGCACTCCATAATGGAAGTTGGGATCGAGGAGCTCATTGGTGTGAGAATCCATTAGATTTTATTTTGATCTTGTCTATAGGCCACACAAGGGAAAACATTTTAGGATGGTGGAAAGTGAAAAAAAACTAGGTTTCAGATGTTATGTGAAGGGATTGGATACAAGATTTTGAATTAAGATGAATGGTGAAGATTTGGATGACCTTTGAACTTAGAATTTGTTTTTTATTAGGATGTATTAGGTTAATTTGGATTAAACTGTGTTGAAGTGGATTTGAATTGGATTAAGGTATGGTTTGGATTTGATTTGACTTGGATTTCAATTAAGGTCAAGACAAAAACTAGGTAAACCTAGATCCTTAGAGAAGAAATTTGTTTTGTCCTATATCTTTTCTTACTTAGAATAGGTAAAGTTCTTAATCAAAATTAGATAGGGATTATTAACCCAATGATTAGGGAACTAATTAAGTGTAATACTTAAGATAGGAAAAGTTCTTAAACACTATACTAACTAAGGATCACAAAGGATTAAGGATCTTAGACAAACTTTGTTTATTTTGACCTTGGATGATGATTAGGATTGGTAATGATGAGGTTGATGAAGATTTATTTTAGTAAGTCTAAAAAGGATAATGGGAGGTTAGCTTTAGGATAGACAGAATGAAAGTGATGGGTATAATGAAGTGGAAGGTGACTAGTACAAGGCTAAAGACATGGAAGGTGATATTTGGTTTGTAGGTCTAATTGAATTCCTTAGGGTCAAAAATTTATTGTTTTTGGCATCAACAATCTGCTTGTTAATTGATGTGTCAGGGAGTGAAGTTTTAAATTTTGTGATAGCACAAATGGTGAAGGATGGGCCTAGGAACTTGGAATCTCCATCAAACCAAGTGTGCAATCACTTTAAGGGGTGGTGGAAATATGTTATCTTTATGAGAGAGGACAACTAGGGTCCTCTAGGATTGGAAGGGTTAAACCCAATCAACATATCCCCAAAATGTTATACGTAGCTTATGCTATGTTGGGGATTTTTGTCTCATGTCAAGGGAGCCTTATTGTGAGTAAATTCAGGGAACGATGATATTTCCTTACACAACACCAACACAATGTTCAGTCAAAAAAGATTGGCTTCTATGCACAAAGGTTTCTAATTTCTTTTCGGGGACTTAACACCTTGCTAATGCCCATCAAGCCACTTAAGGCTAAAGAACCAATCCTACTTGGAGACTTCTATACCTTACATAAATTTGGGTACTTCCCCTTTTAGATTGGCACTGTTGGCAAGGTAAGTTCACTAGTTAGACTTTTTCTTTCACCTTAATCATTTATATAGAGGCCTAGAGTAAATACCTCTCTGAGTCGTTCCCCTATGAAGGAAAAGAACTCTCCAAGGTCTGGCCCTCTACAAGGTAAACAATGTAAGTTTTATTCACCCAAGCTCCACAATGGTATTTAAAAAAGATAACTCACACTATTTTTGGGTTCTTAGACTAAACAAAAACAAGGTACGTATGATTTCTAGTTACCCAAGTTTATGAAATAGGAGAGGATACACCTACTACCTTGGGAAGCATGACAAACAATGATAAATTTACCTTCATATATTAAACTATATGCAACTAGTTTAGCCAATACAAAATGATATGCAATCTATGATGAAAAGGATTAAGAAAAATAATGGTTCATTCACATTCCTAGGTTAGGCTATGTTCAACTATCCTAAGAAATTGAAAAAATGATTAAGTTACTTTCTCCTAACTAAGCTTGGTGTAACTATATGCGAGAGAAGTATAAAAAACTAGTTAGTGTTAGCAAAATTTGAAAAAAAATCTATGCATGGGCAGAGATGCCAAAGTGCAGGCACATAAACTAAACAACAAAGACATTGAGTTGTGTAGACGTTGATCTATGATTAATAGAAAAATAACTAATTTAATATTAAAATTTGATCTAGATATATTTTTTTATTTTCTGAGACTTTTTGAACTTTTTGAACTTTTTTATTTTTAATAGAAACAAAATGAAAAAGTTAAACCTTTTAAGAAGCCCAAGTGTAGAAAATATACTTGTGGAGACGAAATTCTACAAAAGTAGAAACCAAATAGAGTAGATGTCATTTTGTAGGTAGAAATGTCAAAGGATAAACCTACAAAGTGTAGTTAGTTTGAAAAAAACCTACAAAATAGCTTCAAATAAGCTATGAAAATTATTAGCACAAAGACGCAAAAAGGCACAAATGTCTAACCAAGAGCTGAGACATGAAAGCATAGTCTATGACCCGTGACTTCACAAAAACTTAACATTTACAAGTTAGTGTCTAGGGATATGGTTCCCACCAACTGTTCCAAAATGAAAGAAACTAAAAGATAAGTCTAGCAATAGTTAAACATCTAAACTAAACACAAAACTAAAGACTTATACCTTTGCTACTCCATGGATTGAGCTAGAAGTAGAGGCACCCTTCTCTACTTAATTTTCTCTTGGATATTTTGGATGTGGATTGGGTAAGTGCACCAAGATGGTGAACAGAAAAGTGGCCACATGCCAAAAAAAACAAAATTTTTCATAACCTGTACGGGTTCTAAAATTTCAAAAACGTGCTAGGTTTGGTAACACCAAGCTTAGAGAAAAAACAATTAAAAAGCCCAAAAGTTCCTCAAAACCCGTACGGGTTTTGAGGAACATTTTTTTTAAATAAAAAAATTTTAAGTTTCTCAAAACCCGTATGGGTTTTGAGAAACATATTTCTTTTGTTTAGGCCACAGGTTTTGGCCATTTTCAATGCCAAAACTCATGGAACAGCAGCAAGGAGAAGCTAAAAAAAGCATCGAACCCGCACGGGTTTGCAACAATTTTTTATTTTCCCATCATCGAAAGCAATTTTCAACAATGGCACCCCATCGAACAGGTAAGATTTGATTTGTTTGATTATTTTTCTTTGTATTTTAATTAAAATAGGGTTTTTTAATTGATTTAAGTTTTGTTTTTATTAATTTGATGTCAGATTCTTCAAGCAATCCCCAAAAACAAAATAGACAACAAAGACCTCCTCCTGCACAAGCAACAAAAGAAAATCCTATTAACATTGCACAAGAGAAACAAGAAAACCCTCAAAATCCTAAAAATGTTGTTCCTCAACAACCACCACCACCTCGAAACCCTCCACATCCTCCATTAGAACATGTAGATGCCACACAACAGGATCTCATCAATCGCCTTATACAAAATAGTGCCCAAATTTCTATATTGGTGAATAGGTTGAGGACTTCTAAGCTTGAGCACCACTCAACCCTTGCCAGAACACTAGAAACAATGGCTAGTAGTGCAAATGAGGTATCTAGCGAGGTTACAAAATGGGGTTCATGGAGGGATAGATGTCAAACATTTTATGTGGATGGGTTGTCATATGATCAAGTGAAGAAAAAGGGCATATTTAAAGCTGACATATGTGCTCTTTTTACCGATCCTGTTACCAGTAACAACCTAGAACTAAATACGACTCGGTTTCCTATACATTGGTGTGTTCATGCTAGGTTGAAAGATGCTTTTTGGGATAGGTGGTATATGGTCTTTGACCAACCACCTTGTAATAATTGGGAGGTGCCTCTATATTTTTTGAGAAAGTTATATTGTGAGTTTATCCTCGGTGAGAAGCCGAATTACTTTGACATCCGACAATTTCAGGGTAGAGGGAGAGGCTCTGCGCAGGATAGACCTGGGGCCCATAGGGTGGTAGATCCACAACATAGGAGGCGTACAGCTCCTAAACCCATGGTTCATGTCACTGTCCCTATATCCTTGAAGGAGTCTATGGAATTACAGACTCTTCAGGCAGCTGCATCATTGACTAATGTCATTGTTCAGCATGGGACACAGCTGGTTAGAGCAGAGGATGTACCAGCACCTGCAACACCTCCTTCATCAGTGACACCTCCTTCATCAGTAGCACCTCCTTCCTCAGTGGCACCTCCTTCATTAGAAGCACCTCATGCATCATTTGGCATGAGCCAGCCCATTCAGCATATGTGCCCCACTTGCCAGGGTGTATGTTCTGGTGTAGACACTGACGCGGATGAGGATGGTGGGACATCTCATTCATGTACATGTTGTGGGAGTAGATGCCATGCTTCCACTACAGAGGATGTGGCCCTCACTGACGAACTGCTCAATATGTTGTACCCTCTCCATCAGACATAGGTGTGTTTAATTCTGTTTATGACATGTTATCAATTAAGTGACTAAATCTTATAAAAAAAAATGAATTTTTATTTTTAGAACAATTTAAAGTGACATATAAATAAAATGCATTGCAGGGTGCAATAGGTGGTGGGAGTACACCACATACTTTTCAGTTGACTCCACAGTCGCGAGTAGTTTCGCCACCAAAGGTAAAGATTTGTAAATTTGTTAAAAATATAATAATACATTGGATTCAAAATATATTTTGTTAATTATATGTATCATTACTTGATATTTTGTAGGGCTTATCAATGGCTGAGATGTCCCAACTTGATGATATCACGCTTTCAGCCATTGACTTTGGCCAACATAGCTATGCGGTACCATTTAGATTTATATATTTTTTACTTAAGTGATAGATTAAATACATGCTCTTTTCCCTTGTGTTAATTTTTTTCCATTAGTTTACCCCACCTACCTTGAGGAAATCTCGTGTGTTAAAGCCATCCTCTAGCACTCCGAGGTAGAAAAAGATATCCTCTTGGACACCCAAACGACAGAAGGTAATTCACTACAATTTAAATTCAATTGTTGAAATGTATTATGATTAAACATGTATATGTAGATATTGATAAATGCACTTAATTTATTTGTTCTATATACAGAAACATATGGGGTTTACAGAATTAATGAATGCACCTGATGTTGATGAGGTTCAGCAGAGGGAAGAGATGATATCTTCATATTCACTTTGGATTACATTCTTGCTTGTTCAAAATAACTAAATCTTTTTATGTCTATATCATATGTTATCATTTTTCATACAGGAAATGGTAATAGCTGCATCAGATTCGACTAGGCCTCCTAAGGTTACAGGAGAACTATACGAGGCTTCGGTGTGCATTTTTTCTACATATGTTAAAAATATTTGTTTTATCTAGTTTGTCAACAACTTTGGGTTATTAACTTGTATGATTGTCTTTAAACTATTACAGGCCCCTTGCAAACTTCCTACTATTATTCTACCATTCCATTTCAGTAGAAGTCCTACACATATATTATGGGATCCAACACGACCAAGGCAAAAGGTATGTCTGTCTTAGATCAACTCCTTTTCACTAAGTGCACAACGGAGTTGAAACCGTCTAGTTAACTCCTTTTGGATCACTTACCATGGATATAGGAAATGGTCGTAATTGATTCATCTGTGACTTTGCCTTCTATGACCACAACACATCCATCTGAGGCTCTGGTATGCTTTAGTCTTTTAGTCTATTCATTTTTAGTTATTATGTGTTATTTGACATATATGTCATTAACATGTATTAATGTTGTTTTACCAGTTACAGCATCCTGCAGGACATCCCACGAATCCTCAGCCTCACTGAATTGTAGAAGACAGAGATGAGGTAATCAACATTTCAACTTCAAACAATTTAGAGTTTAGTATTTATTTATTTTGATGTTATATTGAGAAAATATATCTGATTAGACATTTGAATTGTCCTTGTGCAACCACCTACAGAGCCATGTACTACTTCGAAGAAGCTCGATTTTGATGATCCGCCACAGTCATAGATACAGATAGAGACATATAGTTATAGTTGTGGTCATTGAAGGGCCAATTTTTTATATATTCAACATTTGTATATGTATATATTGACTTTGATAGACATGGCACATGCCACATTTTTGTAACTATTATTGATTTGGCATCTATGCCATTTTTGGATATATGTACATGATTATTGTTCATTTTGATATATATGAAACTTGATATTCGATCCAATTTGTTCATTGATATATATGAAACATGATATTCCTAAAACTTAGTTATTTGCTATTGAAATGTGATCAAATTTGTTAGTTGTGTATATGTCTTGAAATGTGATCCAATTTGTTCATTACTTGTAACTCATATGGCATATACTTTTAAACTATCTATTGCTCATATTGTGTATACCCAAGTACTGATACCGGTAATGTTGATATTTTGTATTTTAATTGAGTGAATTTTCTTTGAGTCCTTCATGCATGAAGAGATTGGAGTGAAGTTATTATTTCATAAACTCATGCTTATGGAGTGAAGTTTATCATATCAAGAACCAATTAAGATATTTCATGATTAAGTTCATCATTTCATGCTTATGGAGTGAAGTTCATCATTTTATCACCTATAAAAGAAGAGTTGAAGAACTTATGGACAATCCATTTGAACCTATGGGGTCGTGTTATTGCTGCCTACAAAATCCTATCTCAATTTTGTTCAACTCGATTTCATTTTCTTGTGGTGAAATTTTTTTTGTCACATCAAAAACCGTCAGTGAGAGGTGGCAAAATAGTGCATCTTTCATTCTGCTTGTCATGGGAATGAACCATCAATGCAAGCACATTCGAGTGGCTGGGTTTACACTAGGTGTACCCTTCTCTCACTCCCCAAGGCATCTGATCATTACGAGTCACCTCGTAGCGATGTTTTCCCTTGAGTGCCCAAAGCAGAAAAAATGGTCAAACTTTGACATAGCCTAACTCGGAGACCGTGGCACTTATGGACAATCCATTTGAACCTATGGGGTTGTGTTATCGCTGAAATCCTATCTCAAATTTGGGCAACTCAATTTTATTTTCTTATGGTGAGATTTTTTCTGTTGCATCAAAAACCGTCAAAAACTGTCAGTGAGAGGTGGCAAAATAGTGCATCTTTCATTCTGCTTGTCATGGGAATGAACCGTTAGCGCGAGCATGTCTGAGTGGCTAGGTTTATGCTAGGTGTTCCCTTGTCTCACTCCTCAAGGCATCTAATCGTTATGAGCCACCTCATAGCGACGTTTTCCCTTGAGCGCTCAAAGCGGGAAAAATGGTCAAACTTTGACGTAGCCTAACTCAGAGACCGTGGCACTTATGGATGATCTGTTTGAACCTATGGGGTCATGTTGTCACTGCCAAAAAAATCCTATCTCAGTTTTAGGCAACTCGAATCCATTTTCTTATGGTGAGATTTTTTCTGTTGCATCAAAAACTGTCAAAAGCTATTAGTGAGAGGTGGCAAAATAGTGCATCTTTTGTTGTGCTTGTTGTGGGAATGAACCATCAGCGCGAGCGCATCCGGGTGGCTGGTTTTACACTAGGTGTGCCCTTGTCTCTCTCCCCAAGGTGTCTAATCGTTATGAGCCACCTCGTAGTGACGTTTTCCCTTGAGCGCTCAAAGCGAAAAAAATGGTCAAACTTTCACGGAGCCTAACTCGGAGACTGTGGCACTTATGGATGATCTGTTTGAACCTACAGGGTCATGTTATTATTGCCTACAAAATACTATCTCAGTTTTAGGCAACTCAATTTCATTTTATTGTGGTGAGATTTTTTCTGTCGCATCAAAAACCGTCAGTGAGGGGTGGCAAAATAGTGCATCTTTCATTCTGCATGTCATGGGAATGAACTGTCAGTGCAAGCACATCCTAGTGGTTAGGTTTACACTAGGTGTTCCCTTGTCTTTCTCCCCAAGGTGTCCGATCGTTATGAGCCACCTCATAGCAACGTTTTCCCTTGAGCGCTCAAAGCGAAAAAAAGGTCAAACTTTGGCGTAGCCTAACTCAAAGACCGTGGCACTTATGGATGATCCATTTGAACCTATGGGGTCATGTTATCTCTGCCTACAAAATCTTATCTCATTTTTGGGAAACTCAATTTCATTTTCTTGTGGTGAGATTGTTTCTGTCGCATCAAAAACCGTCAGTGAGAGGTGGCAAAATAGTGCATCTTTCGTTCTGCTTGTTGTGGGAACAAACCTTCAGCACAAGCGCATTCGAGTGGCCAGGTTTACACTAGGTGTGCCCTTCTCTCACTCTCCAAGGCATTCGATCATTACGAGCCACCTCATAGTGACGTTTTCCCTTGAGCGCTCAAAGCAGAAAAGATGGTCAAAATTTGACATAGCTTAATTCAGAGACTATGGCACTTATGGATGATTTATTTGAGCCTATGAGGTCATGTTGTTGCTTCCTAAAAAATCCTATCTCGGTTTTGAGCAACTCGATTCCGTTTTCTTATGGTGAGATTTTTTTGTCACATAAAAAACTGTCAAAAGCTATTAGTGAGAGGTGGCAAAATAGTGCATATTTCGTTCTGCTTGTCATGGGAATGAACCGTTAGTGCAAGCATGTCCGAGTGGCCAGTTTTATGCTAGGTGTGCCCTTGTCTCACTCCCCAAGGCATCTGATCGTTACGAGCCACCTCGTAGCGACGTTTTCCCTTGAGCACTCAAAGCAGAAAAAATGGTCAAACTTTGACATAGCCTAACTCGGAGACCATGGCACTTATGGATGATCTGTTTGAACCTATGGGGTTGTGTTATCACTACCTACAAAATCCTATCTTAGTTTTGAGAAAATCGATTTCATTTTCTTGTGGTGAGATTTTTTCTGTCGCATCAAAAATCATCAGTGAGAGGTGGCAAAATAGTGCATCTTTTGTTCTTCTTGTCGCGGGAACAAACCGTCAGTGTGAGTGCATTTGGATGGCTAGGTTTATGCTAGATGTGCCCTTGTCTTTCTCCCCAAGGAGTCCGACCATTACGAGCCACCTCGTAGTGACGTTTTCCCTTGAGCGCTCAAAGCAAAAAAAATGGTCAAACTTTGATGTAGCCTAACTCAAAGACCGTGGCACTTATGGATGATTCGTTTGAACCTATGGGGTCATGTTATTTCTGCCTACAAAATCCTATCTTTGTTTTGGGAAACTCAATTTCATTTTCTTGTGGTGATATTTTTTCTATCGCATCAAAAACCATCAATGAGAGGTAGAAAAATAGTGCATCTTTCATTCTATTTGTCATGGGAATGAACCGTCAGTGCAAGCACGTTTGGATGACCAGGTTTATGCTAGGTGTGCCCTTGTGTTTCTCCCCAAGGCATCCAATCATTATGAGCCACCTCGTAGCGACGTTTTCTCTTGAGCGCTCAAAGTGGAAAAAAGGGTCAAACTTTGATGTAGCCTAACTCAGAGACCGTGGCACTTATGGATGATCCATTTGAACCTATGGGGTCATGTTGTCGCTTCCTACCAAAATCCTATCTTGGTTTCAGACTATTCCTACTAGCCCTTCAAATCGGGTAGTTCAATAATAAATCAAAACTTTCCTAAAACACTTGGAAAAAAAAATTGCATATTCATATTCAAAATTTGCAAATCAGCCCCATGGACACTTTCATATATAAAATTTGGCATCTTATATAAACTATCAAGCTCATTACTATTTATATTTACAAAATTTTGCATCTAAATATGCAAATTACAACTCGTTGTTGTTTTTTTATACAAAACTTAGCATCTAGATATGCACATTACAACTCATTGTTGTTTTTTTATACAAAATTTAGCATCTAGATATGCACATTACAACTAATTGATGTTTTTATATACAAAATTTGGCATCTACATATGCACATTATAGCTCATATGCATGTAAAGCAGATCCAAAAAAGCAAAGTTACAACGTTTCGCAAAAGATATATACAAAATTGTCAAAATTATTCTACCATATTATAGAATTATTATTCTAGATGGCCCAAAATAAATCAAGTGAACCTTCTGGATCAGCTCTAACCCTTAGTGTCTCAAGTATTGCATCATGGTCTAATTCATGAACTTTCCACAAATCCTTGTTAAGAGGTCTACCACGATATTTAATCAAATGAATATTTGTTGCAACAAGAAGGTTTGAGTAATGAAGAATATGTATATGTGTCTCAAAGTCCTCAAACAACCAGGCATTAGAATTTTTGATAGGGTACCTGCATTTTATAGAATAATAATGCCAAAATCAATACAACAACTACTAAATAAATGAGTTTAAGAGGTCTCAATACAACTCGACACAACAACGTGGTACCTTCTAAGCCATGTCCCTGTCACAACAATGGATCCTATTGGGTACTCAATACCCTCTCCATCAACCACTGTAGAAGTCAATTTCTTTTTGGCCTCAATACAACGACACAAAAAGTAATTTGTTCCTTCTTCATTGTTCTCATCCACAATAACTGCATATACATGACTTGCAATTAATAGAAGGATATAAGTTAATACCAAAATCAGCATAAGTTAATACTGATAAATTAAGCTTAAAATTGTAGCAAATTGCAACCCATTACCTAATTCAACTATGTCTGATACATGGTCAAAATCCATTTATGCTTCAATCTGGTTCATTTGTAGTGCTCTAGGAAGTTGGTATGTATCTAGGGTTTGCAAAGGTCTACAAGACCATTGGTCAACCCACTCTTTTGATTTACATTCATCCCACAAAAAATGCATACATGAAGAGAAAAAACATGCAATATGTCTAGTATAAATAGCTAGTGATGTTGCATTTGAACTTCTAAATGAATGCATGTCACTTAATCCAGTAAGTGTACAACAATATAGATAGTTTTCAATGTTAGATTCACTTATTAACCAAAAATATCTAGAAACCATAGACTTATCTGTATTACCTGGTCCCATTGTAGAGTTGCACCATTGCACAATTGTTTTTGCATCTATTAACATTGCACACCTTCGTACTTCAATTCCTCTCTGGTAAGAGCTCTTTTCACACATGCTCCTGCACCATCATGCTCTCCCTTTCCATGCCCTACCTCAATGAAATTCCAAAAATGTTGCACACCACTTGTCACATGCATCCTAGTCAACCAGTAGAACATCCTTGCATTCTTGAATTGTGCGGTGCAATTGTCCAACCATATTAAGTGTTGGTTGTATCTTATATCTCTTTCCCTTAAACTATCATAGAAGACTGTAAAGCATCCTTGCACAAACTCTAAGGAATGTGTACAATCATTGCTGATATAGAAGTGATATTCTCTTATAACCTGTCAGTCCTCCTCAGTGCTATCATTTGCATGCATGAATGCTATGTGTACAAAAATGTAACTTGTGTAGAGTGGTAATACATATATTGTACTTCATTTTGTGGCTTTAGTGTACAATTCTCAGCAAAATCAACAACAGAGACAATAGTGCCGAGGGGGAAAGTGTCCTTACCCAACTTGAATTGCTCATCTAACCATGTAGCTCTATGTGTGTGACCTATGTACTCATATACTAGTTTCTCTTGAAACATCTTCATAAAATCAGCTATGCATATATCCCTTTTCACTAACTCACGCCTCTTTAATTCTTTTCCATCTTTAACACCATATATTACTGACTTATATTTTCTAATAGAAACTAGTTCCTTACCAATTTCATGTGTGCTATCTAGATGTAGGCATCTATGCAACTATTGCAAACCACCACATGTAGGAAAAAAACCTCTCAAACACATCATCTTATAATAAATGCACCCATCATCTCATCTACATAGTACACTTGAAATAAATTCTCTCGGTAACTTAGGAGGTGCTTGTAGACCACAATCCTACAAAACATCGTTAGTGTGCAAAGTACAATAGATATAGTGATGAATATCATAATGCATGGAAAATTCAACATGGACCCTACAACAACATGTAGTACGTGCATGATTAATCTTAACATAAAATGGTTTTGTCATCTCAAAAAATCTTTGACTAATCTTAATCTGAGGAAAGATTTGAAGAAACCTTTCATAAAATTGTGTTTGAGTTGTATCTAAATAGTGTTTTGGATGTGGCTCACGATTACTAATTCCAATTCACCTTCTAACAACATCTCTTTGGTTGGGTGAAACCCTTGTGTTGTCATGCCAAAATCTCTCAATTAACGTTCTTAGTGTATCAACAACAACCTTGTCCTTGCATGGGAGTCTACCAGAGAATGCCCAAAGAGAATTATTGTTAGGATCCTCAATTTTCTCTCACCTCTCTAAGGCATAGTGTAATGTGGTTCTACTTATCCTTAATGACTTGCTTGTTTTGCTTATTAAATGAGATTTTTTCATTTCCTTTCCCATTATGGTTGATGTGAGGACACGACGAGTAACATTAGCATCTTTAGTGCGTGATTTTGAACCAATGGCTTGGTATGCATCAAAAAGATTTCTCACAATGGTTCTTTCACCATTATTTTCGGATGTTCTTAACCCCAAAATTTTATTGTCTCTCTAAATTTCAGATTTTTAATCATTTCAACAACTAATTGGCATCTTCCACTTTGATTTAAGTTTTCAAAATAGTTATTCCACATTCTTCTAACTGTTCTTCTACAAGTTCTTTCAGAAATTTTATCATGCATTGGCTTCACAATATTTTCATCAATATCTATTAGGAACTTTGGTTTTCTACGAATTATTCTAAGAGGTGTTAAGATTGGTGCATGCTCTTCATTTTCATTAGGTTCATTATGTGCATTGATCACTTCAAATTCAAATGGTAAATCTTCTTCAATTTCATTAACATGTTCATTCACCGAATCATTTTCAAATGGTCTATGTTCATTGCATTCATTAGGTGCATTCATCATATGTATTTGAATTGGTGTATGTTGATCATTTTGATTTGGTGCATTAATCATATCAATTTCAATTGTTGAATGTTCATCACTTTCATTAGGTGCATTAGATGATGTACCTTCATGTAATCTCTTCATACCCTCCCTTTCTCTTTCCTTTGCTGCCTCTCTTTGTTCATTTGTTCCTCTCTTATTGTTTCCCATTGTCCTACACATAACATCATGATGACAATCTATAATCAAATAGCAAAAAAATAACAAATGATCATCATTTTGTTATAATCTAAAGTAACAATAATAAAATAACTTCAAAAAAAACCAAAATACAAGACAAATAAATCATAATCAAAGTAAAAAAATAACAAATGATCATGATTTTGTTATTATCTAAAGTAACAATTATAAAATAACTTAAAAATCAATCATTCCAAAGCAAAAGTGACAAAAGAGTATGAAAACTTGACTATTACTGTCCCAGAAAATCATGTGCAAAAGAAGTGGGGCCTTCAAACAACCTACAATGTTGTTTTTTAGGCCATTGGGACTAAAATATATAAAGATTTTCCCATAACCCATACGGGTTATGGAAACCTTATATGTCAGCATTCACATTTTCTCATAACCTGTATGGGTTATGTAGAACTAGAAGTTTTGGCCTTAGTTCTACCCGTACAGGCTATGTAGAACTAGGAAAAGGAGAGGGAGAGAGGGAGAGAGGGAGGGAGATAGGGAGAGGGAGAGAGAGGGAGGGAGAGGGAGGGAAAAGGAGAGGGAGAGAGGGAGAGAAGGAGAGGGGGAGGGAAAGAGGGAGATTGGGGAAAGGAGAGGGGGAGAGGGAGAGAAGGAGACGGGGAGGGAGAGAGTGAGATTGGGGAAAGGAGAGGGGGAGAGTGAGATTGGGAAAAGGAGAGGGGGAGGGAGAGAGAGAGAGGGGGAGAGAGAGAGGGAGAGGGAGAGAGGGAGAGAAGGAGAGGGGAAGGGAGAGAGGGAGATTGGGGAAAGGAGAGGGGAGAGCGAGATTGGGAAAAGGAGAGGGGCAGGGAGAGAGGGAGAGGGAGAGATTGGGAAAAGGAGAGGGGAAGGGAGAGGGAGAGAGAGGAAGATTTGGAAAAGGATAGATTGGGGAAAGGAGAGGGGGAGAGGGAGAGAGAGAGATTGGGAAAAGGAGAGGGGGAGAGGGAGAGGGAGAGAGAGGGAGATTGGGGAAAGGAGAGGGGGAGAGGGAGAGAAAGCAAGATTGGGAAAAGGAGAGGGGGAGATGAAGAGAGGGAGGGAGAGGGAGGGAAAAGGAGGGGGATAGGGAGAGAGGAAGGGAGAGGGAGAGGGAGAGAGAGGGAGATTGGGAAAAGGAGAGGGAGAGAGGGAGAGAAGGAGAGGGGGAGGGAGAGGGAGAGAGAGAGAGATTGGGAAAAGGAGAGATTGGGGAAAGGAGAGGGGGAGAGAGGGAGAGGGAGACAAGGAGAGGGGGAGGGAGAGAGGGAGATTAGGGAAAGGAGAGGGGGAGAGGGAGAGAGGGAGAGGGAGAGAGAGAGATTGGGAAAAGGAGAGGGGGAGAGGGAGAGAGAGGGAGAGAGAGGGAGAGAAGGAGAGGGGGAGGGAGAGAGGGAGATTGGGGAAAGGAGAGGGAGAGAGAAGGAGAGGGGGAGGGAGAGGGGGAGAGAGGGAGATTGGGAAAAGGAGAGATTGGGGAAAGGAGAGGGGGAGAGGGAGAGAAGGAGAGGTAGAGGGAGAGAGGGAGATTGGGGAAAGGAGACGGGGAGAGGGGGAGAGGGAGAGGGAGAGAGAGAGATTGGGGAAAGGAGAGCGGGAGAGGGAGAGAGAGGGAGAGAAGGAGAGGGGGAGGGAGAGAGGGAGATTGGGGAAAGGAGAGGGGGAGAGGGAGAGAGAGGGAGAGAAGGAGAGGGGGAGGGAGAGAGGGAGATTGGGGAAAGGAGAGGGGGAGAGGAAGAGAGAGGGAGATTGGGAAAAGGAGAGATTGGGGAAAGGAGAGGGGGAGAGGGGGAGAGGGAGAGGGAGAGAGTGAGATTGGGAAAAGGAGAGGGAGAGGGAGAGGGGGATATTGGAGAAAGGAGAGGGGGAGAGGGAGAGAGGGAGAGGGGGGGGAGAGAGGTAGATTGGGGAAAGGAGAGGGGGAGAGGGAGAGAGGGAGAGAAGGAGAGGGGGAGGGAGAGAGGGAGATGGAGAGAGTGAGATTGGGAAAAGGAGAGGGGGAGGGAGAGGGAGAGAGAGGGAGATTGGGAAAAGGAGAAATTAGGGAAAGGAGAGAGGGAGAGGGGGAGAGGGAGAGAGGGAGAGGGGGAGGGGGAGGTAGAGAGAGAGATTGGGGAAAGGAGAGGGGGAGAGGGAGAGGAGGAGAAGGAGAGGGGGAGGGAGAGAGGGAGATTGGGAAAAGGAGAGGGGGGAGGGAGAGAGAGGGAGATTTGGAAAAGGGAGAGGGGGAGAGGGAGAGAGGGAGAGAAGGAGAGGGGGAGGGAGAGGGGGAGAGGGAGAGAGTGAGATTAGGAAAAGGAGAGGGGGAGGGAGAGGGAGAGAGAGGGAGATTGGGAAAAGGAGAGATTGGGGAAAGGAGAGGAGGAGAGGGAGAGAGAGAGATTGGGAAAAGGAGAGGGGGAGAGGGAGAGGGAGAGAGAGGGAGATTGGGGAAAGGAGAGGGGGAGAGGGAGAGAAAGAAAGATTGGGAAAAGGAGAGGGGGAGATGAAGAGAGGGAGGGAGAGGGAGGGAAAATGAGAGGGGGATAGGGAGAGAAGAAGGGAGAGGGAGACGAAGAGAGAGGGAGATTAGGAAAAGGAGAGGGAGAGAGGGAGAGAACAAGAGGGGGAGGGAGAGAGGGAGATTGGGGAAAGGGGAGGGGGAGAGGGAGAGAGAGGGAGATTGGGAAAAGGGAGATTGGGGAAAGGAGAGGGGGAGAGGGAGAGAGGGAGATTGGGAAAAGGGAGATTGGGGAAAGAAGAGGGGAAGAGGGAGAGAGAGGGAGATTGGGAAAAGGAGAGGGGGGGAGGGAGAGATGGAGAGAAGGAGACGGGGAGGGAGAGAGGGAGAGGGAGAGAGAGATTGGGAAAAGGAGAGGGGGAGGGAGAGGGAGAGAGAGGGAGATTGGGAAAATAAGAGATTGGTGAAAGGAGAGGGGGAGAGGGAGAGAAGGAGAGGGGGAGGGAGAGAGGGAGATTGGGGAAAGGAGAGGGGGAGAGGGAGAGAGGGAGAGGGAGAGAGCGAGATTGGGAAAAGGAGAGGGGGAGAGGGATAGGGAGAGAGAGGGAGATTGGGGAAAGGAGAGGGGGAGAGGGAGAGAAAGTGAGATTGGGAAAAGGAGAGGGGGAGATGAAGAGAGGGAGGGAGAGGGAGGGAGAGAAGGAGAGGGGGAGGGAGAGAGGAAGGGAGAGGGAGAGAGAGGGAGAGAGAGGGAGATTGGGAAAAGGAGAGGAGAGAGGGAGAGAAGGAGAGGGGGAGGGAGAGAGGGAGAGTGGGGAAAGGAGAGGGGGAGAGGGAGAGAGAGCGAGACTAGGAAAAGGAGAGGGGGAGAGGGAGAGAAGGAGAGGGGGAGGGAGAGAGGGGGAGAGGGAGAGGGAGAGAGCAAGATTGGGAAAAGGAGAGGGGGAGGGAGAGGGAGAGAGAGGGATGGGAAAAAGAGAGATTTGGGAAAGGAGAGGGGGAGAGGGAGAGAAGGAGAGGAGAGGGGGAGTGAGAGAGAGAGGGAGAGAGAGGGAGATTGGGAAAAGGAGAGGGAGAGAGAGAGAGAAGAAGAGGGGGAGGGAGATAGGGAGATTGGGGAAAGGAGAGGGGGAGAGGGAAGGAGAGGGAGATTGGGAAAAGGAGATGGGGAGAGGGAGAGAGGGAGGGAGAGGGAGAGAGGGAGGGAGAGGAGAGAGAAGGAGATTGGGAAAAGGAGAGAGAGAGAGGGAGAGAGAGGGAGATTGGGAAAAGGAGAGGGAGAGAGGGAGAAAAGGAGAGGGGGAGGGAGAGAGGGAGATTGGGGAAAGGAGAGGGGGAGAGGGAGAGAGAGGAAGATTGGGAAAAGGAGAGGGGGAGAGGGAGAGAGGAAGGGAGAGGGAGAGAGAGGGAGATTGGGAAAAGTAGAGGGAGAGAGGGAGAGAGGAAGAGAGAGGGAGAGAGAGGGAGATTGGGAAAAGGAGAGGGGGAGAGGGAGAGAGGAAGGGAGAGGGAGGGCGGAGATGGGGAGAATAGGATAAAGAGAGGGAGAGGGAGAGAAAGAGAGAGTATAGGAGAGAGAGAGGGAGAGAAAGATATTTAAGATAACGAAAGGGGGAGGGAGAGGGGGGAGAGGGAGAGGGAGGGGGAGAGAAAGAGAGAGAAGGGGGAGAGCGTGAGAATAGGATAGGATAATGTGTGTGTGTGTGTGTGTGTGAGAGAGAGAGAGAGAGAGAGAGGAGGAGAGGGTGAGAGACATGAGGTAGAGAGAAAACAAGAAGGAGAAAAGGGTGAGAGAATAAAAAAATAGAGAAGTGTGAGGGGGAGAGAGATGAGATAGAACTCAAGAAAGATAATCAGGGCTCATAATAGACAAAGACAATGATAGGGGAAGTAAGACGAGAGAGAGAGAGGAAAAGAAGAGGTACATGCATGTATACAAACATATATACATATATCTATATAAATATATGTATATATAACTATAGATATGCATATATACATACATAAACACATATTATCTAGGTATGTCTAGAACATGTGTAGTAAATGCTAAGTTTATAAGCATACATTATTATGTCTTCATAACCCATACGGGTTTTGTGAAACCAAAAAAAATGTTTTTAGTTCTTCATAACCCGTACGAGTTTTGTGAAACAAAAAAAAAAATTCTAATTCTTCATAACCCGTACGGGTTATGAAGAACTACGAATAGTACTTTTGGTTCTTCAAAACTCGTGCGAGTTTTGAATTGGTAAGAGGTTTGGAAAATGACCCTAAGGCTTGCAAGCCCATTTTCCCCCCTTTTTTTGTTCCTTTACACATTTTTTCATCCTCCACCATGATTTCTTGACTTCATCGTCATCAAGTTTAAAAATGATGAAGTGGGTATCTCTAAAATTACCACCATAATCTCACACATCTTCTTAGTTTTCTGACCATATAAATTTTTTAATTTTTGGACAACATTAGCATAGTAAACTTTAATTTTCTTTATCAGTGCCTTGACAGTCCTCACAGACATATGCCTACCATTTTTTTAATAACTTTTAATATACTTGACCAAATTCAAAATAAATTATATATTATTGTTCTACACTAGATTCTATACACTTCTTAAAAAAAAAATTTGCATTTTTGATTATTTTGATGCAAGTTATGCCCAACGCACGAACAGGTACCAAATTTTCAGGATGCAGTCACTTCCAAAAATCATAAAAAGTAAAATACTCAACGAAAAATTAAAAAAAAAACACAACTTCTAGATCTCGCTCTTACCTATCATCCTACCAAAGGGTTTTCTAAAATATTAAATCTAACTATATATTTTGTGCAGTGCACGAAAATAGCTATGTTATATTTTTCTAAAAAAATTAGGAACAGTTTTTCATGCGTGAAAGGTTTGACCCTCTTAATCTTATCCAATTTTTAAAAAAATTAGTATTCTAGAAACTAGATTCAGAGTAATATAATTCTTATTGTTTTTTCAACTCCTAGTTTTGAGTGCATGACCTTCAAATAGCTCTTTGAAGTTTAGGTTTACCTATTTTCAGAAAAAAAGTGGCTACTTATACCCCCCTTTTTGTTCACCATCTTGGTGCACTTACCCGATTGCTCTCCAAGTTGCACAAAAAAGGATGTGTTTGGAATGAAAATAGTATCTCAAGATTGTGTTATGGATGTGAAGGAGAAGCCTCAAATTTATATAATTTTGGAAGGTGAAATGGATGATTAAGATCAAAGTTGATGAAGGGTTAGGATTGAAGGAGAAGTTGTTAGTTGGATTGAATGCTTAGTCTTGTGATGTAAGTGTCACAAGGGTGGAAGTATTGGGAAGAACACTTGGAATGGGGAAGAGGGCAAGGTGTGCTTACACATGTTTGAGCACATCTTGGGAAGAACATGAGAATTACAAGTGTAAGAAAAAGTGGCAAAGTGGAAGAGGTGTAGGATGGGGTTTATGGCAAATGGATGAAGGGGGAAAGTGTAGAGTGGCTCTATTCTAAAGAGTATTATCACACATGCGTGAGCACCCATGGTGAAAGAGTGATGTGTAGGATTGAGAATGACTTGTGCATGCAAGTTAATTTAAGAGGGGTGTCACATGTAGACTCGAGCAGGTGTGATAATTTTAAATTTGTAAGAAATGTTATTAATGACTAGTTACCTTAAACCATTAATTAATAGGCATTAATTAATGATTTTAGTTGTATGGTTTGTAATAATCAAGGAAATTAGTTACTTAATTAGAATTAATCAACTAATTTGGATTAGAGGAATATTTGGCTCATGGACTAAGTGGGATTTGATTTATTAAAATAAATCAAACCTTTGGGAGGAAAAGGAGAATATAATTAAAATTTATATTTAATGGGGACATAATTAGTCAAATATATTTTAATTAATTATTTTGGAGGGATAGAGGGGATAACATAATTAATAAAATTAACCATGTTAAAAAGGATAATTAATTAAATTAATATTTAAAAAAAAATTTGATGTTTACATTTTGCCCCTCTTTTACATGGTGGTGTGAAACAACATCATGTCAAAGAAAAAGGATGCTCCAATGAAGGAAGGGAGAGGAATATGGAAGGATGATGCCCCTCAAGAATTGGATTGAAATTTTTGGAGTGAATTCTTGAAAAGAGAAAAAATGATGGAAAGGTATTGAGGAAGAAAGAATGGAATTGGAAAAGGAATGAAGGGAAAAAGAGAAGAGCTATATGAATAGTGAAGGAAAATAGTGGAAGGAAGGGTTTGATGAATACTAAGAGGGGGGGTGAATTAGTATGCCCAATAACTTGATCAAACTCTTAAGAAATTTTACTACAGACCGGTATAACAGCTTAAACAACATGTTGACATTATAACAGACAATAAGAGATTGTTGGTGTTTCAATTAGGATATTGAGAAGGTTGTTGATAATTATGGATATAACTGATTAAGGATGTTTACTGTCTTCACAATATTATTTTGTCATTGATGTCAAGAAATTGATTTTCTGATTTAGTATGATGTTGCCATATCTTAAGAAGTATGTTTTGAAGAAAATTAAGATGTCAGTAAAAGACATAGAAAGAATGTGATGAATAAGGGGAGGAATAAGTTATTCAATGGGCAACTATTACCGAGTTAGACAATGATGAGATCATGTTGTTTAGATTGTTTTGATATCCTACATATGCTATTGTTTGTAAGGTTAATACTATACTATGTTACTGAGCAAGGACCTAGTCGATAAACCCTAAGGTTATCGCTATCGGTTAATGAAGGCGGAAAGCCTACCGAGTGAAGTTTAGTATTTACCGAGTTGCAACCGAGTAATAACAGAATGCATTGGATGAATACATGCGTTATTTAATGATGGAAGCTAATGAGCTGGTTATGATTAAATGATTAATACAATGTGTATGAAGTTTGTTAAGGATTTATGGCAATGGAAGATCGGCAGGAAGATCTACAGCTCAGATTGAACCACAATACCCTAGCACAAGTTCCAAGAAATGTATGCAAGTTCCAAGGTGAGGGAAAACATTTTCAAATCGAAGGATACATTGAACCTAGTCAAGATTGAAGATCTGATGGCTATGATTGATCATGGGAAATGTGATCAAAGAGATTAAGTGGTTAGCAAATTGTTTATAAATAAGGAACTGTTGATAAACAATGTATGCGGTCAAGTGTAAGCATAGGGATGCTACATAGTGATTACCGAGCACTGAAGCTTGAAGACCAGTTTGAATAATAGAGTAAGAAGTCCAGCAGAGGGACAAGATAAGTCCTATGACTAGATTGTATTGAGCAAATAAGAATTTGCTTTAGCATTTTAGATGCAAAGTTGTAGACATACTCATTACTGTTATTTATTTGTAAGTGACAAAAAATCTCTTAACCAAGTGGACTTAACAGTCTTATTTGTAAATCCTCTAGCAAGGTGACATTCTGATTGAGTGTTTGAAACCCTTTAACAAGGTCACCTCTAACAAGGTGAAGATCCTAACAAATCTGAGGGAAATCCCTTAACTGGGTCACATCTAGCAATGTGTTTGTAATCTTTAACAGGATTTTCTTTTAATCAAGCATACTCTAGAAGAGTATATTTCTTAGTGGGTCTAAAATCCCATAGTGGTTTTTCCCTATTTGGGTTTCCACGTTAAATCTGGTGTTATATGTTTTGTGGTGTTATCTGTTTATGAGTTTACATGTTTTACAGTTTTGGTTACATATATCTATTAAAGCTACCAAGGTTGAATCTGTTGAATATATTGAAGATTAAGTTTGTATGATTCACCCCCACTCTCATCTTACTAACAATTGACATCAGAGCTAACAATTGGTATCAGAGATTTGGACTCCAGAAGAAAAGTTTAAAGGTACTCGAGGCAAAGATCCAAAGATATATAAGAGGGATGCACCGAAGCTGAACAAGTCAAGTTTCTCTACATGGCAAAAAGGGATGAAGCTGCACCTATCAGGAATTGGAGAATATGTTGTATATTATCTGGAGAATGATTTCATTACACCTAGTACCTATCCATTGACAATGGAAGAGATAAAGGCAAAGCAAGAACATATTCAAGCAATGATTGAAATAACATTTGCATTGACTAACTCAGAGTTTAATGATCTAGAAGGTTGCAATGATGCCAAGGCAATGTGGGACAAGCTCATATCTGTGTATGGTGGTGATGAACATGTTCAAAGAGCAAAAGTGGATAGTCTAAGAGGACAACTTGAATCTATGAGAATGAATGAAGGTGAGAACATAACCTAGTACAATACAAGATTAAAGGAGATTGTCAATCAAATCAAAGGAGCAGGAGGAACCATTGAAGAGAAGGATGTCACAAGTAAGTTATTAAGAACCCCTCTACCTACTTATGCAATCCGAGTCTCTGCAATCAATGAATTGAGGTCTGTACCCAATATGCCAGTTTCTTTGGATGCTACTATTGGTAAGCTACATGCATTTGAGTTAAGTAACTTTGATAACAGTGGGTCTTCGGTAAATAAAGTTGAGTCTGCATTTAGTTCTTTTCATCTTGATGAATCTGATGATTACAATGATAGAAAGTATAAGTACTCTGAAGGGAATCATAGTGGAGCAAGTGAAAGATTTCGCAAAAACATGGAGGAGGTACACAAACTTTATGAAGAAATCAGAAAGCAAGAAGAGTTTGAAGCACTATTAGCTAGAAGGCTACTGAGAGGAAAAGGTAAGTACAAAGGAAAGTTGCCTTTGAAATGTTTTAACTGTGATAGAATAGGACATATTGCTTCTAATTGTCCTAACAAAGAATCCAGTGAAAAGAGAGATTACTGAGATGACAGATAGAAAGATAATCATTACAGAGGACACCGAGACTTCAGAATAAGAGATAAAAAGACATGTCTAATAGTTGATGAGGAATTTAATGATGATACATCAGATGAAACTGATACAGAGGAAGTTGTTTATGTGGCTATCAAAGATGGATCAGATGAAGAAAGGTTCGAAGAAAAAGCTCTAATATCTCACATAAATACTAATGATTCTTGGATCATAGATAGTGGATGCTCACATCACATGATAGGTGATAAACACAAGTTTGTTATATTAGAAGATTATGATGGAGGTTATGTAAGATTTGGTAATGATGCACCATGTCTAATGAGAGGCAAAGGATCTATAACACTTCTTGACAATGCTAAATGTGATGATGTTTATTGGGTTGAAGGTTTGAAATACAATTTGTTGAGTGTAGCACAGCTAAACAATATAGGATATCGAATAGAGTTTCAGAAAGGAATTGTCAAAGTTCATGACAAGCATGGAAAGTTAGTAGCTACCAGGATACAAACAAAAGGTAACACATTTTTCCTTGACTCAACTCAGAATAAGTGTCTATATGCAAAGATAGATGATACATGGTTATGGCATAAAAGGTTTTGTCATGTAAATTTTGATAATCTGATCAAAATAAACAAGAAGCACCGAGTAAGAGGTCTACCGAGTCTTGAGAAACCTGCGAATGCTATGTGCCGAGAATGCCAGATGGGTAAGATGACAAGATCAAGCTTTACAAGTAAGTCCTACACTTCTAAGGGAATTTTAGATCTTGTGCATACTGATCTTTGTGGTCCATTGAAAATTCAGAGTTATTATGGTGATAAGTATTTCATATTATCTATGGATGATTACTCAAGGATGATGTTAGTAATGTTTTTAAAAGAAAAATCAGAAGCTTTTCAAATGTTTAAATGGTACAAGGAAAGAGTTGAAAATGAAATAGGAAGACAACTGAAATGTCTTAGATCTGATAGAGGAGGAGAATTCACTTCTGATGAGTTTAACTTATACTACAACAATCATGGTATTAAAAGACAAGTCTCTGCACTGAGAACTCCACAACAAAATGGAATCATTGAGAGAAGAAATAGATCTATTGTGGATTATGCCAGAACCCTGATGATTGAAAAGAATGTACCACAAAAATTTTGGAGAGAAGCAATAAGCACTGTTGTTTACACCCTGAACCGAGTACAACTGAAGAAAGGAACTTTGAAGACACCATATGAAATTTGGTATGACAAGAAACCTAATGTAAGTTATTTTAAAATCTTTGGAAGTAGATGCCATGTTCACAAAGATGACAGAAATGGTAAGTTTGATCAGAAAAGTGAAGAAGGAACATTTCTTGGTTATTCTTTTAGAAGCAAAGCATTTAAATGTTTGATCAAATCATCTAACAAAATAGTAGAAAGTGCAAATGTGAAAATTGATGAATTTGCAGAAAGAAATGATGAAGGAAACTCCAAAGAACCAGAAGATTATGAAGGATCTGTATATGTTCAACCGAGAAGTCCTACCGAGAAAACTGCTGAAGGAAATGAAGTGAGTATCTAGTTACCAAGTGATGTAGAAGATCATACAGAATCTACCAAGCCTATATTAGCCAAGTATGTCAAAAGGAATCATGCATCAAGTCAGATTATAGGAGATAAGAATGATCCAGTGATGACAAGGAACAAACTGAGATAGAACACATGTCTAATATCTGAATTTGAACCAAGGATAGCGAAAGAGGCATTTAACAGTGAAGAATGGATAAATGCTATGATAGAAGAGATTGATCAAATCAAGAAGAATGACACATGGAGACTAGTCCCAAGACCGAAGGACAAAAATTTAATCAGTACAAAGTAGATTTTCATAAACAAGCTGAATGAAAAAGGTGAGGTCATTCAAAATAAAGCAAGACTAGTTTGCAAAGGTTATGCTCAAGAAGAAGGAATTGATTATGGTGAGACTTTTGCACCTGTAGCAAGACTTGAAGGAGTAAGAACATTGTTGGCATATGCTGCTTACAAAAATTTCAAAGTATATCAAATGGATGTCAAATCTGCATTTCTGAATGGTATATTGGAAGAAGAAGTTTTCATTGAACAACCTGAAGGATTTGTTGAAGGAGAGAATAAAGATCAGGTATGTAAACTGAACAAAGCTTTATATGGTCTGAAACAAGCACCTAGAGCATGGTATGAGAGATTGCATTCTTATTTAATCAAGATTGATTTTACAAGGACAAGTGAAAACAACAATATGTACATGAAGAATGATAAAGACAATGGAATACTGATCTCAGCCATATTTGTTGATGATATTATCTTTTGTGGAAATGACTCTTTATGCAAGAACTTTGGAAATGAAATGAACAAAGAATTTGAGATGTCATTAATTGGTGAGATAAAGTATTTTATAGGTCTACAGATACTGCAAATGAAAGATGAGATTTTCATTACTCAATCCAAGTACATAAAGGAAATCCTGAAGAAATTTGGAATGGAGGATTCAAAACCAGTAAGTACTCCTATGACTACCAATTGTAAACTATCAAAGAATGATGAATTTGCATCTATTGATGAGACACTTTACCGATCTATGATTGGAAAGTTGCAATATGTTGTTCACAATAGGCTAGATATAGCACATGCAGTAGGTATAGTTGCAAGATTTTCTGCAGATCCCAAGGAAACACATATGACAGCAATCAAGAGAATTTTCAGATACTTGAAAGGCACTAAGGAGTATGGCTTAGTATAAGAAAAGAGGAATAATTTTGATTTAAAAGTTTATACTGATGCTGATTGGGCAGGCAACATTGATGACAGGAAAAGAACAAGTGGAGGAGCTTTCTTTCTGGGAGAAAGACTAGTGAGTTGTCTTAGCAAGAAACAAGGATGTATTTCACAGTCAATAGCGTAAGCTGAATATGTTGTTGTAGCATTGAATTGTACCAATATAGCATGGATCAAACAATTGTTGGAAGGCATAAATGAGAAAGTTACCAAGCCAGTAACTATATTCTATGACAACACTAGTACCATAAACATTTCAAAGAGTCCTATAATGCACTCTAAGACAAAGCACATCTCTATCAAGTATCATTATCTTAGAGAAGAAGTTCAAAAGAAGAAAGTGGTGTTGGAGTATGTTAGCTCAAAGGAACAAATAGCAGATATTTTCTCCAAGACACTGCCAAGGGACGCTTTTGAGTATCTCAGAAGTAAGTTAGGGGTCCTACCCCTATCTTCTACTCACTGACCGAGTTCGGTGAAAGCATCAATTCAATGACTCTAAAGAATACCTTTTAGGAGTTGATGTTGATTTACACACTTTAGGATGTTTTCTAAAGGTGTGTAGGAAACAAAAACAAGGAACAGGAATTGAAGACAAAATGCTCTAACCGAGACTGAGTTGATACCGAACAGCAAAGGAATTACTTCACACATGTATTAGTTTTCAAAGGAAGACAATATGTATTAGTTTTCTTTTGGAATTGTTGTCAAAGGGGGAGAAGACTAATGTATGGGGGAGAAGACTAATGACAGGGGGAGAGCATTTTAGCAATCTGAGCAATCACAATCACAACAATCTGAATTTAAATCTTTTAGGTCAAATCAATTGGTTTTGCCATCAATGCCAAAGGGGGAGATTGTTGGCATTATAACAGACAATAAGAGATTGTTGGCATTTCATCTAGGATATTTAGAAGGTTGTTGATAATTATGGATATAACTGATTAAGGATGTTTACAGTCTTCATAATATTATTTTGTCATTGATGTCAAGAAATTGATTTTCTGATTTAGTATGATGTTGCCATATCTTAAGAAGTATGTTTTGAAAAAAATTAAGATGTTGGTAAAAGACACAGAAAGAATGTGATGAATAAGGGGAGGAATAAGTTATTCAATGGGCAACTATTACTGAGTTAGACAATGATGAGATAATGTTGTTTAGATTGTTTTGATATCCTACATATGCTATTGTTTGTAAGGTTAATACTATACTATGTTACCGAGCAAGGAACCTAGTCGGTAAACCTTAAGGTTATCGCTATTGGTTAATGAAGGTGAAATGTCTACCGAGTGAAGTTTAGTATTTATCGAGTTGCAACTGATTAATAACAGACTGCATTGGATGAATACAAGCGTTATTTAATGATGGAAGCTGATGAGTTGGTTATGATTAAATGATTAATACAACATGTATGAAGTTTGTTAAGGATTTATGGCAATGGAAGATCGGCAGGAAGATCTACAGCTTAGATTGAACTGCAATACCCTAGCAAAAGTTCCAAGAAATGTATGCAAGTTCCAAGGCAAGGTAAAATATTTTCAGATCGAAGTATACATTGAACCTAGTCAAGATTGAAGATCTGATGGCTATGATTGATCATGGGAAATGTGATCAAAGAGATTAAGTGGTTAGCAAATTGTTTATAAATAAGGAACTGTTGATAAATAATGTATGCGGCCAAGTGTAAGCACAGGGATGCTACATAGTGATTACCGAGCACTGAAGCTTGAAGACCGGTTTGAATAACAGAGTAAGAAGCCCAGCAGAGGGACAAGATAAGTCTTATGACTAGATTGTATTGAGAAAATAAGAATCTGCTTTAGCATTTTAGATGCAAAGTTGCAGACATACTCATTACTGTTATTTATTTGTAAGTGACAGAAAATCTCATAACCGAGTGGACTTAACAATCTTATTTGTAAATCCTCTAGCAAGGTGACATTCTGATTGAGTGTTTGAAACCCTTTAACAAGGTCACCTCTAACAAGGTGAAGATCCTAACATATCTGAGGGAAATCCCTTAACCGGGTCACATCTAGCAATGTGTTTGTAATCTTTAACAGGATTTTCTTTTAACTGAGCATACTCTAGAAGAGTATATTTCTTAGTGGGTCCAAAATCCCATAGTGGTTTTTCCCTATTTGGGTTTCCACATTAAATCTGGTGTTATATGTTTTGTGGTGTTATCTGTTTATGAGTTTACATGTTTTACATGTTTTACAGTTTTGGTTACATATATCTTTTAAAGCTACCGATGTTGAATCTGTTGAATATATTGAAGATTAAGTTTGTATGATTCACCCCCCCCCCTCTCATCTTACTAACAATTGGCATCAGAGCTAACACAACAAACCGGTTAAAACATAGATAAGCCAAATAGTAAATAAAGCATTCACCCAGAAAAGCACAATCACCATAACACAAGATATTTTGACATGGAAACCCAAATGGGAAAAAAAACCATGGTGAGTAAAACTCACAAGTCAACTATCTGCAGAATAGCAACCAGACTAGTTAAGGTCAGACCGGTTAAGGCCTTACAATGTTCTTCACCAGAACAGATCCTATTAGGAATCCAAATCTCTGTTAGGAGATAAGTCCTATTAAAGACTACCTTATTAAAGGATTTCAGATCCACAACTGTGAACCACCTTGTTAGAGGATTTACAATAGGCTTAACTGGGCCTACCCGGTTAAGGATTTCAGACTTGTTGAAAAGATTAGTAATCAACAAGTGAATGATCTAGAAAGTAGCACAAAATGCTTGATTAGATCCTTGACTGCTCTTTGTTAATGCATTGTAGCATTACTTCAATCTTCTATCCTTTGCATGCTCAAACTTTATCGCACGATGCTTCTACAACAACTTCACACTTCAACACACATGCACACATATTAAAACCTTAGGCATGATGTCCTTAAATAGGAAGTTGATTTCATGTCGGTCCAATGAGATTGGATTACAATTTCCTAGGTTCAAAGCATCTAGACACATTTGGTAACATGACACATAAACACCGCTAAAGTGTCGGTGGATGATAACTCATCACACTTTACAATTTTACCAGTTGAAGAAACAAAGACTAGTAAACTGGAACATCGTGTTCCAATCAAAAAGATTAACTGCCACTAGGGGTCCTTGTTCTACTTGAGGTCTTCATACTACTTGAGGTCTTCAGTCATGCCTTGATCGGTAAGCTCCTTCTGCAAAACATCGATAGTCTTCTACAAATAAAGACTATACATATATATATATATATATATATAGAGAGAGAGAGAGAGAGAGAGAGAGAGTGTGTGTGTTAAATAAAATTTGAGTAGTTTATATATTTATGTTTTGTAAAAAATAATATTTATTATAAACTACTCAAATTTTGTTTAACAAAAACAATATTATTTGTTTTTTAAGTATTAGGACATCAAAATTTTAAAATATATATTAATGGCTACCAATTTGAAACTTCAATAAGTAACCTAGATATATTATATTATTCATTCCATTACTTAAAGTACACAAGAGAAATATAATAAAATGAATCATCAGTTTTTAAAGATGAAAATATATGCTAAATTTAGAGTTGGAGTTAAAGTTAGAATTAGAAATACAATAGAATTAGAGTTAATGTTAATGTTAGAACAAGAATTTTAAATAGAGTACTTTCAATTTTGTAAAAGAGGATTAATTCTTTTATATTCCTTTTGTCTTTTAAATTTTGGATGCTTTTATATTTAAAGTAACAATAATGCTTGCAACAAATAAAAATTGATTAGTTTATAATATAGTGTGTGCTAGTAGCATCGATACATGCAACATTACAATGCTAATCAGTCTCCAAAATGATTTATGTGTGTAGTAGCATATGTAGATGCAACATGTAAGATGTTAATTCAATCCTCAACATGTTTTTAATATATTTAATTATAATATATTTATATTAAAAATATTTATTATTTAAAAATAATTAAAATGTTACTTACACCCTCTAATAAAACCGTACATTTTAAATATTCATGAAAGTAAGATTATTTATATACATGTAGTATTAATATGTGTAAATAATTATAATATAATTTACTACAATATTATATATGCAATTTTATAATTTTAGAGAATTTTATAGATTAGGATAATTTTTACAGTTACGGTTAGACTTGTAATACCTCTTATTTTTGTGTTCAAATAGTTTTATTTTGGATTAATTTGTATACTATACTTGTATATTTCATTCAAGACTTTTCATGTCACCTTTCTTTAGTGTTGGTGTCAATATTGGGTGCACTATTCAACATGTCACCTTTCTTGTATATTATTATGTTATGATGGACTATGTTGTTTTCTTTCAATTGAACATGCATATGTATTCTTGGA
The DNA here is from genome assembly GCF_030272615.1 of Cryptomeria japonica. Taxonomy (NCBI): domain Eukaryota; kingdom Viridiplantae; phylum Streptophyta; class Pinopsida; order Cupressales; family Cupressaceae; genus Cryptomeria; species Cryptomeria japonica. The sequence goes on from NC_081405.1 coordinate 292,064,763, forward strand.
TGATTATTCCATCTTTTTATGTTGAACCTCATTCGGGGAAATTGTATGTGCTTCAACTAATACATATATGTATAGGTACAGTTGATGTGCATTGAGTGACTATAGGCACAAATATATTTCCACTTGTCTATAAGTACTTTTTATTACTCAATGATGGTTATTTGAAGATTCAACATTGGTTGTTACTCATTTTTCCTTACATGTTGTACTTGATCGGAGTGCAATTTCCTACCATGTTCTTTTTGTATAGTTTACCTCACATGTTGATTTTTGGTATAATTCTAGAACCTTGACCCTATGTGAATTCCTAGTTGATGTGCATGTGTAGTTGTTTTATCTATATTTATATTTCCCATCGCTTTGAATTGGAAATATGATTATATAATTTTAAATAATGAATTTAATGTTGAATTCCAAATAGGCATAGAATGAAATATTTATCCAACTCTTAGGTGGAATTAGGGTTATTTGTAATCAATTGAAAAAATAGCTGACATACATTATTTTGATTATTTCAAAAAGTGAGATTAGGAATGACATAAATAAGGGGAAAAGACCTATTCATCTTCACGCTTTGCATTTGTGAGAAAATTGGCTTTGTGCAAAACCTTCTTTTAAAGAAAAATGATTTTTTGATTGTAAAAGAACTTGGAAACCAAACTTGATGAGATCATATGTATTAGAATAAGAATTGGGAGGCGAGTTTGTGTGTGTGTATTGAAGCCTTTATAGATTGTGCTCAAAGAACTTCTCATTTCAAATTCTTGCTAAAATTGAAATATTTTATTAATTTCTTTGTTTATGCTCATTAATTTTTATCATCTCAAAAGGATGGATTAGTATTAATAGAGTGCTATAAGCCCCTCTTGCTTTTCATTTCATCAAATTTGAAACTATATTATTTACATTATAAATTTTTTGATAATTTTTCTCAAAAAATTGTTATTATGAAAAAAAAAGAAAGAAAGATTGGTTAAAAGTTGAAATTTATGGTTTTGAATGGGTATTGGACACTTTTTCTACCAAAGGGTACTTTAGATTATTTCAAGAAATTTCAAATTCCGGTGAATTTTAAGTTATTTTAAAAGAGTTTTGAAGAATTTTTTGGTAATTTGCGTACATACATGTCATGTATTCTTTGTGTTAAGTGTGGGTGTATGCCCTTCTCCCATGTGACTTGTGTGTTTGATTGCGCCATGTGAGGGACCCATTTTTGAATGCTGCAGAGTGAGGTACCAAACGTTGGTGTGTGTGAATCCACTTACGTCATCGAGGAGAGGCCCACTGCCGACAGAAGACTTGACTTCGCGTAGAGAACTATGAATGTTTGACAACCTTTAATGCATTAACCCAACCAAAAGCATGAAATGACAGCACTAAAATCCAAACCGACATAAACATCGTACGTAAAGAGGTACTTCGTACAACACGTGAAACGTCGTCGAGTGGAAGCCCACTGCCGACAGAAGACTTGACATTGCCTAGAAAACTCCCAATAAGTTAATACTTTGACGACCTTTTATGCTCTAACCCAACCAAAAGCATGAAATGACAGCACTAAAATCCATTCCACCGTAAGGAGCATCACCCACACCAGTCTACACGCAACCCCTCCTATGGAAGCTTCCAACTTGGACCGATTCAAAGACTTCAACTTTACCGGGTTATTCTATTCAATGGAATATAAAAACAATAGGGGAAGAGCACCACTAGCCGTTATAACTAAGTTAGCGTATTCACAAATTTTAAATGGTACATCAGATTTTGATTTATTTATTTTAGTTGTTTTCGTATGTGACTTAGCTCCTTAAACTTATTGATCTGGCTTCTGGGTAGTAATGATGCACGTTGTGGAATCTGTTATGCACACGGGTCAAAAAATACACATTTCAAAGTGTCACTTGATACCTAACTAAAGATGTTCCAATAACCGTCAACTCAAAATCGCTAGTACTTGTTGACAAATGTCTCAATAGTGGTGCACAAATGTTCCAATTATGGTTGTTCCAATAGTTGTGCACAAATGGACCAATTAATTAAAAAAAAAAAAATGATAGACTATTGGTACAAAACAAATTATTAATGGTGTTTCACTATGACGGCTATTGGGGGGTCAACATGACAATAAGGTGACGGTTATTGGAACTATGTTATCTATTGGTGCTCTTCCCCTAAATCATTTTTTTATTTCTAAATAAAAACATTAATAAATTTTTGTGTCATTTCATCCATGATATTAGTGTCTATTTATTTATACCAGTTTTAATTGTATGTACATGTATAAGTATAATAATGAACACCCATGATCATATATAAAACTTCTCTAATATTTATTTTATAAATTTATTTTTCATTTAATCATTACAATTTAATAATACTATATTATTTTTATTTTATTTATTTTATAAATTTATTTTAAATTTAATCATTATAATTTATTAATATTATATTAATTTTAAAAATAATTTATTTATATTTTTATTCATTCTAATTAAGTATAATATTATGAAGAAAATTGGGGGGAGAGCTCTGCAACTGTTGACATGGCCTCGGCTCCCTGGTTCATGACGAGGGGTCGGCCCTTGCTAGTGGAGGAGGTTGTAAGGCCTCCTCCACGTCAGTGAACACCTTCTTTTCTTCGCTTTCTGAGTCTTTTCATAGTTATTTCACCTTGCTTTGCTTTTATTTCTCTTCCTAGGTCAAGTGTGTGACCACGGATGTGCCCCAATGGGGGACATACCTAAAGGATCTCCTATTTTCTTAGATTGATCGGATGCCTCGTGAGATGCGTCTGGTGGTTTAAGCACTAAAACCATCGAGGGGGTCGTTGTTGAACCGATTTTCTCCATCTCTAAGGAAGCAAAGTTCGAATTGGTAAGTGGAGGCAACCCTGGGAGTGATGGAGGAGCTGAACAGGGAGGTAAGGATCCTAACCCTCTCTTGTATTCCAGGTCTATCATTCCAAATGAGGCTATGATTAAAGCCATGGACATGGAAAAGAATAGGCTTTGTGAAACTACTATTTTTTGTTGTTGTCGATGAGGATAAATGTCCTACGAGGAAGTTTCTTGACGACTGGTTTAAAAATGTATGGGTTAAGAAATTAGGGTTTAATATTTCATTTTGTAGAATGGTTCAGAAAGCTCTCTTCATTATTTTTCTTAAAGATCATAAATCGTAGATTGAAATTAGAAAATAGTTATGGAATGTAGGAAAATGCACCTTTCGTGCCCTAACTTGGTCGCATGATGTTGTTAGTGAAGAATTTTGGCACTTCCATGTTGGCAATTGACACTCATTGGATTCATTTTGTTGTCATTGATGGCAACAAGACTTGATGAAATCATTTACCGACATTATGAGGCATTCACCGGTAGACATTGGCTTTTGAGCATTCAGAGCTACACCGGCACTGACATCAAACACTTCAGGAAGCCGACATCAAGGAAGATTTATTTAGAAAATCATTTTGTAATTATTGTATAAAGTCGACACTGTATATCTTTTGTAATGCATTGTAAGCTGACATAAGGCATGTTGTTTGTAATGGGTATATAGGTCTGTATGTTAGGACATTATGATATCAAAATGAATGTGAAATAGGAAATCATCAAGGGTTATGCGGGGATAGAACTTGTGGATAAGGATTGTGGAATGTGAAGATCATTTGCATGTGAATTTTGTATCATGCAATGATCTGTAAATGTTTTGTAAGACATTCTTGGAGGGAAGGTATTACTGGTAGTAGTGTTCAAGGTTTATGAACCGGTACAGAGCAGAGCTTTAATCGGAACTCTATTTGGCATAGCAAATGCATTTTGTGAGTTCACTTTCATTTTTTTTCTTTAGCAGAAGCTTGTAGTCAGTAAGGCTCTTTAATGATGAGCAGTGTGCTCTAGGCAGTGTGCCTTCCTGCATGTGCAGGCCCCCATTATATGTAATATCTTTCATATGGCCAGTTAACTAATATTGTGGGTCTTAAATCCCACCATGGTTTCTCCTCATTGAGGTTTTTCACGTATAAATTTTGTGTGTTATGGTGTTCATTCAGGTGGATGGTTCATTTACTTCTAGTTATATGTTTATTTGTTTACCGGTTTATATGTTTTTGGTATAAAAGCATAAAATCTTGTGTTATCGGCAGAACACTGATTCACCCCCCTCTCAATGTTCTTAGATCCCAACGATTGGTATCAGAGCTTGGTACCTCAAAGGAAATTTAACAGCTTGAGGAAGATCCTGAAACCAGTATCTTTAGGCATGGCTATGGAGAAGCAACTTGAGGTGGCTCTTGAGGACTATGATGTTGAAAGGATGAAGAACTTGAAACTGAAAGATGAACTAAATTCTACAAATGAATTCATTCTTGTCCCACAAGAAAGGTTATCATCTGCTCAAGCAAGAAGGAGGGAACTTTTGCAAAAACAAGATGATGATAATGCTCTTAAGGAACAATCTTAGAAACTGAGTCAAGCAAACATGCTCATGCAAAATGAAATGCAATACCTGACAATGAGGATGTCTAAGGATATTGAGGATATAAAGAAGAAAGAAGAAAATCTTGCTACATCTCTGAAGAACAAATCTGAGGAATGTGATAAATTGGCTCATGAGAATGATATGTTGAAAACTAGTTTGGTGAAATCCCAAAATAATAAACAAGAACTTGAAAGACAAGTAATATCTCTGAGAGATGATCTTACTACTACAAGTGAGTCCAAAGAAAAGTTTAGGATCAGTGTTGCACAATTGGATGACTTGTTGAAAAGACAAAGGCATACTGATGATTCTAGAGGACTTGGATTTGTACAAGGTGAAAGCTCTAGTACTGCAAATCAAACAATTGGTGTGCAAAACTCATAAGAATAGAGGAAACCGGTAAGACAATCTAATGCTTATAAATTCAACGGTAGATGTTTTGTTTACAATAAATTTGGGCATATGGCTAAACAATGTAGAAATAGAGCAAATCAAAACTACAATTTTGTTCCTAGTCAATGCACAAATTGCAAAAAGTATGGTCATCAACCATAAGACTACAAAATGAATGTTAAATGTCATGCATGTGGAAAGTTTGGACATTTTGCTAATCACTGTAGGTCAAGGAATGATATCGGGTATGTCAAAGCAATTCAAAAGAAAAATATTACATGTTATGCATGCAACAAAATAGGTCATATTGCTAAGTACTGCAAAAGCATGACTCAACCGGTAGTTATTTGCTTGGTAGTGTTGTGTGCCAAGTGTTGAAAGTCTGTTATCCTTTTATCTTTGTGTAAGTCCAGATCTATTCATGTTCTATAAATGATTTTATAAATTCTCACAGCAGTGAGTGGCGACTCTAAAAGATCTCTGCACTAGTGTGCATTATTGTAAAAGTTTTAAAAGATTTGGTGAACTTACAGCAAAAATTCAGTAGATGCTTGGAGTTTTAAGATTGAAGATCCCATAAATTTATTGAAGATATTGAAGAGGGAAAGATAGATTAGAAGGTTAAATGATCAAAACCTAACAAAATAAACCTGCAAAATGCTAAAATAGCATGAAAAAAACCATTTTACCTTGCTATTTTACCTTCTCCTTCAGATTGAGCTTGATGAAGTGAAGGCGCCCCTTGATAATGCTCCACTTGATGTGCTCCTTTGATTGCTGGATGTGGATGGCTCTCCAATGATGTGCACAACATGAAATGGATTTCAGGAGGATGATAAGGATGAAAATGATGAAGCTGCCAAGATGATTTCCTGAGCTCAAAAGGGCAGCATAAGCTTACTGGATTTCGAGATGTTCAAATGAAGGGATGGAGCCCTTTTATTTATTGGAAGAGGAGAGAAAAACATATGGCTAGGATGGATTCGAGATGAAGGGCTAAGATTTACTTGTGAGCTCACACAAGCTCGAAGAGAGGGTGTGGAGACCAAGAAATATACCTTAAACGCATTTCGTATCTCCACACTCCACAAGGTGCATTGGAGGAATTAAAAAATTCTCCCAAAAGGATATTATGAGGATTGGAGGAATAAAAAGGAATTAAAAATTCCTTGAGAGAGGGGATACCTAGAGGAATGTGAGATTTTGAAAATCTTCCATTCACCTAGGAAAAGATTATTTAAAAGCAAGGAGTTGACTTTGTGGCTAATCATGACGATTAGCCATTAACGATTCATTAAGAGGGGGATTGGAGGAAATGTTAGGTGGGATTAGGGTTAGACTAGGAGAGAGAATGAGTGGAGGGAATAAAAAATTAGAAGAATAATGTTAAGTGAGTTTAGGGAGTTTCTAGAAGAATATATTAGGTTAATGATGAATTAAAAAGATGATTTGTAGGAATCATGTAGGTTAACTAATTAATTGAAATTAATTAGCTAAGAGGAAGATTTGTGGGGATTTTATTTTTTAGAAGAATAAAGAAAGGGATTGATTTATTAAATAAATCAATCACATGCTATAGCGAAAATATTAATTATATTTAATTAATATTGAGGAGAATTTGAATTAACATAATTAATTAATTAATTATGTGAGACATTAAAAATAATTAAAATAATTATTTTTAAGTGTCTACAGATATTTTCCTCCGTGAAGGAGGTGGTGACTCTATATGAAGATCAGTGTACAATGCTAGAAGATATGGGAAATATCTTACCAAATATCAGAGCATCAGTTGCAATATCTAGGTATTTGCCAAAATTGGTATTAAAGATTGTAAGAAATTGTGTTCCTTACCAAGTGAATTTCAGCACTAAGAAGGAAAAATAATAAGTTAAGTTGCATGCTCTTGTCAGATTAAAAGCAAGGGTGAAGTATTTTGAATAATAGGGAAGGTAGACTCTAGCTGCAATAATTCTTATTGGTTGAAAATAGTGAATGTATTTAAGCAAGATTGCAGCTAGTAATGGATTGTCGTAGAAATTTCTCTATTAAAGGTTATGTGCCATTTTGTTTTGATGGCATACCTGGTTACCCGAATCAAATTCCAAGTGACATTAGGAATCACTTACCATTGTTAAATGGGGACGAGTTACAATCAGCAAAAATTCATGTGCAAAACTTTGTTGATTTAATGAATGACTATGATATCTATCATGAGGATATTTGCATGAATTTATTTGTGCAGAGCTTGAAAGGGGATGGCAGGATTTGGTTCTTGTTTTTGCAGGAAGCTTCTATTCCCTCATGGGAAGAATTAGTTGTATCTTTTCTCAAGCAATTTGCTGAGAGAATAAACTTTAATGATATGCTGAGGAAGTTGATGGAGATTAGAGTCGAGGAAGGTGAATTAGTGCTAGCCTTCAATGTCAGATTTTCCAAAGCACTGGCTGAGATCCCACAAGGGTATAGACTGAATGACGAAGTGTTTTTAGTGATTTATTTGGATGCCTTTGGAAGTAAGATGAGTTACATGTTGAGGGATAAAGAGCCAAAGACATTACATCAGGCTTTTGTGACAACCATGGACATAGAGAAAAACTTAAAATATGGAATTCCTAAAGGACTTTTATCTATCGGTGTCTGATGCCATAGTGTCTGTAATGCTACAATTAAGTGTGAAGTGAGAAGTAATGTTCAGATCTTTGGTATTCATACTTGTGCTGGCAACGCCGATAATTCAATTCCAAATGAAAATCAGAGTTGTTTGGTGCAAACAATGGTTGATCTTCATATAGATATTGATAATGTCAATTGTGTTGAAGATGAAGTAAGAGTGTTTTCAGATTTCACTTCTTATAATCATGTTGATGATGTTTCTAATATGAAATTAATTCAAAAATTTTGAATGGTACACATGATTGCAATGAAAATACAGCTCACATCGATGAATAATTTTTTAAAGAATATCACATTGAACAACAAAGATCAATGCAATTGCAGAAGATTGCAGAACTTAGAAAAGCTCTTGAAGTTGTGAACAAGGAAGTTCAAATGTCGGAGAGCCTTAGAGTTATGAATGAAGACCTTTTGCAATATGGTGAAGAGGATTTTGCAGAAAAGGAGA